>NC_133389.1:118242972-118844222 GCF_047511655.1 Castor canadensis
ACTAACAATAATTTGTTCCATGCCATTTAAAATAAATGTGTTTTCCTGTTTGGGGGCTCATAATAGCTGCCAGAAAATATGTTCCCCACTTTGTGGAGAAAAAACCCAGATATACCAGCATCCAAAATCCATTAGATAGGTGGGGTACAAAGTTCACCCCCATCCCTGAGACTGAAACTGTTGTACAATACTGGGTGTCACCATTGATTTCTTAATCAAACCTACTTAAAGGTTTTTTTTAAAGTGGTACTGGGGTTTGATCTTAGGGTCTTTAGCTTGCTCTACCACTTGAACTGCACCCCCAGTCCTTGAAACACTTAATGTGTATCAGAGGCATGATTAGATGTAACCAAAGGCACAGTATTTTTAAAAAGGACAAAATTATTAACAAAACCTTAAGTTAATTATCTGTGTTACTAACTAATGAATCCACTCAGTTAATCCCTCACTTATCCTATTGGCATCTTGAGTTTTCCAGTGGAGACCAGAAATTTTAAGATATGGAAGCCCTGAAGTTAGCAAAAGTGTCTATCATATTACTACTGGCTATTGTAGTACTGTGTCTTTGTAGAAGTCTACGTTATTGATCAGAGACTTTTACTGTATAATCATGATGCAGCTTCCATTTCCAAATCCACTGACCTAACAGGAGCCTCCACTATGTGCCAGTTCTCTTGTCAGGAATGCAATTTGCAGGAGTGAAAACAGGCCAGCCTGTGGGCTGCCCCTTCATTCATTCTTCTCAATAGTGCACTTGCCTTGAAGTTGAACTTCCCTGCTTTGACTTCAAGGCACACAATAGGAAAAGCTTAAAAGTATATACATAATTACTATTTTTGAATGTAGTCTAATAGTTTCAAAAAATGTATACAATTAGAGGGAAATAAATGATCTGGTTTAACCACTTGACTACAATTACAAAGTACTTAGACTATTACAAACTGATCATGTTCAGTCACACTGTGAAGAGGACTTAGGGGAAGAAATTATATACCTCCCTTAGAGATATTTTCCAGTCTTTTAGTTGCAAAGCTTTTATATCCACACAGAATAAATATCCTCTTGTTTTATTTTGTACAAATATAAGGCAATATGGTGGTGTATAAGTAGTACTGGAACAACAAGATCCAAGTTCTACATCCTGATTTCTCTACTTTTGTGAGATTATAAGTAACTAATTTTCTTTATATAGCACAGTTTAATTGTGTAAAGTAGAATTATTATTGCTTGTCCCACTTTGACAATATTAGAAACAACAGAAATATATATGTGTACACGCCTGTGTGTACATGCATTCATGTTTGTATATTTTACAAATTCTAAAATGTAATGTATATTTAAAGTTATTTTAAAGAAGAGAACATGAACCAATATCCATGCACCCAATAATATTAATATATCATTCTCATTGAACTTATCATATGGCAAGCAATTTCCAGTGAATTGTCTCATTTAATTCACACATTGGCCCGATAAGGTAAGGTGCTATCCCTTCATTTTGCTGCAAGGAAACTGAGTCTCAGAAAAGTTAAGTGGCTGGTTGAAGGATTACACAGCAAGGGGAAGTTGGAATTCAAAGTCCATCAAGTAGACTTCAGAGCCCACAGTATTAACCTTCTGGTAGTCTATATACTCAGGAGATAAGGGAGAAAAATTGTGAGATCATAGTGTATGGGCTTTCAAGCTTGACGGACATGCCCTCAAAATTTGCCTCTGCTGCCACTAGTTACGTGACATTGAGCCAGCCACAAACCTTCTTGTATTTGAAATAGGGTTAATGCTGGCCAATTTATAGACAGTTATTACAAAATTATAGGAGGATTAAATGAAATAATATCTTAAAGTACTTAGCAAAAAGACATAGTTGTTCTATAAGTGGCTTCAATTATTAATGATAATTGATATCAGCCTTAAGACTGACCTCTGTGAAAAATGTGTTCAAAATTCATCAAATGAGAGCTCTAACTGCCTGATCCTGTACTAGATGTTGAGATTAAGACACAAATCTGCCATCAAGAACTCTGTCTAGCCATATTGTGAGGGCATCCTTCAGGTTGACTCTGAGTTACTGATAGCATGTCTTCATTACTTTGGATAGAGACTTAGATGCAGCCAATAGTCAATAACTAAGTATGTGCTGAAAGAATGGATGGATGTTTTGGGGGTTTTTTCGGTCTGTTAAGACTCAGATTCAACATTAATCAGATTCAACTTTAATTTTCTATGAGATACAAATTGAACATCTCAGTGTTTTGTTTTTCAACTTTAAAAAGTGAGAAAAGTTAGAAATTTTATAAATCAATCATCCCATGCCTCACTATCTCCTTTGGGATTTTCTAAATAAATATCTGCCTGGTTTAGAAGATTATCCATAAAATGGAAATATAATCTATTCTCACTTTTAAAAATGTTTAAATATTTTTTACATAAAATACTTTATTTTTTTAAAATTATGACCATAAGTAGTAGTCATAATAAAAATGTATAGAAATGTAAAATGTAAAAATGTAATAGAAAGCTTATTAAACTTTAGTATTGGAAAATCAGAATATATGTTGGATCAATGAGAGTGGATGTCACCCCAAAATAACCATGGAAGCCTTCCTGGTGCCTTCCTCCTGAATACCAGACCTCACTGGGTGTAAGTACCAATGCAGAACTGGAGTCAGTGTTGGCTGATGGCTTTCCTCATGGTTTAAGTGCTTCTTCTTTGCTCTTTTTTTCATATAATCCAAATGGCCTACGATGTGAATACATAAACTTTGTAACTAGGAAAATCATAAAATAGCTTTTTTTTTTGAAAGCATAATAAATAGGCTCAAGGAGAAAACTCTGATTTTCATAAAATGTAACTAGGATTTAATATCTACATTGACATATACAAACCCACTATATTAAAAGCAAGACAAAAATAGTATTGCAGAAGCATCCAAATTTTTAAAAATTTGAAATTCTAATGTTAATTAATGAAGGTTAAGAAGTAGAAGCAGACATAATACCTGAATATATTTACTTTTATGCTTATCTTCTTTGATTATTCATTCCCACTCACTGATGTAAAGTTCAGAATTGTTCAAAAATTATCTTTAAAATAGTACATGCAATAGTTTTATTAATACTTTCTAGTGGAATAGACTGACATCTTTAAAAATTACCATTTTTCCCTTTTATATTCACTTTCCAAATTTTTTGCAATTTTTACAGAAAAATGAATTTTATCTATTATCATGCTTTACTGAGTATTTAAATCTTTTTTTTATTGATTTGTAGCCATTTTAAATTAGGAATGATGAATATTTAGTTTGCTTTCCTAATAGATGAGTTCTTCTTAAATTTCCTAAATTTGCCAAGATATCGTCTTTGGTTTCTCTGTATTTGTGTAATTCCTCAACAAAAGGCTTTGGATCACTCTTGACTCTTTACTTTCATCTTTAAGACTTTGTCATGTGTTAAGAATTGTCTCTTGGAAACCATTCCACAGCAGATCGCCACCAGTGCTTCAATCAATTGAAATATTTCTCTAAAAGTGATCTGTCTTCTCCACTGAAAAGGATATCTGTTCACTTATCTGCTCACGATTCCATGTCTTTCTGGGTCTTTCCAGTGCCATTTTGTAATTTCTTATTCATTCATTTCTTTATTGAGTCATTCATTTCAATAACTATTTATTAAATATGATCTTTTAAGTGTCTTTCAAGTCCTATGTGCTACCGTAGTTTACAATCTCAGAGTGAAGGGAACTCATTTGTGAATAGCAAGAGTGATGAGGCTCAGGTATGGATGTGTCTTATGTGGAAGGGACATTAAAGGAGCAGGTCTACTTGTGGGAAACATCTGGAAATGCATGTGTAAAAGGCTAGAGGTGGGGGAAGCACGGTATGTTCAGGGAACCACAGGAAACATAAAACATTGAAGGGAGAAGGGGAAAGAGGAGAAGGAAGGGTATATTGTGAAAATTCATGCTAGTGAGACAGTGACAAGTAAGATAATGAGGACTTTGTCAAATATTGAAGACACATAGATGACATACTGACAATATAGGGAACTAGCCCTGATCTCTAAGCAGTTAAGATTTGCATGCTGAGAAAAACACTTTGCCTAGTTGGATTGGAAAAGATGTGGAAACAGGAAGATCCATTCAAGGGAATTGCCTGAGTTAATTGGGTGATGAAGGGAGGATAAACTAGGATCACAGTAAACTTTGTATTCCAGGTAGGACAACTCAGTAGATAGTAGCACACATTTCAGAAATAGGTCTCAGGAAGAACAGTTGCTAGCTAGATGTAAAACAGACCAGATCAGTATTGGAATGATCTGGTTGGAAGTGTCTGTGAGAACTCCAAGTAGATTTGTGAGTCTAGGGCACAAGACCGGTGTCACAGGCTTGGGATCATCACAATATTTGTGATAAATGAGTAGGCTGGGGAGACTGCATAGAAGGGCCTAATATTTCGAACAGACATAGGAAGTCCACAAGGAAGAATTTTCACTAATTTCCATTCATTGCCAATGTGGTTCAAGGATTAGATATGAAAATCATAAGACAAAAGATGCTATGTCCTAACTGTGGTCTAATTGTGCCTGAAGGAGAATATCTTCCAGATCATTATAGACAATCTTGATAGTCACGTTAAAGTGTTGTGTGTGGTCTGTTTTGTATAATGGATTTTATGTCTTATTTAGATCCAAACTAATTCTAGAAAATATTTTAAGTAGGCCTTGTAAAACAGAGAGCTATGAAATCAAATTAGGCAAAAACTGTATTTACAATAATCAGGAGTCATATTGAGGGAGAGCATGTAATGTGAGGATTTTCTAATGGCAGATATATGGAAGTTGAATATATTTAGTTTGAATTTGATTAATACTGTGTCTGAAAAATCTTGGCATTTATTAATTTTTATTTAAAAGCCTTTTCATTGTCATTTCTTATAAAATAATAAAATTCCCATTGTGCAACATAATGTATGCAAATTTTAGAAAATTTATAAAATAAGTCTATTAGTTAGCTTTCCATCACTACAATAAAAATATATTAGTTAATTAATTTATAAAGTGAATTATTTATTTAAGCTCATGGTTATAAAGGTTCTAGTCAGATTGAGTGACTCCATAGCTTTGGTCCTCTAATGAGGCAGCACATCATGATAGGACTGTCTAGAAGAGCAAAAACACATACATCATGAGGATCAAAAAACAGAACAAGAAAGAATCCAGGGTCCCACAATTCCCTTCATTGTGATATACCTAAGTGACCATAGGACCTCCCACTAGGTGACACCTCTGAAAGGTTCTACCACCTTCCAGTTGTGCCATTCATGGACCTTTGAGGAGCATTCAAAATCTTAAAGCTAAAAAGAAAATAATAAATTCCACCCTAAGTCAGTGGTCTTGCAGTATAAATTTAATGAAGTCAGAAATTTTTATCGGTATCTTTTTTACTACTGAATCCTTGAGACCTCAAACAGTGTCTGATAAACAGTAGATATATAATGAACATTGTTGATAATAAAGACATATTATTACACATTTTATGGTACATGTTTTAGAAATCACTTACTTAGTAATAGAAGTGGCTTAGTAATATGTTCCATTCTCATGAACATATATGGACCACCTCTGTATACCCTAAGTACTTTGCCAGTCATTAGCATTAGTTGGAAATAAGATATTAAAGGCTGTTTTCTTTTCTTTTTTTTTAAAAACAAGAGGCTTTTTGTCTTCTACCTAGCCTATCATGATTTATATTCACTTTTCTCTCATTTTTCATAATTCTGTTTTTTCTTTTATTCACAAATATTTATTGGCACCTATGTTATACTGAAGGAAATGTATTATATGTCAAGTAGTAATAAATTAAATGCTCCGAAGAGAAAATAGTATATAGCAAGAGGACAGAAAGTGATGGTTGTAGAAAAGCCACTATTTTCAAGTAAATGAATCAGAAGAAGACTCTTTGGACAGGATCCCTTTGAGCAGAGGTCCAAAAAGTACAGTAATGAATCATGTAGGTAATAGGGGAAAACCATTTTAGTCAGAAGAGACAGGTGCATGGTGTTGTTTGAGCATCAATCTATGCAATTGGTCTGTAGCCTAAAAGTTAAGCTGTTGGGGGTCCAATGGTAGATGTAACTGAAATCCAGAACATACAGGGACCTATAGGCTACCAGAAGAACTTGCACTACATTGTGTTGGAGATGTAAAGGAATTGGAGAGTCTAAACAAAGAAGTAACATAGCTTAATTTATGTTTCAAAATATCAGTCTGTGTGGAAAACAGATTATAAGATGTCAAGAGTAGAAACGGAGAATAGTTAGAAGTTACTCAATAATCCAGGTGAAGAATAAAGTTTTCTCTTGGATTATTTGTTTGAGTTATCTTTGGGATGTAGAGTGGGTTAGATAAATGAGTCACTGAATGTTCACACGGGATGTAAAGCAGAAATAGAAACTGTAGTTATAACTTGGGGGAGAGTCTTTTCCCAAATACAAAGATGAGTTTATTTCTACTCACGGATGGGTACCATTACCTAGATATTGACAGAGAAGTGGTATGAGAAATGAGACTAAGGCCCTGAAACCTGTGCAGATTGAAAGATAAGTAAGATCCTGTAAAGGTGTTTGAAGGTCGAGCAAAAGGTAAGGTAAGAGTTAAGAGAGAATGACAGAGAACAATGTGAAAAAAGCAATTATACATAGTGAATGATGGACGATCATTCAAATTAACAATTAGTTTGAGGGTAATGGTAGAGGTTGAGAGAGGTTTTGGTGGTGGCATGAAAATGAAAGACTGAAGGGAAAACAAACTGAAGACATTGGTAATTCTTTTGAGGAGTTAAGTTTTTTAAAGGAGTAAAGAGATGGAGTTTTCTAGTAGTCTCCTAATTGTTTTCCTTAACTCCATTCTTGCCACTTTCCTTAGTCAAGGTAATGCTAGCTGCTCTTACAGACTAATACAAAATATCAGTGGCTTAAATAGCAGGTCAATTTATTGTTGCTTATGTAGAGTCCAAGTTAATCCTCATTGGTGAGCAGATCTTCTCCCAGTGAAATTTAAGAACTCTCAGAATCTCTGTTTTTTGCTAGTTCTTCCCAGGAAGGTAAATATCATGGCAGAAAACACGCAGGAATCTTTTGTGGGATAGACTTGAAAGTATGATGCATCACTTCTGCTCACACATCACTGATGACAAATAAGTAAAAAAACCATTCCTTAATGTAAGGGAAGATGGGACATATAGGCAAATTGGGTGTCCAGGAAAAAATATTACTGCTTTGGTACAACAGGTGAAGGTAACATCCTTGAGAAATCAGGAAGGTCTGGGATACAGACTGCAAGCTCCAAAGGAGCATGGATAGTTCATTCTTTGTATTAGTGCAACCAGCAGAATGTAAGGTCAGTATTTTGGGAGGTAAAAATATAGAAAGTTAATGAGAACTAAATACTTTGCCTCAAAACCCATTTGAACAGGTCATTAAATACTTCTGTCTTCATGAAAATTTTTCTGGAGCAGAGTGAAAAGCAGGATGTTGGTTAAGGTTTTGTTTTATTGCATGTGTCAATAAGTCAAGAGGATATACAGACAATACTAGAAGCTAAATACTTCATGTACACCTAATAAACCAGAAACAAAATTTGTCACACCTAAACCATAGCACAATCCACATGCAGAAAATGAGAACTGATTTCTTTTCTTTTAAGCAGTAGACTATCATTTAGCAAATGTTTGCTGAACCACAGAACTAAATTATGTCCTTATGGCAGAAGAGAGAAAAATATAATCTTCTTATCCTACTTACTCCTTAATCTATTTTCTAAAAACATTTTGACTTAAAGTGAATATGAAAGGAGTCATCAAAAAAATAAAGCTTTAATATATAGGGTAAAGATAGCTCACAGAGATTTAAAAATAGTAAACAGCACAAACCAGTCAACAGCAAGAAAAGAAGTAGATTAAAAAATTAGTAAAGGACCTCAATAGACACTGCTCAAAGACATACAAATGGCTAATAGGTATGTGAAAAAAATGCTCAACATCACTATTCATTAGAGAAATGCAAATTAAAACCACAATGAGATGTCTTCTCGTACCTGTTAGAATGGGTATTAGCAAAAAGAGAAACTGATATGTAGTAAAATGAGAACCAGCACACACAGTTAGTGGGAATGTAAATTAATAAAGCCATTATGAAAACCAGTGCAGAGGTTACCCCCCAAAACTGAAAAATAGAATTACAGTAAGGTCCAGTAACTCTACTACTTTATCTATATCTAAAAGTTATAATACCAGTATGTCAGTTATCTGTACTCAAATGTTCATTGCAGCATTATTCACAGTAGCCAAGATATAGAAATAAGTGTCCACTGTCAGATAGGTGGCTAAAGAAAACATGGTATGTATGCAAACACACACAATGAAATATTATCCAGTGTTAGAAAGGAAATTTCTGTTATTTGTGGCAACATGGATGAACCTGGAAGACATTATTATAAGTGAATAGGCACAAAAATACAAATACTGTGGAGTCTAAGAAATTCTGACTCACCAAAGCAGAGTATAGAATGGAGGTTGCCAGGAAGTGAAGGAAGAATGGTACAAGGATGGTTACCAAGTTTTAGTTACGATGAATAAGTACTACAAATATATTGTACAGCATGGTTATTATAAATCATACCATGATGGATATGTTAAATAGCTTGGTTGTCATAATCATTTTATAGTGCATACATCAGAACATCACATTTTATGTACATTGTAAGTATATGTAATACTTTGTCAATTATGCCTCAAGAATGCCTGTAAAAAATACCTAAGAAAATCTTGACAATCTCCCCTGTCCTTCTATCGACACTGCATATTCCAAAGAATTAAAATGCTTTGAGAAAATTGTAGCTGGAAGGAGGAGTGTGGAGCTATTTTAACAGCATTTCCAGGATTTTTTAGTGACTCATAGTTCTAGGCATTCATGTGAATTCCCAACTTGCATTTTAAACATTACAATCACTTAAAAAGAGAAAGCCTTCCAACTTTTCATGATAATGAGATCAAAACTTCCTCATAGAAAGCTTTAAAATAGTGTTAGTCTTCGCATTCTTTCTCCTCACCCTGTGTATTGATACATTCAATCACTGTGTTAGTGAAATTGCTTCTTGAATTTCAGAGAGCAAAACAGGGAATGATAAACTGGAAATTTTGCCCCATCTGTAGAAAGTGTCTCGGTGACATGTATTACAACTTTTCTTGGTCACCTTGGTCTAATTTCCAACCTTACTATGTGTCAGCATTGCTGTGTTAATAAGCATTCCTTTAATTTCAATGAATTACACATTAGACATTGACATTTATTTTCATTCACATTACACATATGCTCCCAAAGTGAAGCAATAACTTTTGTCAAAAATAAAATCATTGTCTGAATTTAAAATTTTTAAAGTTTATTGTGCCTACAGAAAGAAGAGTTCTCAAGTTAGGAAACTGCTGAAAAACACCTCAGAGACATGGAAGCATAGGCTCGCTTATAAATGGCAAATAAAGAAGTTAGTTAACTTTACAATGATTGGTTATTACAGTAAGGGTTTTAGACAGCAGGAGATTAGTTAAAGATACTCATTTTGTGCCATTTTTACAAGGTGACTTAAGTTTCATTTATGATTACCTGAAGCATGTACATGTAAAAACTAAGTTAATTGTCACACAGCCTCACATCTTTGCTCTACTGAAGATGTTCTTAAGCCTGATGTCCATTTTATGTTATTTAAACACTTTTCAAGTTGAGACACACAATTCTTCTTAAATATTCTGGTCAGATATGACATTTGGCAAGCTAAATTATATTCCGTTGCTCAAAATATGTTTAGAAAGCCAAGACCCAAATCACAGAGACAGGATTTCCCATAGGATAGGGAAGGACTGAATAATACAAAATTATAATCCAGTCATACCACAGTATGATAGAAGGTATGAATATTATTTTTAAAACTCAAATGTGTAAGAAATACAATAGTCTTTGCCTTCTATAATAAAGTTTAATACAGATTGAAGAGTCCCCTTATACTGAGGTGATAGGTTTCAGGGTCTCAGGTTTTTTTGTTTTTTGTTTTTTGGTTCTTCCTTTCCTACCCAGCTCTAAACACGCCACAACACCTAATCTCATACTGTCGAAGTATATGGTTGTATAGTGCAATATGGACCTCATTCATTCTAGGATGTTTCTGAGACAGATTTATAGCACTCATTCAAGTTTTTCAATTCTCTGCCCCTTTTGTGACAAACTGCAGACATGGATATTTTGTGAATTTGCCTATGGTCTGGCTTGCCTAGGCACACTATGAAACTAGGCCTTCCCCTAAAATCTTGTCACATCTCTGTTGGTTTCATCCAAGAAAAAGGTGCAAGCCACTTCTGCTCCTAGGTCCCATGATGCTTCCAAATCTTGAACCACCCCTGGGATCTCTGGTCTGAAAGCAACTACAGGAATGAATGCCTTAGAATCCATAGGCTACTTACTGTCATAGCTTGCATTGTCTCAAGAACAGACCCTGCAACAAGGAGTAAATTCAAGGAGTTTATTTGAGAAGTGCTGAAAATACTAGCAGGTGTGGGGGAAAAATAATATAGTTCTGGGGAAACAAGTCTTCAGGTGCAGAGAGTCAGGAATAGAAGATCCTAGTTAGATGAAGTTCAATGAAAGGGTGAGTTAAAAGTGGGAAAAACACAGCCACACCTTGCCTCACCTCTGCTATACTTTGCCTCACCTGCAAAACAGCCCAGGGGAAGCTCTTTTTAATTTATGGGAACATTTCCTGTCTTGCTTTTGGCTAGAGGTTTTAACTTTCCTCACAAACTCTTCTAGTTCTGGTCTTAGGCTTCTGCTGCAACTGTCAGCTATACATATACCAATATGTTATCAAAGAAAAATATTTGTATCAATTAAGTAATAAGTGAATGCTCCAGAACAAAGATATCAAAATATTTCATGTTATGTAAAATATAGTTGAAAACATTTTTCTCTTATTCTCCTTGACAAAAAAATGTTACTCATCTTGAATCTTTGAAATTTTCTTAGGAATTCTTTATATTATTAGCACAGCAAAATTCAATAAATCATAAATGGATCATTTCCAGAAGGTGGTAGCTTAACAAATAAAACCTATAAAGTCATGGGCCCTGTGGTAAGGAGATAGGAAGGGGAGTAAGATACACCCCCAATTAAATGTTATAGCAGCAGAAAGTACAGAAAATGTTTTAGAAATTTCTATTCAGAGATAAAAGCAACTGAATTAATTTGATTATCAAAGTAGAAATAATTTATTCTATTTAATAAATCAGTAAATCTTTTACAACTTCTCTCTAAATGTAAATTCAATATTAAAATGAAAAACAACACATGAAAAGACAACTGACAAAAGAAAACATACATGGTAAGGAATGAGTCCTCTCATTCTCAGTTGGTTTTCGAGGCAACATGAAAAATGGAGTACTTTTGAGTATTCCTGATGGCTTTGTATGAAAGCCTGATGCTCAGTTAGTGATCATAAAAACTGAGATTGTTTTGTGGGGTCTGGAACTGCTATTTAAGATCACAACAAAGAGCATTCAATTTTTAAAGTATTTCCAGTGCAGTTCTTTTTTCATTCTTTTTTATTATCACATAATTGTTTTACTGGGAGCATTTTGTGACATTTATAAAAGTTTTTACAATATACCATAGTTAAATTCACCCTCTCCATTATTCTCCTTTATTCCCCCTTACCCCATTCTTAGAATAGTTTCAGTAGGGCTCATTTTTCCATTTTCTTACATGAATACATAATATTTCAACCATATTCACCCTCCTAACCCTTTCCCTATATCCTCCCCTCTCCCACTGGTACCAACCCCCACACAGGACCTGATTTACCTTCCTGTGCTCCATTTTGGGAAAAAACATATTTTTGTTTGTTTGTTTGAGATAGCTATGTAGGGTGTTTCATTGTGACATTTTCATGTAAATATGTATTATAACCCAAATTGGTTCATACCCTTTATTTTTCTCCTTTCTACCTTTGTCCCCTTCTTACAGTGATTTCAAGAGGTTTAAAAATTCTATATTCATTCTTGTATAGAAGTGAGATTCATGTGTAACATAAACATTTAAAAAGTGTAGTTCAGTAAAAGAAGAAGTAGCCCGACTCAGAATTGTTTCCACAGACAAGAAGAATGAGCTGCATTCAAAAGTTGTAGGAATTTAGGCAAAGAGAAAGCTACTTGTCACACATTTAAAATGCACAAGACAGTAAAGGAAGTAGAAGGAAATTTAAGAGCTGAGGTTTGAAACAACGAAGGTTGTGTTTTATCACAAGGAAGTGTTTCAGTTGCTGAAACACTAGACAAGGAGAGGTTTGGTATCTTTAAATCTATGAATGTAGATTGTTTCAAAAAATGATGTATTTCAAGACTATTTTATTCTGACATATTTAACTGGAAGAAATATTTTTACTTCTATTAACATAAGAGATGTTAAGATTTGCGTTTGAGTTGCATCCTTTCTGGGTTGGCTATTTGCTCTTAATTAAAACGCTTTATATCCTTTAATCCTTTCTATCCTTTAGTTTTTTGATATATATGAAATTCTAAATCATGTAGAATTAATGACAATGTAAACTGTCTTTTATAATGGCTTTATTTTCATACTGTAAAATCTGATTAAAATGTGGAAATGTTAAAATATTAAGTATCTGTGAAATGTGATGCTGATATTAATTTTGGAGGGTTTAATTTTTTGAAATGGATATTAATTGCTCTAAAGATTAAAGTGTTATTCTTTGATGTTTCTGGAATGTATTCATCCCTTGAGATATGCCATTACACACCTTTCCTTCCCAGAAATTTTGCATTTAGGAACATGAGAGTTTAATTTACATAATTGACTCTTTTTCCATTTTTCTTACCCTCTAAATTTAAAACATATCCTACTACCCTAACAAAATTTCTGTGGTTTCACAGAAATATTGAAGATACTTATTCAGAGAACAAATTTAATTGAAAACATTTATGTAATGCACTTATGTTGTACTAAATAATGACTTAAGAATAATCCAGTAAATGAATTAAGTAAAAGGGTCCTATTTTGAAAGAATTGACAACATCAATACTGGGATAGTTTGTAAGAAAAAGATAATTAACAAAAAGAATGATATTGATAAAATTGGAGTATAATGAAAGGAAAACTGTTATAGACTGGAATGATTAGGAAACTGTGAGGCAGGACTTGGAGGAAGGGTGGAATTTAGACTGAAGAAGATGTTTTCCAGAAAAGAAGATTCAGAAGAAAGTTTATTTCTGGGAGAGTAATAAATGGGACACCATGTTGGATTAATAATTTCGAGTCAAATACTGAAAGGCCATAGTGGAAGCCAACAGAGAAAAGAAGGAGAAATTGATTAACACACAAAAAAAATGCCACATCCAGGTCAAGGAAAATTTGGATTGAGATGGGGCCACTGAATTAGGTGAACTCCAGAGTGAAGTTTGCAGACAGCATTAAGAATTGAAGCCACATTATAGAGTCTAAGAAGAAAAACTGTTATGATAAATGGTGGCAGCAGGAACAGCCCACTCTTCTGAGGAAAAAGAAAATTAGGGTCAAGGAAAGTTGTAGAGTAAGTGTCTGTGTGTGTTCAGGATAGATAACACATTCTACAAAATGTGATGAAATGAAAATCAAATATCCAGCACAAATATATAGAATATACTTAGGATTCTGAAAAAATAGTGAGTAGAATTATACCATTAAAATCATTAGAGAAATTTAATATTCACACTGTACTGTGAAAAGCTTTAACACATAAACAGCCTCACCGTCTAAAGTTACAATTTCAAGAGATAGTAAAGATTCCTGTTTTCTTACAACAGGTGGTTACCAGAAATGACAATGTGCCATTTATATTAGCCACACTTGCAGCACTGTGACAGTTTATATAATTATTGTTCTATTAGCCAAAAAAGGTAAAAAGGTCTGGATTAGCATTTTCCTGCTTAGGTACCATGAGACTGAAGTGTGTAGAAAGTCACTATTCTTACTCTTAGAATTGCAATATATTCTTCCTAGTGGGCATTTTTTGCTTTCTGTTTCTTTAGGTATCTTCACTGTTCAGGAAATCCTCCCTTCCTTCATTGAGGTTGCTAATCAATAGCTTTCAGCACCCCAAAGTCTCCCCCAATACTCACAGGCACAAAAGTCATCACCTGATTCAAGCCTGCCATTCAGATTCCCCCCATGCTTAGCCAAGGCCATGGGTGATAGGCTTCCATAGATAGGCAGTGGGAAAAAGCCAGGGCAGGCAGTGTGTCCCCAGGAGAAGTGTTATACTTTTATTTTCTCTGAGATTACTAGGCTAAGAGGACAAATAAATCCAGAGCTGCCAATTATTTTTGCAATCATATCAGAGGAACACTCTTAAGAATGAAAACAGCTCAGAGAAAACAGATCTGAGGGACAGAGCCCTGATGAAATTGCTTTCAACTCCTGGATCCAGGCATGGTTCTGTTTTTTAGTGTATGGACTAATTAGTTCCTTTTGGTTTTTTCTTGAACATCAGTCATTTGCTATTTAGAAAGTCCTGCTTAACATAACTAATGGAAATAACTGGTCCAGAAGTAAAGAAAAAAAAAAGTGTTGGCAAGAACAGTCCTAACTTTTCCTCCCCCAATGCCTAGAAAACTTTAATCCACATTTCTATAAGAACACAAACCTCATTTTCTACCTGGGGTTGAGATTGTTTATATATTCATATTATTTCTGATATTAAACATAAGCTTTGTAAGGACAAGAAACGTTTTAGCTTTCTTCCTCTGACATTCTCTTTATTTTCCTTAAAACAGTTTCCTTAAACAGGTTTTCCTTTTTTTCCTTAAACCAATTTCTTAAACATTCAGTTCTATCCATTGAGGTATAAGTGGAATACACTGAGAGAAATGTTTAATTTTCTGCTAAAAGAAAAGGTTTGTTTCTGACATTCCCTTTTAGTAGTGTTCGGACATGAGTGACCTAGGTTGAAGTCTTGAGTCTCAGCAGCCATAATGTGATAAGGAGGCTATGAGAGAGAAGGCAATAAGAAGTCTGCTTGCCTAAAAGGGCAGCTTTGCTATTAAGCCTGAAACAACCTCCATCTAGACTTTTTTTTTTCTAAAGTACACCAATGAAAATAAATTTTTTCATGTTTATCTAGACCTTACCTTACTGAATGGGATTATGTTCTGACCTTCTCACATGATGAGTGACCTTCAATCTGGATATTGTTCCCATGAATCAGCAGTAATTTGGAGGGTGGCAAAATGTTGTGTTAGCCAGCATGTGAGCTTTAAGATCAGAGGATGCAGGCAGCTCTCCATGGTCTACTGTGTACTGACTTTATGACTTTGTCTTACAGAAGTCATGATTCTCTACACATTTGTTTCTTTTTATTATATATGGTAAAAAATACCATGTCCTAAGTGATAAAGTCAAGCTAGAAAATTCATGTGGATATATTTTATAAACTGTAGGCTGCTAAACAAGTATTAGTTTGGTATTTTGTTGTTTTTCTCACTGATTCTAACTTCTGTACCCAGAATTGTAGATATGCTGTGTATTTATCACGGTAAGCAGCACAGAGCTTTTACAAAAATATTATTAATCACAGATTTTTCATTGAAAAACTTGGCTATAAAGTAACATATTTAGGCAAAGAACAATTTAACTGTATAGAAATCCTATGCTATTTTATCTGAAAAATCACATAATTTTACAATGACCTGTTTACATTCTTCTTTAAGGACAAGGAACAAAAGGGATATCTGGAAACACTTCATGTGTGATGCTACAAAGCCTCCGGTTCAATGCAGTTATTCTAACGGAGCATAGTGCTGACATTTAAAAGTTAAGTGCTGAATAATTATGAACCTCATACTATTTTGATACTATTACTTGGAAAGTAATATAGAAGAATCCCTGAATATGTCCAGAATGATACCAGAAAAATTCAATATTTGTGTAAAATTTCATAGGATCAGCTGTTTAAACAACAGCCTGATTAAATATCAATACATGTTTTGCAAGCATTGTAAATTTTACCATATTATTATCTCATAACACAATTTTCAACTGGTCAACAGGTTTTTCTGAAAGCAACCAAATTATAGTGTATTGTGTCCTTGTCCGGAAATGTAAGGGTGTTTTACCAAAGCACACCAGAGAAAATAGCAAGCCCTCATCTTGTCTTGTCCTATGTACCAAAGATCATAAAATCCACCTGGCTGGGGTTAAAATTCCAAACATACAAGAATATGTGAGCTTTTTTTTCAGTGTTGCAAAGCTTAGCCTTTCTCCCAGATGCATTGCAGGAAACAGCTAACACACCAATATAGTAAAATATGAATCCCGAAAAAAAAAAGCTCATAGATGGAAGCATGTTTTCCTGTTGTTTAAATATTTCCTTGCTTTATCATAAACTTCCTTTGATTTCTGAAAAGATTATTTTTTTACATTTTTATTATCATATATTAGTTGCACAAGGGAATTTCATTGTGATAGTTCATGTATGCATACAGTGTAACCCAATCAAATTCATCACCTCTATCACTATCTCTCAACCTGCCTTCTCCCTTCTTTAAACAATTTCAACAGGTTTTATTGTTCTATTTTCATACGTGTGTACACCTTCCCCTCTTCCACTTGTATCCATCCTCAAACAGAACCTGTTTTGCACTCCTGTCATTCACTCTTAGAGACTAGACTCTGCCTATGAGAGAACAACTAATGTTTGTCTTTCTCAGTCTGCCTTATTTCATTTAACATGATCATCTACAGTTCCATCCGTTTTCTGGAAAATGATATATTTTCATTCTTCTTTGTGACTGAATAGTACTCTATTGTGTATACATATCACATTTTCTTCCTTTTTGTTTTTTTCTTTTTTCTTTTTGCAATACTGGGGATTAAACCCAGGGCCTCATACATGCTAGGCACTCAACTACTGAGCCACATCCCCAGTTCCAACCACATTTTTTTTAATCCATTTATCAGTCGATGGGCATCTTAGATGATTCCACACTTTGGCTTTTGTGAACAGTGCATGGTTATGCTGGCATCTGTACAGAAAGATCATACAGTAATTCTGTCTTTAGCTTTTAAAGGAACCTCCATACTGATTTCCATAGCAGCCACAGTAGTTTACATTCCCACCAACAGTGAATAAGAGTCCCCTGAAATGTTATTATAAATGACAAATATTTCCTTTAACTTTGGTCATTTGAATTATGATTATCTACTGTTAGTTACTTAAAGGATACATGATTAAAATATAGTCATTTTGGATTTAGGCCACTAAATGACTTACTGTCTTATTTAATTTGAAGACTTGTGATTAAGAGTGAACTAGATAGCACTCTGAATATAGTTAAGATGGCAAGCTCCTTCATGGTCAGAATAGTGTCTTACATCTTTGTAACTTTGTTATATGGTAACACTGAAATACCAATCTAATGAGTTGGTAATTATTTGACTGACCCATGAATCAATATTACTCAGAAGTGGCTAACACATCTTAAATAAAAATGACTATTTAAAACATGGAATTTTTCAATTGAAATATTCATGCTTTTGTAATTTTCCTCTGTTGTCTTCACTTGTCTTCTGACAGATATCATCTTATAATTATCTATTAGTCTAAACACTGAAATGTTATTACTCAACTCTGATTGATACAAATAGATTACCAATTGAGTCAATAGACTGTTTAAACCACTGATAAAGAGTTGGGGATGAATTTTCTTCATTATTGATATTAAATTGAAAATCAATATGGTTGTTTTCTATGCAAAAACAAAATTAAATACATTTTCAAGGCTAAATTGGTGGTCCTTTTGTTTCGGTTCTGAAGAATCAATTTTATTTTTATTCATAAGAGAAATTTATTTTCATATATTATATTGTCTTCAATCTACACTACAGCCCATGCTTTACAATCATCCTAACAATACTAGCAGACAAGAAACAAATTATAAACCAAATTACTTCTATACCATTTAACTTGGAGCTATACATAGCATTAGAATTTGAAGAGCAAGTATGAGTATACACATTTTTATATAACATAAATATTTTATAATGTATACATTTAAAAAATTAATTTAGTGCTTCTGTACCGTTGTGATGTGCTCTTCTGCAACAAACAGGAAAAAAAAAGAAATTGGAAAAAATTAGTGCTCACCACCTTCCCAAGAATTCTCTTTATGGATCTATACAATGCTTCTAATTTCTAATGGATTTCTTTTATAGCTTTTGGAGTATAGCCATTGAATTTTCCCTTAATTTATTGTGAGCTGGTTTCTAATTGATTTATCTCAGTGGTTTACTGAGTGCCCCCAGCTACCTGCTCTGAAATCACCTGAGCCTTAGCCAGCAGAGGACTCTTGACCCATGTCCCCTAGGCTGTTGAGCTCAGGCTAGGGAATTGCTCAGTTCTGACTGCCAGAGCTCTTCCAGGTAAGGCCATTCAACTTCCAAAGGGTCGCTGGACCTCTCCCAGAACATTGGCAAGCAGACTACTGGACTGGCCCCAAGGAACTGGCAGAGTGTAGTCACTCAGCTGCTGCCAGTGGAAATGTGGCCCAAGCTACTCAAAAGATGACACCTTCTTTCATGAGGCAGTTTATTGATATGGGGGAAAATAATGGAGTCATGGTTGTGAAAAACTGTTGTTTAATGTGGGGAAAGCAATGGCTCACCAAACTCCAGCACTACCATAAAACAAATGACAAATTAGAGCTGTCTTACTGATTTTGAGCAACGTATTTCCCCTCCTATCCATTTTTTTCTCTTCCAGGACTTTGTCTCTAATTTTAGTCTATCATTCTATCACCAAAATGTATTTTATTATTTTAGGAGAATTTTTTGGCAAATATAGAGGTATAATTGAAATTAACACTTTTACCATTATCCTTTTGCATTTCTGCAGACCTATTAATTTATTTTTATTTAAGATCATTTTCCAAAAGCTTTTAATGAGCATTAGTCAAGCATTTTATAAAAACCCTGGGCTGAAACAATGCACCTTTCTCTGGAGTTACTTCTTAAGTCCCCTGAACAGACCTTAGGACAATTTGATCAGCAGAATACTTAATAAAGAGGTCAAACCCCCAAACTCTCTTCATGTCTATTTTCAAGAACAAGAATGAGGATATTATCCCATAACTAACTTCTCTAGATTGCTCTGTGCTTTTACTGGAGAATTATACATTAATAAATAATTTCACAAGAAACCGGACAACTTATTAGCATTACCCATAATTTAAAGATTTATCTTTGAAGCCAATACATATTTTTGGTTTTAAACTTAGATGTAGTCTTGATAAAATGTTTGTTGGCATAAAAATTAACTTACATAAAAAAACTCTTTATGTTGACATTATTTCAGACTTGTAGAAAACCTCTAAGAATAGTATATAGAATTTCTATAGACCCTCTACCTAGATTTCCCAAATGTTAACATTATATTTTCTTTCTAATTCAGTTTAATTTCTTTTTTAATTCTTCCTGCCTTTCTAAAATATATGCAGTTTTTCTTTTTAACACTTTGAAAATAATTACAGCTACATTAGTGGTAAAATTATGATAAGAAGAAGGACATTTGTATATGAGAATATAGTCTCAAAGTATCTCCCCACAAGATACTTAATAGTCAAAAAAAAAAAAAAAGAAATAGAAGAGTATAGAATTTTGTCTCAATTGAAAAGAGAAGCCTTGCCTTCAACCCTGGTTCCTAGGAGATAAATTCTATTTATAGGAATTTCTTGAACAACAGGAGTGTCCTTCTTATTCACGACACCTGATTGTTTATGCTAACAACATGACCATTGGTAAGCACTCCCAGAGAGTTTTTGTTAAGAAGCTGACTCAGGATGAGGGCTAACTATCCAGAAAGACCAGCCAGCTATGTGATTAGAGGAGGGAAATAAAGGGGCTGGTGATTGAGTTCACCTATCTTGGCAACCATTCAATCATGTCTAAATTATGATATCCCATTAAGAACTCTAGACAATGATATTCCAGGGAGAGTCTGGATGGCTACACTGTGGCTGTTCCACACTTCAGTGCTATTAAGGTAGTGTGTACTTGCAGATGTGGGGAGGTTTGTGTTTGGAGCTCAGCTAAGATTTCACCCTCAGCCTCGCTTCTTTTCACCACTTCTAATTTGTGTCCTTTACCTATAAAAAACTGTAAGTATAATAGGTTTTAATGAGTTCTGTGAGGGTTTCTAAGAAATTGTTGAACTTAAAGGCACTCTTAGGAATTCCTGAGTGTAGGGCCAAAGGGAAATTTTCCCTCTACTCTGAAGTTTTGCTGGAATAAACTGCAAACAGACAGATTAAATAGGAAAAAAGACAAAATTATTACATGCACTGAGGCAGTCAATGATATATTTACTGAAGAACCCAACATGATTCATAAGCTAATATCCCCTTTTATAAGGGAGGAGGAAAATGGGAATGCAGACAATTTTTAGGGGAATAGTAATTTTTAGGAAACCTTGGTGGCCTGGGATAAAGTCCATGGAGTCTGCTGAACATATAACACATTGTAAATGACTCTCTTTGGAATATTATACAGGACAGAAATAAAGAGTTTGTCCAAGTATGTTGACAGATTTCAGTCTTTCTTCCTGTGATAACAATTTAGTTAAAATGAAAATTCATGGAAGGGGTCATAGATAATTGTTTTCCTCTTTAGCTGGCCTGGACTGTACCCAGACAAGGAGCTACCAGAGTAAAGTCACTTTCAGCATCTGATGTTATTTAACTTCTTTAGGTCTAAAATAATTAGCATACCAGGGTGCCATATTTCAGTGTGACAGTCCCTGGACTCCTTCAGGAGTGGTGGTTAGCCCTAAGGACTCCCCACATTGCAGCTGGTCTCTAGAGTGAGGGCAGTTTTGTGCGGACTGTTTCCTCAGACTGCAGTTTGATAAACTCATTGCAGCTGGTGTCAGAAGTCACCGGCAGACTTGGCAGCCTGGAGGACAATGACTTTAACCCTGAGTTTAGCTTAGCTCTAAACAGAAATAAAGCCTTCTCCTTAGAGAAAGCCAGCAGACATTCCCTTAACCAAGTGATCAAAGCTAATATCTCCTACAATGACTAATGCTAATATAATTTACCTCCTCATGTGGTGCTCTGAGAATGGCATATCTCTCCTATGTCATTCTAACCAAGAATACATTAACTTTAACTTAGCTTGAGCACATATCTGACAACCCTGCATGAAGGGGTTTTCTGCAGGATAACTGACTGAAGTCCTCAAGGTCATAAGAAACTACAGTAATTTTTACATTTATGTAAAATATTATCATAAGGGAAAACTGAGTAAAGGATTTATAGGAATCCAATTTACTGCTTTTGTAACTTCTTTTATAACTTTTTCCTCAGTCTAAGATTATTTCAAAATAAAAAGTCAAAAGAAATAAGAATTGCTTATTTATCCACAATAAATTATTACTATCACAAAATTAACACTGATAAAATATTATTGATAGATAGACTACTAAAATTTCATTAGTTGCCCCTTAATGACTTTGAGACTTAAGCCCATTTTATAAATAGGAAATGAATATAATACACAATGACTTCTTGTGATTAAATTATTAATTCCCCAACTTACTTTCTAACTTTTAATTCTCCATATTTTGTGACCTTGAGTGTGTTAGTTACTGTTTCTGAGTACCAACTTCTTCCTCTGGGAAATGTGTACACTTGTGACACATATCCTATTTGTTTGGTTTCTCTGTAGAACTCTAAGACAGTGGGCAATGATTTTTAAGCATTTTTGAATCAATGAATGAATGAAAAAAATTAATTAGGCAAATTTACTTTTCTGAGGTAAGGTCACCTCATCCATAAAATGTAGAATTGGGCTTGGTATGTCTGTTCCCTTTCAGCTATAATATTTTAAGATTCTAAAGCCTATAGTGTTCTGCTTATTGATCTTTGGCATAATGAGAGAAAGAAACTAGGTAATTTCCCACAATAGTTGGGGAAGGAAACCAACAAACAAAGGCAAACATTTGTGCATTTGGCATAGTATGAGCAGATAAATATCTCTGGTTTTCTTCTCAGAAGACAATGAGCAGATACCTATTTTCTCTCCTGACATGTTTCCTTTTATTTTATAATATAAATCTCATTCTGAGTGTTGACTTTTTTTATTTCTCTTTAAAAGCATGGTAATACTAGGTTTTATAAAAAGCTGTTAAACAAAATGTAAAATAGAAAAAATAGCTAAAAGTAAAATCTAAATATTAGTGTTTACTATAAGCATTGGTAACTAAACTCAGGTCCCAAACATTGACCTTCTGTGGACTCAGTAGGCTAAAGAATCAAGGTTGATGAACTTTCACTTTCTAAGTCCTCATTTATAACTGAATTGTGAAAGAGGAAATACTTGCAGTACACTTGGTTGCCTTAAAAAATACAAATACATTTTGGCCCTACTCTGTGTCAGACAATATTTAACATTTAGGAACCCATTTAACCCTCATAACAGTTCTATTATTATTATCATCATCATTATATAGAGGAGAAAACCAACACATGGAAGGATGAAATCAACACACCCATCGCTATTAACTGGCAGAGCTGGAATTTAAACACAATTGGTCATGGCCCAAAGGCCAGGCTTTTAGCTCTCATATAATGCTTTATCTTGGAATGCATAATCTATTTTGATGATTACAGTATTCTCTGATACAGGGTTGAATGCCTCCATTCTACAGATGAGGAAACCAAGGGGAGTTTTTGTATCTTGCCAAGATACTTGCAACACGATAGAGACAATACGTAAACAGAGATTTTTCTAACTTAAAAGTTCTTGATTTTCAAATTTTGCTATTCGTGTTCTGGATTTCTTTTTCCTTCATCAGTATGACTTTTATCTTATGTCTTTTGTCAGGCAGCCTCCTGCTTGCCTGTAAAATTCTTTCTTCCAGGTAATATTTATGTTTGTTACAGAAGCTGCTAGCCACAAGCAATAGTGATTCAACAATAGCCATTGTCAAGTCAACCATTCATTGACCCTCTAATATTATTAAGTACCTACTGTGTACTCTACAATATGATACCTGGCTCTGAGTGAGACACTGGGTTACAAGGATAAATAAGGTTTCATCCAGGCTTTAAGGCTTTAAGGAGTTTGTATAGTGCAGGGGAATTTCCTGATTTAAAGAAACACTTGGTTGGGGAATAGCAGGTGGAGGAGAATATGTTGATTACCTCTTCACCTTCTCTTATAACCTAAGAGCATGAGCTATGAGGATTTTCCTATTCCTACAGTTACAAAGGTACAAAAGCAGAGGGTGACCTTAGTTTCTCAAAGTGCTCTGTGGTCATTCAACACTTATTATACCATCCTCTGATGAAGGCAGAAGAGTATATGATATTAATAATAATACTAATAACGAGAATAATTAATATTTATTTTGTGCTAAATGTTTTGTAATAACTCTTTTAAGCTAGCCACACCCTGTGAGATAAGCAAATTTATATTTTCATTCTCATTTATTGAAAGTGGAAGCAAAGACACAGAGAGGTTTCCCAAGTTGCCTAAATTTAAATGACCGGTAGGTGGTAAGGGTAGGATTTGAAGGTAGAAGTCTGAAGCCAGAGCTTAACTTCTTAGCTACTAAAGTATAAGAAGATAAGTGAAACATGTGGTCTCATCTCACCAGGATCTTAAAGTTTTGGATGTAAAAATATTAAAAATCCATTTGTGAAACATCATAAAAGGAAGTAAAAATATAGTGCCAATGAATTCAGCATATCCCCTTTAGCAGGCAGTGACCTTTATTGATTGCCTGTTAGGATCCTTTAGATTTACATTTATTCCCTAAATTCCCACACTACTGCAAGCCACTGTACGCAGGTGGTGTCTGGTCTGGGGGCTCAGGAGAGCCCTCCCCTCATTCCCCACCACCCTTTAATGTAGGGAGTTCAGTCACAATCTCTATCTAGTGTGTTGAAACCTCTTGAGGGCAGGCACTTTTCATTTGGATCTCTAGGGCCTAGGTATGTGAAACTAATTTGCCAAATGAATAAATTAATAATTAACTAGCTATTATACCCGTTTGTACAACTGAGTAGTAGTTACAGAAAGGCTATGTTTCTTGCTTATGTCAAATGGTGAGAACCCCAGAAAACGAATGACAATCTCAAATACCTTTGCCTTACATCTTTTGATCTTCAGATGAGATTAAATAAGATAAAAACGATGTGAGTAAGATATAATAGAGGTCTGTGTTAAGGAAGAAATAACTGACTGAAGTCATGAAGACTCTTCTAGCTGAAGGAAAAAAAAAAGGCTGTTTCGTTTTGGGTTTAACCAGGTACAAGAAAAGAAAGAAATTGAAGCAAACAAGTTCCATGGAAACAGAGAAATGAGTTTGAATTAATGTACCATAAGATAATGAGTTTACCAGTATTTGTGTCCACTCATAGTTGGATTTTAAGACTGCTGAATTTTCCTGGCATAGGTTGATTTAAGGGAAGCAGAAACAAGTGAAAACATTGCCTTCCCACCCCACTCCCACCATCAGTACAGCTAAGTTAGTTTCCAACACAGGTTTTATCAATCTGTGGTCAAAATGCAAAAGGAAAAGTGGTTGTTTAATTTTTTTTTCACTTGCTATTAGTGATACTTTGTTTTCCATTTTCCAATGGATTAACCTGAAGCCTGCCCTAATCTGCCTGGGCCCTCACACTTCCCCACAGAGCTCACACTGTGCCCTGGAGCAGCAAGAAAGCATTGCCACTAGATCCAGCATCTTAGGGCACAATACCTTGCACAACTGACTTGATCTCTCTTTCTTCCTTTGAGCAGCTATGTGCCAATTCAGTGTTGGAGAGGTAGAAAATTGGGCAATGGAATTGTGTCCTGTGTGATAGAGTTAAAAACAAAGAAATTCCTCCAGTATGAACCAGCAAGTGAAAAGCAAACTAACAAACAAAACCTTTTCCTTGTAGCAAATGAAACCAAAGGGAGATCTGAGAACAGTAGACCTCTGCATGGACATGACAAGACTACTGGCCAAAACTCTCAGAGGTAATTTCTGATGCAATACTGCTACGAAGTATAGATGTGATTTTAAATGCACACTAGGCTGGGGGTATGGCTTAGTGATAGAGCCCTTACCCAGCATCTGGAAAGCCTTGGGTTTCATACCCAGCACACACATATATGACCACACACACACACACACACACACATCTATTATTCTTTCCACATGCTTACTCTCAGTACATTAAAAATTTACATGTGAAAAGTGACTTGAGCACAAAGTTTTGTTTTAGTTTCCTGTAGTGAAATTTTTCCAATTCTTACAGAAAGGTTTTAATAAAGCCAAAGATTTCCTAAATTCTGACTCTTTGGAATGAATACACACACATATATGTATGTATGTTTGTATGTAGTGTATGTGTGTATGTATACTGCCTAACTTGCCAAATGAATTCTTGATCTTCTATACATTTCACTTAGGCTCTAAGTGACAAATAATACTTAATTCACCTTAAGTCAGCAAAACACAAACAGAAATCTGCATTCTGAATAGCCATTTATTTTGAATGGATGAATAAAACAGGAGACTATTTTTCAAAACAGTATTTAAAGAATTTACAAATCAAATCAAACAATAATAATTAAGACTATACTGTGGGAAAGCATTACTATGCTAGACACTGTGAAATATATGAGAAGAAATAGACCAAATTCTACAATTGACAGAATAATTTTACTGATTTATCAATTTTTTTTCAAAAGGAGTCTAGTTAAGTAAGGGCAAAATAAACTGCAAAATTGATCAAATTATCTTTGGCCAATGCTGAGAACAATCAATATTCTAGTATTCAAATATTTTACTCTTTGAGAAATAAACATACAATTTAAGTCATTTTAGAATGTTGCCTAACTTAATCATAAATTTTAATTTATTATGTAAGTTTTAATAATGAATCATTTTCTTCTTAACACTTGGCACCAAATTTGAGATATCCATTTTCAGCACTAACTTCTTGATGGCATCATGATACTGGAAAATACCCTGGTGGACCCATAAACTGTGGAATGCTAAAACAACACAAAACAGACATATTCATCTCTATCACAGCTTTAACAAGTAACCACAAATTTAGTGGCTTAAAACAGCACACTTTTATTACATAATAGTTCTCTCAGGCCTCACATGGGTCACAGAAGGTAAAAGGAAGGTGGTATCAGAATGGCATTTCTTTATGGAGGTTCTGAGGAGAATCCGATTTTGTGTATTACTACTTCTAGAGTACTTGCATTCTTGGCTTGTGTTATTCATCCTCTGTCTGCAAAGCCAGCAGTATCACATCTCTCTCACACTTTATCTAGACGTATCATTCTCTAATCACAGCGAGGAAATGTTCTCACTTTTAAGAGCTCATTCAATTAGATTGGGCTGACCTGGATAATGTAGGATAACCACCCCATCTCAAGAACCATACCCTTAATCACTTCTGCCAAGTTCCCCTGCCATCCATGTACACGTTCACAGGTTCCAGGGTTAGTACATGGACATCATTGAGAGGGGCCTCTTCAGCCCACCACAACTGAGCTTTTTGTTTGAACAAAATTCAAATTCTAATTCATACTTAAGATACTGCTTTTTGCATTCATTTTATACTGATTCACTCTTCATATCTTCATTCATGCACTTAGAAAATACTGACAAAACATTTATCGAATGGCACCTGAAAGCAAGCGCACTTTAACTTTTCTAATATCTCACTTTTACTATGCAGTAATGCTTTATCCTGTTTGTAGTTATTTATATATTCCTTTCTCCTCTGAAGGAGGACATTCACATCTGAATGCAGGAGGAACTGAGTGAGCCATCAGCACATATTGACTTACTAGAAATATCTGTGCAAACTGTCTTTAAAAAATATATTAAAAGTACATTAAAATTTAGTTTGTTTCAGTGTTTTACCATATTTCTATGGTAATAAAAATTGCAAGACAAAAAGCAAAGTAAATTAATTCAATTTTAAGGGCATAATAGTATGAAAATCTATGTGATTTGCCAATTTATGAGGCCAAAATGAAGAATTATAGACAAATTTCCCCGTGGATCTCTTGTTGCTGCCAAGGCAGACAGCCCAAGTGAAGTTTATAGTCTCTCATATTATTCAGCAATGTATCTCACACTGCCAACACAGACATGCCTCCTCTGAAACCTTGAAAATGGTCTCTATTTCTTCATCAGTTTCCTAACTAATAAAGTTAGATTGTTTGCTTTTAAAAAAAGTTTTCACCCAAATTTGTCAAACACAATTTCCACTGGTGAACAAATATTGTACATTTTTTTCCTATTCTAAACTAGGAAACTGAAATAATAAAGAGCAGAAGGCTTTCTTTGCACCCACATTGATATACAAACTGCATGAAGGATCTCGGAGGATATCCTTTTCCCTTCTGATTTATTTCAGCACTTGCCTCTTCTTTCACCTGTTGACCATTGTTCCTCCCACATAGTCTGTTTTGTTAGATATTATTTTGAGTAAATTATCCTCATTATCCACTTAGGGACTTTTGTGTGTGTGCCTGTTAAATTTTTTGAAGCATGTCTTCATATAATGAAGCAGATTTTGAAATTTAAATTCTACCCTTAAATTTAAAAAGAAAGTAATTAATTGTCTACTTACTCATGTTCATATTCTTACTTATCTTGAAATCTCTAGTTAATTTTTTACTAAGGCAAAATAAATTCCATTTTATAAAATTAATAATTTTTAAAAAAATATCAGGAAATTGTGCAGTAATGGTTATCTAGGGATCCATATTTGAAGATCACTTTTGGAAACTAAAAATAAAAAATAAATCTGTAGACTTTGGTGTCAAAGACTCAAATTCTCAACCTGCCACTAACATTAAATGTGTAGGGTTATTTTGTTTGTATGTTTGTTTGTTTCCGGTCTTAAGTCTTCAGTCTCTGATTGGAAACTGGAATGATAAGAGTTCTAAATGAATTAATATAAGAAAAGTGCTTAGATGATGCCTGACACACAGGACTAATTAAATCATCAGTACTGCTTCATTTTGCTGTTGTAAAATAATGCCTTTTTAGTAAAATCATTTTTAAATGGCAGTGATTTAAATGAAAATATGATCTTCATCATACTTGAGCTATCTTCCTAATGATTTGATATATGTATAAATTTATTACAAAATTTTCTTATGATTGCTTTCTATTTTAGCCAGGGAAATAGTTTTATTTGCTACAAACAAGTAAGGAAGTAATAAAATTTCAAAAGAAAACAATACATAAATACCTTAGCTTTTACTATAGACTCAAATACTGATAATTAAACTCCCAGATCTAGAGAAACATTTTAATATCATAATCTTGAATGATTCATATTTTATTAAAGTACCATCAACAATAAGAAATTTGAGAAGGAAAACCATATCTTTATCAATATGAAGTTGAGAAAGTGTGTTTGATAGTATGGAGAGCTATACTATATGTTTGTATATATGCACACACACATTATATCTACAATATGTATAATACATATATGTGTATGGATAGGCACATATATATAAAGTTAATGACATGTATCTCCTTTTAGGTAGGAAAAAAAAACTGCCTCTCGATAAGAAAAAAAACCAACAACGCCAGTTTTTATGTTGTGCCCTATCCAGCTGACACTGTCCTTTTGGAAAGCCAATGACTTGTTAGTACCCCTAGCAGCAGTGTGAACAGATGCGTCCCTGACAGGCGATGGATGGTCAGGGTCCATCTGGCCAGTGCAGCTCGGACAGAAATGATGTATACAGCTTCATCAGCGAATGACTGTCATCAATCGTGGGCCATGGATAGCGTAAATGACAGCTATGCTGCAGCTGAGACCCCAGGTGTGAGACTGAGGAGGACTGATTTAATCAGCAATGTATAGGCTCCTGGACTTTAATTTGTATCTTTAACCTCCTATAAATATCCTGGTATACAATAGCAGGTATGTGTTTTTTACTGTCTCATCATGAAATTAGCTTCAGGATGACAACTGCTCTTTGCTTCCTTTTAACAACTGATGACTTCGGTTCCTGGGCACCATGTCCAAATGCATGAAGTGTTCTGGCTGTTCTATGGCATGCACACAATTTAATTATTTTCTCATTGCTTTTTCCTACATTTCAATTTTCTTATTTTTGAGTTACAGTGGCTATCCTGTTGGGGAACTCTGACTTTCTTTCCAAGATTTCTTCAGGAATCATTTGGAATCAGAAATGTTTTTGTGTGCCTTCTCTCTTCCCCGTCATTACTCCACACACCTCCCTCAGGAATGTCTAACTGCAGTAGACTGGAGAAGGCCTACCCATGCAGACTACTCAGAAAGTAATCTTCCAGTTAGTACAAAATCTTAAAAAGGAAACAATATTCCACTGCTTATTCACCAACAAAAGGTACCTGGTTTTGAAATGGTCTCTCTTTAGTATGCATTAAAGATCATGCATAATTTGCATCTATTAGCATTTTATTATAGTCCTGGCACTGGGGAAAGGAAAATGAAAACAATTATTGTATCCTCAGAGGACATTTCTTTACTTATAACTATTTTACAATAAATCATTTTTGTTTATCAGTTTACTGGATGCAGCAAATGCAGAAACTGGAGACTGAGAGGGTTCTAAGAGCCTAGGAATTTATAGAGCGGCTCCACATGTTTTCACAGAGAGCTCTTCAAATACTTCCAACTCATTCAAATGAATTATTCAATTACCACCAGTAGATCTGGAAAACATGTGAATGTGATAGTACAGGCTTCCCTCCACTCCCACCTCCCCCAAAAAATGCTTTAACAGAAATTCAAATTTCTGTAATACAGGCAAGTTAATGCAGCCTAAATAATATCTGGGTAAAAAAAGAGGCCAACCTATGAGAATTGTCTCCTCAAAATGGGAATAAAGTTGACTACATGATAGTCTGACCGTAACTAGGCAGTCAGACGTTTGGAAGAGAACTGGAGTCAATCCATTCCATTCTACTATCTTAAAGGAAAGTATATCCAAAGCATCTTAAGCCCATGAAGATCATGTTATATTTAATACACTCTGGAGGAGAATAGAATTAGAAACAACGATACAAACTCTTCAGGCATCTCTCATACAGATTTTAAAAAAACATGACATTTCTAACATTCTCCACTGGTCTTGGCAATGTCCAAAGCAGTTTAGAAAAAGAAAAAAGAATCCATCCATTTTTCTTATATTTCTTATACAGATGAATTGAGTATTTATTATTTCAGTGATTAATGCAAAACTCACTCTAGCCAATAGGAGAAGGGGACTAGGAACTAGAGAAAAGGTTAGTTCGAGAAGAATCAATTTAGAAAGTAACACATGTACATGGAAGCAATACTAGGAATCTCCCTATATAGCTATCCTTACCTCAACTAGCAAAAACCCCTGGTCCTCCTTATTAATGCTTATACTCTCTCTTCAACAAAATTAGAGATAAGGGCAAAATAGTTTCTACTTGGAAGTGAGGGGGTGGGGGCAGAGGAAGGGGGCGGGGGGGGGAAGGGGAGAGTAATGACCCAATCATTGTATGCACATATGAATAAAGGAAATTAAAAAAAACCTCACTCTATCCTAATGTAAAAATTATAAAGAAAAATAATTATGTAAATTCAGAAGCAGGGAAAAATACAAAAATGTTAGCATAGTGTGTAATGTTTTGAAGATACATTTTAGGAATGTGAAGTGGCAAATAGATTGTGAATTATAGAACAGCATGAGAATAGTAGAATTATCACATAAATTAGCATCATGATAGCCTGGGATAGCCAAAGAGAGAGAGAGAGAGAGAGAGAGAGAGAGAGAAGAGGAGTGGAGGGGGCAAGGGGAGAGGAGGGGAGGAGAGGAGAGGAGGAGAGAAAAGGAGTACTTAATGCAAACAAATTTACTGAGAGAAATAAGCAAAGTCATTAAGATGAAAAGGAGGAAGATGCGCTAAAGGGAAAGACACTTGAAAAACTTGGTATTTCACAACATGGAAAGCACAAAGGATGAACGTTGGAAGAGGACCCAAACTTGAAAGGAGTATGACAATTAGCCAAGTCATAGAAAAAGAGGCTCAGTTTACATCATTATCTGAGAAAAAGTAGGCAAGTACTGTTCATACTACTCTTGATAAGTGTTTCAAAGAAATAAAGGACTTCAATTTCCAATGTTTCTAATTGAGGAGAGGAGAGGAGGAATGTGGAGGGGAGGAGAGGAGAGGAGAGGAGAGAAGAGGAGAGAAAGCTCATCGAACTTATAGACATTTTGTTTTCAAGCCTGGAAAATATCTTGAACACAGCTTCAAGAATGCAATGCATTATCAAAAGTGACATATCAACTAATGTCTGGAGTTTAGAAGTAAAACTGAAGAAATAAATAGAAGTGTGCTCTAATACTTAACACAAATATATAAATGTATATTTTTTAAGATTCCAATAATAAAGACAAGTGATAGAAAAATGTTTAAAAATATAACTAGTATTGTAATTCTCAGTAGTGATCTGCGCTTCACGGATATCTTATGAACTTTGATATTTGGTAAAACTGACTTTTCTCTAATAAAAATGATGGTTTTGATAACACAAGTTCTTGATTTCATGAATTTGCTAGTTATTTGACTTGATGTCAGACATTCTGTGTTGTTTAGACAGAGTCCATATAATTTCGATATAAGAAATGTCAATTTTACATAACATCATTTAATAGACATGTATGGAAAATGAACACATATATGATTATTTGTAACCTACTGTAGCTATAATTTCTAAGCTAAATATTCTCATCTATCAATAAGATTTCCTATTTTTACCTAAGATTCTAAAAGTCATTCCCTAACCAATTTCCTCTCTGTCTCACTGGTAAGTTGGAGGCTTGCATTTCATCTGTTAGACATGCACACCTACAGAAGCAAGAGTAGCATATGAGAGACACACTCCTGCCAGAGGGTCACTGCTTTGCCCTTGCTCTGGGACTATCTCTGACCAAATTGTGATAAGGATCAAGAACAAACAAAAGAATCTTCCAGAAACACATCTTAAACATTTGGCTCCCTTGGTAAGTACCTTTTCCTGGAATCTTTTCTTCTTTGAATTACTTCTTTCTGTTGGTATTTCATGAAATTCTTGTGACTCAGAATTGACATTTGCTCACTTTTGGAAGGGTTTTTCCTAACCTAGACAGATTTAATAGGACAGTAGTAGAACCAAGCAGGGTAAAGAAGACACTCATTAACATCATGTAAGCCTCTTTCCAGTTCAGGTGGATGGAGTCTTAGTTACATCCCAATCTGTCATAGGTCACAAGGATAAGGGTATGGATTTGAGGCTAATGTGTCTGCTACTAATATTGTGCCTGTTGGTCTGAGGGTTTCACTTGGGTATATATAAGGTGGCAGTAAGGGATTGATGAAGGATTCCAGATTCCTGACAGTACTAATCCCTTGTTCCTGTACTTCAAAACAAAGACACAATATCCATTTTTTTAGATAGTCTGTAGTACTGTGGGAACAATGAAGAAGCACAGATTCTCCTTTGTAGTGGTACCAGGTAAGTTCTTGCTTTGAGATAGATTAATGACTACTGAGATTTTTTTCCCCATGCACACTTAGATTTATACCTTTAGATGATAATTTGAAATAATTTATGAGAGCATTTTCACTCTCTTTTTAGGAAGGACTTGGAAAAACTATTAATCCAATCAAATAATCATGGATATATATTCCAAGTCCTTGAAAAAATATGTAGAAACTTAAAGGAAATACCAAAATATGATCTGTTTGATCACTTTTCTTAAAATAAAGTTATAAATACTGTATATTGTGAAGACAGAAACATTTTTGTTTAGATAATGACATAGGAATTGGCAGGAGGCATACCGACTGACTGTTGGGGATGCATTTTAAAGCAATTTTAAATGTAGAGGGGAAGAGCAATTTGGAATTCCTTTAATTCAGTGTTTTTTTTTAAATTATAGAATAAAAGCATTTATGTACACATCATATACAGATAATAGACAGATTGCTTTTCTTTTTCTTTACCCTCAAACTCAGGCTGCTTACTATAAAGTCAAGTACCATGTAGAAATCTAATCAATATTCATTACCTGAATTGCCCAGGCTTTTTATAAACTTAAGTCATTTAATTTGTTACATTAAAAGCTATGCAAATTTTGTGTCATTACTAAGAGATTTAGATCATGTAATTTTGTTTTACGCTGAAAATAGAAAAACTAAAGCAGATACCAAGGGCTGATTGCACAGTGAGCTGTCTTACTCATGGGCTCAAAATCATGTGCTATTCTGAATGGTAGCCAACCTTAAGAAATGAGCAGAGCTGGAAATTGGGTAGCAGTGAGCATATTCTCCAGAAAATGGTAGCTACAATGCAAGAAAAATGAGGACTAAGATCTATTCATTGTTCGGGGATCTAATGATTTTAAAATAACCTCAGTAAAAAGTTTTAATATTATCCAGTATCATAAGATTTTGTTTTAAGTATTAGAGTTCTTTGTATCTATTGAACTATTGAATACATATCATCTTCCCATTTCTGAAACTTAAACAAATGGACCAAGAGGATTGGGTACACTTAGCCATTTTTTTTTAAAATCAGCCTGCTACCCTTTAGCCAAGCACCAGTGGAGCCCAACATCATGGCACATTTCCCCACAATATACTCACATTCAACCACCACCTAAGAAGGAAAAGAGTATGAGGACTATTGAGCACTGAGAATTTTTCCAATGAATCACAATTATGTGAACACCTGTGCTAACTAAGTTTGTGCTGATCTACTGTGAAAATTTGCAAAGTGCTCAACAGCCCTGAGAATTTCTCATTTATTATCTCAAGTGGGGTGGTCTGCAACTGTACATTAGGTTGTAGTGTGAACCATGTAAGGACACGCATTCAAGACCTCATCTAGGACCTTTTCATTCTACCTGCAGGGTACAGCTGTGCTTCTTAACAGGCCAGAGTTCTGCCTCTGAATGTCTGCCCAGAAAAGTTAAGGGCAAATACAGGAACCCTTCATTTGCAAGTGAAATGGTTGTAGAACATGCAGTACATTTACTTATTTTTCAAGATGAATCCACTGGAGAATTGATCTTTGGAAGAAACTCACAATCAATGGTATTTTCATGAATCTATAGTCTTTTCATATATTAAACTAAAAAGATATCAAAATTGTAAAGTTTGAGAAACAGCTTTACTCATAGGCATGAATTTTGAACTGCCACCAATTTCTCTTAGTAGTAATGATGTTGTGAAACTTGGGTCTCACCAAAGAATCTATAGTCTATTTTTGAAGTCAATGATTTATGACAATTGGAAAAATAATTTATGAATGAAGTCATCAAAATAGCTAAAGTCTGGATGTAAGCAATGAGATTGAGATCATTCAATAAGCTGGATACAGAGTCAATTGTTGATTCCACAATAATGGTTCAACATAAGTCTAGGGGAATGACTTTCATTGAATATATTCTCTGTCTCAAGAACTATAAACTACTGTGTGGTCTCTGAATGTTAATGCTATGTTAAGAACAGAATTTTATGTGTAGTTCTGTAGACACAATAGATATATTTACCAAAGATTCTTCAGTGAAAACTGTGTTTGCTACTTTGAATAGTTAAGCTTAATAGATGATAAACTCAAGGATATGGACACAAGACAAGGGACTTTTCTGATAGGTTTTATTTTTTAAGTAATACCTCTGGAATTTAGTTATATCTAGCAGCACCATGTTCTTACCAATAAAAGTACACAGAGAATTTGGTAATTCTTGTAATTGTTATTGATGACAGCATCGTAATATGAGATAACAGAGGAAATTATGAAAAGGGCTATCCTGAAGTTATTGAGCAACTCTAGAATAAGACTGACTAACAATTGTGGTTTGGGAATACAAGAAAATAGGCTAAGGGTTTGCACAGGTTGCCTATTTGGTTCTGGTATCTTATTGGGACATATAGAAGTCCCAAGTGAATATGTTTTAATCTCTTTCCCTTACAGATTTTGCTCATCTGTGTTTCAGAATCTATCTCCAACATTAGAAGAAAAGATAGCCCTTTCCCCTGCTGCTGTCTCTGTAATTAGATGAAAGGAAAAAACAAGACACTTTAGAGAAGCATTGCTGATGGGTACTTTGGCTTAACACCAAAGAATCTTCTAATGAAAATTAACTTTTCCTGCATCTGATCCATGACACTCATTTTAAGATAGGAGTTGTTAAGGCCAGGTGAGTGTGGGAGGAGAGAAAAGGACCAGAAAGATAGAATAGATCCATACATTGCATACTTTCACCTAGAAATTAGATTTATTGAATTTTATGAGCACCAAGCATATGTTAATCCCTTTATACACATTATCTCATTTAATCTTCACACATAATGAAATAGTAATTGGTCTTATCCTGTTTTTCAAGATAAGGTAAATGATGCTTAGAGAGGATAACTAGTCCACAGTCATGTTAGAATGAGACTGGAACCCTTGTCTAGCAGCTATCAAAACTCAAGATTTTAACTACTACAAAATACTGCTTCCCAGTGGCTGGAATTTGGTAAGCATCAAGTCAATATCAACTAATGAGGTGATGTCTTTCTTATGAAAAAGTTGTCTTAATCCTTCAGGTTAAGCTTGCTATCTCAAATGTAGCAAATGGCCTTGTTTATAAGAATCATTGAGATGTTGACTGCCATTATGTAAAAGTGACTGGTTCAAGCCAAGCTCCAAATATGATTGCAAACAAAGATGTGGCTGCAATATTTATAAGGCAAGTACTGGGAATTGATTCCTACTCAAACATAAAAGTGCTCGGTGTTTACCTGAAGCATAATTTGTGCAAACAAAATGCACCAAGCAAAGATATTCTCTAGTATCAGCATTTTAAACTTGTATGACAATTTCATTCTGTAGCAACAAAACAAAAAATTTGAAAAACAAAAGAACTAAGTGAAAAATACAGTTTTTATACAACACTAAGATGATGAGATCATATGCCTTGAAATGTTAAGAATTTTCTTTCTCTAGCTTTTAAATTAAAGAAAAAATAATATGTGTAGCAGGAGGGACAAGACTTGGTTGTGCACAGAAAGTCTAGCTATGAGCACACTCCTAAAGTGGCATTTTCACATCCACATCTCAAACACCCACATACTCGTACAACTACAGCAACCAAAATGTTGCTCTTCAATGTCCCTTTCTCAATGTCTTCTGCCCTCAATCTCCAAAGCATTCACTATTTGGTACTCCCTCTGCTTCCCTATTCTGATTCTTTACTTCAAAAATCTCATCAGATATCTTTTTATAGTATAAAGATTTCTTTCCTTCACCCATCAAAACAGAGCAGTGAACTATCCCATTTTTGTCCCAAAATATCATTAGGTTACTGGTTTCTAATGCTTATGAAAAGATTCCCACTAAGGTCTTAAAGGATGGCAAAATCTTAATGTATTACTTACTTAATTGTGTTTATTTCATACTGTAGACTTTTCTAGATAAAATGCCTCAAGTCAAAGGAATTATCTCTAAACAATGTGAATTTCAGACTCTGTGACAGGTTAGTAAGAAAGATTTCTGCAAGGTTGTTTTTGTCCCAGGTTCCTTGAAATATGCTCAAAAAGTGAGTGTTTACTTTACCTGTGCATAGGGATGACCCTAGTGAACAGGTGTATTGAAATATTATACTCCCTCACAAGAGAGGTCACAGATAATGGCGTTAATGCTGCCAGTCCCAGTTTCCTATTAAATGATGCCTCAACATGCAACACTCCACACTTGATCTCTGGTAAATGGATAATAGTGACCTTGAGTCAACAATCTTTGCCTTCTTTAGACACTGGGTAGAACTGTAACATTTTAAATTCATAGTAGTGTTTACTTTTCAAATGGAGTTTAAAAGTCTTTAAACTAAAGAGGTAGAAAGACTGAAGTGAAGGCCCAGAGAACCTGTAAATGCTTGGATTGACATTACGTATCAGACTGGCTATAACTCAGCAGCCAATGCACTGAGAGGGCAGAACCATCAGAGTATTTCACTTTAATTCATCTTCAGGCTCTTTAACTACTTGTGAGTCACTGACACGATGTATTGCCAGGTCCTTGACCACCTACCATGTCAATGAACAGTCTTTATAATATTAATTGAATATAGATTATAATTTTAAAAGTTTCTGGACCAGCATTTTCATTCATTATGAAGAAGGTATGGATTTTGGTAGTTCTAGTCTCTGTTTTGTGGAACATGGAAGAAGCTCTCTCCTTTGTCCACACTCCCAAATTTTTCTTTAACCATGACCAGCATCATCGTGGTCTCTCTACCTTTCTACTTATCACAATTGCTACAGGATAAACTCTTCCAAACAGAGGGGTGTGAGTTTCTAGAAAGGCTTATCCTGTTGACACTCACATTTTATTGCACTTTAAAACACAGTTTTAAACCACAAATAGATTTTTAGTATAAAAACAAAAACATCACAAATCAAAAAGTAATTCATCTACTAAATTACTCAACACAGGTGGCCATATTGTTGGATGATGTATTGATAAATTGTATTATATTCACTTTCACAATGAAAGCCTATTTAGCAATTAAAATAAATGATTCAATTCTACATGCATGAACATGAACAAATTTCAACATAATGGTGAGTGAAAAAGCAAGTAGCAGACTCATGGCATTTATGTAAATTTAATCAGAACAATGTATCATATTATTTATGGAACATAGATATGTAGTTACTATAAAAAATGGATATGAAAGCTACAAACAAATTTTAAGACAGTGATAATTATTTACTTGTTTGTTTTTTGCAGTGAATTAGAGTAAACCTAGGGCCTTATGCATGCTAGGCAAGCACTTACCACTGAGCTACCACCCCAGCCGTCCTTTGTTAACATTTTATATGGGGAAAAAAAGACATGAAGCAAACAGGTCAAGCTTTTTATAATACATCACAGCTGTTAAAGCTTAGGGAATACATGTGTGTTATTCTCTGCAATATTATATATTTGAAATATTTCATAACAAAAACAAAGAAAACTAAAACTTCAAAATGAGAATTGGATAGTCAGTCTTAATACTGTCTCTTTAAGCTTTTCACTAAAATTCTAAGGAGACACAAGAAAACATGAAAATAATTCAAAGTAGGGCAAACCAAAAAGCTAACTCTAGAATTTGGAAGGCATTGATTCATAGTGAAAGTCTAATGGGGCTGGAAGGAAAAAATGTCTGTCCAGTTTTTCAGGGAGTAACATATATTTACATCCTGACAAACCAAAATGTACTTACATTATTGGTGGGAGGGGTATAGGTGGAGACCTCCAAAATAAAATTTTTAAAAAATAAAGTGAACTGTGAATTGGAATATCTTGAGAAATATAGAAAAGGAGAAAGTAGGAATGCAGACCCATGACTTTACTATGTAAAACCAGCTGGTCTTATTTCCAACCTCTGTGTTACTATGGCTTCTGACCATAGGGAAAGAAATGAGGTGTTCAATGATACTCCTTTGATTGTACAATGAGGAGGGGTTCAACCACTGGGGGACCCTCATTTCATGTCCCCTTCAATCTTGCAGCTCAAAAGCCACTTGGAAGATATATATATATATATATATATATATGACAGGACATTTTCTTTTTCCACATGAAAAGTTTTTCCTGAATCTCTTTATTGCCCATTTCTTTCTTAACTTTAGTTCCCTATAGAAACATTCAGTGTCTGGAGAATAAAAAAGGGATGAAAAAAAAAGCTTTTATAAATTAGAAGAAAAACTAAAACATGTCATGGCATTGTTGGAAAGAACTGAAATCACATTTTGCTGCACAAACTTTAAATCAAGTGTCTTGATTTGCATAAAGTAACATTTGTGCAGATAAACACAATACCAGAATAAATTTCTGAATTTAGAACTTCTTCTCCCACTTTTAGTCTGAAGACTTTTTTTTTTCTTATGATCAGGTCATATATTCCTCAAAAAAATGTTTTTTAAAGGAAGCTCTGGTCTACCTTTATCTGTAATGGCCCGGTTGGGAGTTGCTATAATAATCCTTTTGCTTTTATGTGGCCATCTGGAGGCCTATTAAAAGGAGTATCTAAAACAGACTCCCCAAGTGTGCTGAGTTTGTACGTTTTCACCAAGTCACCAAAACAGGAGCATTTTTTCCTACTGTGGAGAGAAGTGACCCTTTACAGACAGGAATGGAGTTTGGTAGCGGAGGAGAGAAGAGATACCACATAACTTAACCTTTTACCCTTGCCATAGTGAAAAAGTAGTGGTTGATTCTGGTGCATGTGTTTTAAGGATACAAAGATCTACAACAAGGTTTCTTTACAGCTCTATGATGAGATGGAAGAGGTTAGGGAATGTGGGAACGTACAACATTGAAAATTTAATGAAGCATCATGTTTCAAATGGATAATATTCCATCTTGATTTGTGTGGAAAGCAAATACAAAAATTGAAATAATATTTCAAGTTCCCAGTTTTGTGGTTGCAAGTAGATACACAGAATATCCTGGCCTTTCTGAAAACTATGCATTTCATCAAAAGTATAATCCAACAGAGTTTAGGACATAAGGGCAGGTTGTGAAATAGAATTAGATAAAAGTTGGCATTTGTCTTTAGTAGATTATTAAAATCTCCACAGTAAGAAATCTGCTCATAAAGACAGAGAAAGTTAGCAGGGGCTGATATCATTTGTCCAAAATAGTCTTTCCTCTGAACTCATTAACCATCTTGCCCAGTAATGTGGATGTAATCCTATTAAACCTGATACATCAAAAATTTAGTTGCTGTCTCAAACTGCACTACAATTCAGATCTAGGACCAAATAAGATCCATTAATTGCTTTACTGCTTCACCGCAAAGACACTCTTAAAACATAATTCCTTAATGAAGTCCGTTAATTTGTTCATGGCAGTACACAAGCTGTTCAAAATGACACAGAATTGCACTCTGTTTTCTAACCCCTGCAGTTTCTTCTGTTAGTCACTCTGTCTTGTGTTGTTATCCCATGGATAGTAATTATTTTATAGTGGCTGTAATTAGGAGAGAATTAGGCTTGGTAAACAAAACCTGCCTTCTCCTGTTAATAGCTAAGGATAATAAATTTGGCTCTGACATTCACTATATTTGGACAAGGCTTGGCCTACTTCCAGTTTTCCCAATAAGAACTTTATTATATAATTATGCCTTGGAGGGGCTCATATTACAAGGTAATTTTTTTTGTAAAGACACATATTGCATGGCTTCCAGCCAGTAAATGATATACTGTAATATATGCCCCCAATAAATGTTTTAAACAAAATCTTTCTTAGCAACAATCCCGCTCAGCTACATACTGCTCTTCAGCATATATTATTTATAGGATTTGTTTGTTGAGTTTTTCATAATGAAAATTATTTCCTTTTGCTCAAATTGTCTAATGTTATGACAGGTGTTTTTTAAAAAGATATAAATTATTTCTATCAGCAAATGTTGTGTTTGTGTCTTTAACTTCCCATATTCAGTTTCTTATAGGTGATAGCAATCATACTGTACCACAAAAAGGGTGCATTTAAACAACATTTTGTAAAAATTTGCTGTTGTTTTGCACAAGTTATCTTTGTTTAAACTGATGTGCTTTTATCCATTCTTAACACAAGTGAAGTAAAATTATTTTATCTTACTGCAAGCCAGGTAGCTGATGATTTGTGTGCCTCTAGTTGACTCTTCACTGAAAGGTTCATTCAAACTCTTATAGATCAACAATAATACATAACAATGCAAAATACTAAAGTGAAAAGGACAACATTTAAAACAGGTTTGAAAACAAAATCATAAAAATAGAACCTTTGTTTAGCAAAATCTTGAGAAAATAGGCATGAGTAACTCCCAGTAGCTTCAGAAGAAGAAATAAAAGTATTAGATTCTCAGCAAATGTAAATGAAAGGACATAAAATATTTTTTCTTGGATGCTAAATTTCAAATTAGAGCCATTCTTACTTCCTTGATATTACACATAGACATCTTGCAAAAAGGACAATAACACATAAAATGTACTTTGGAAATTGTGCCCTAGACACTCAAATTATATTTAAAATTGAACATGAAGTACAAAATTAGGATAACTCATCCATGTACCCCAACCCCATGAGTCTCAATAGTGAAGTCAAGATTTTTCCACTGGATTTGCTAGCTGCCTCAGTGACCCTAATGAACTTTGTATGTATCAGTCCTTACAAGTCATGTAAAGAATAGGCAACTGGTTTCCTAGGTGTTTATTAACTCTGACTAGGGATCCTAATTTTTTTAGTGAGTTTTCTTTAGGACCCTGCTGTGGATATTCATATGAATTATGCATATACAAAAAATCTTCCTTCAAGCGAGTTTCAATTCCTGTCTCCTCTTCTGGAGAAGACAAAAGTAGCTGTGTTTACTTTTTACCTAAAGCATATGCCTCACTTTTAGCAGAGAGTGATATGAATTGTATGTTCTGAAGTCAAGAGTGTCCTTATCTCCAGCCTCCTCTTTTTCACCTTGGTATTGACCAGAGCTTAGAGTCATAGGTTCTCTGTAATTGTTCTCTCACATATTGTCACAACATTTTGTACATCAAAATGAGTGAACATTTATTATCTTTCTATTTGATAAGCTGCAGAGTTTTGTCATTCATATTTAATGCTTTCTTCAGGAAAAAATAATTACTCTTTTGATCTAAGAACACCATTCTGTCAGTAAGTTAAAGCTATCAAAAAATGCATATTCTAAGCAGATGTGATTACTGAGGAAATTGTTTATAAATAAACTAAAATTTTTTGAGTGTCTACTGTATGCATTGAAGCATTAGAAAAGTTTTAAAGCAGGCAAGGGTTTTTTTTTTTTCCCCTTCACTGGTTTAAGTAGCACAAAGCACTTAATGCAACAATCTTGTCTATCCTTAAGAAAACCCAGAAAAATGTCAAAATCTTGTCTCCTGTTTTGGCAGTGGCTGCTGTTGCTCTACAGAAAAAAACAAAATCACAGTGAGTTTAAGCTGCTACTCAAAATACTGCAGTAAATCAATGGAGAAGGATTACCATGCACAGTGATTCAGAAGCCAGTCCTCAATCTACAGCTTCTGTCCCACTTTGCTTTTTTCCTGTTACTTATACCAATGGAAGCTCCAATTTGGCAAAAGTATTAAATTTACTTTTATGATCAGTAGGTACCAAATCGTCATTTCCAATAGTAGCAGTAATCACAAAAGCAGGTCAAGAAGGGTGAGCACATCTACATGTACCCAAATTCTTTCCAATGAAAAAGTCCCCTTCGTGGAACTAACTTTAAATGATTGTTTTCACATCTTAGCCAGAAAGGAAGTTATCTTCAAGGGTTTTCTTTTTCCTTTCCTTTTCTTTTAAAAAATAATTTGAAGTGCTTTATTATGATGCAAAAATTACCATTATTTTAACTTCCTGGGTGGCTGCAATAATCGTTTTGATGACTCTGTAACTAGACTGTTAGAGAGATATGCTTTAGATTTTGAAGGCACAGTGTTGGTATGAAAATTAAAGACCTTTTGTCTCCCTAATGAATTTGGAAAAATAAGAATAAGGAGTCAATAAATAAGATTCATTGACACTGAAGATGGAAAAGACCTATTAAGCCGTCTCATTTACCCCTAATCATGCAGTTCTCATTCTCAATTGTCTTTCACTTCTGAGAAGGCACTTCCACTGCATTGAGGCAAACAATCTTAAATCTAGATTGGCTTTCTCTCCCTGGTCCTAGCCCTGAACACAACATTCCAGCTAGGTAACTATCTTTAAAGTTCCTGCCTCTTTCATGACCATTCTGTCCTTGAAATTTTCTGCTCACAAAATTCCCTTCGAACTTCAAAGTGTATGGCAGTCTTATGAAGTTGAGTCATAATTTGGCCACTCTATTGAGTTGTTTAATCCACCTTCATAAATCAGTCCCTTTACCTTCTTCATCATGGTGGTGGCTGTTTTGTGACATCCATTTTTTGACATGATTCTCATATTGGAATCTCTCAGTCCCAAACAGAATTCAAAATGAGAGCTGTGTCTTGATAAGTATAGGGTGATCATCATCTCCCATAATTTTATAGGTATCAGTGCACCAAAAATAAGGAAAAAGCTTCTGCATTGAATGGAGTAAAGAAAACCTCACATACAGTATTTTGCTGACCCTTTATTCAATACCCTCTGTTCATCGCAGAAAGCACCCCATTCTATACCATGTACAGTAATATATAGTCTGGCTGCAAAAGGCAGAAAAAGTCAGTTTGTATCAAGCAGTTAACTTGGCTTCCACAATTCCTCCCCTGCTGCTCTCCTTGTCCCACTTCAGCTGTATTTCACTCCATTAACTACAGCAATGGGTATTTGCTCTCAATAAATGTGTGTGGGTGTGTATGTGTGTTTGTATTTGAGAAGAGTTTATGCAGACAACTCCAAATAGCTCCAAAAGTGATTGCACAATTAAAGAAACTATTTCCCTGCTGCTGATGCTTATTTCTTAAAACATCGTCTGCCACCCAGCTACTGAGATTGATGTTCTGAATATATTTATCTTTTAAAATCCCTTTTAAGGAAATATCTTCTTCATGTCTCTGCCTCAACTTTGTCACTCTTGTTCTCAATCTTTCTTATACTCTGATTGTGAAATTGATTCCCAAAGGACTATCAACATCCACTGTGGATGTTATAGAAAGGAGTTCAGGTTCAGGTCTTGTAAGGCTCTGAACTCTCTGCAGACTGTTCCAAGCACTTTGAACTTAAGTTTTGAAACATTCTATTAGCTAGTAGAAATGGTGAAATAAGCTCAAACACAGTGACTTCCCACTGTGGCAAGCTTAGCACAAATCTGATCTGCTTACATGGGGCAAAGGACAATTTGGGGTTCACCTAAGAGAATTACTGTAGTAACAGCATGGTTTCATTTTTGCTGGAAAAGGATAGTGTTTTGGACAAAGTCTTAATTCTAATAACCTGACATAACAGCTGGATTGATACTCTTCTGTAATGATATCTATGTGACATAGATGGGGGTCCAAAAGTTTGAGTATATCCATTGTCATTAATCTTTAGTTGTAGAAGTGGAGAAAGAATTATATCTTTATTAGTTGAAATTTAATGGTAAGAATTCAGAAAGCCAGAATAATATCTCAAACTGGCATACATATAGAAGGCCAGGCATAGACTTTATAAAATGTGCCTGAAATATTACCTCAAATTACTCAATAGGAAAATGGGAGCTGTGCACTGATACCTAGGCTTAAGAATTTTGTGGAGAATCTCTTTGACCAGAAAATATCTGTCCTCGGATTATAAGTTCCTAGGGTGTCTTTTATAGGGAATAGGGCCTTAAGTACCTGAAAATATGATTTATACTACAAATACATACAGTAACATTTTCAGTTACACCAAACTACAAATGGCTGGTCATTTGTAATGAACAAGTTTCAGTGAGGAAGTATAAAGACTCCCTAAGTGGAGACAAGAGGTATAAGGCTTAAAAGAGAGGCCTAATAATATGAAAACAAATGACATTTTTAAAAACATTTTCAGGTGAAAGATTAGATGGGGGAAAATCACTTCTGCTCTTCAAATCTCAATTTCTTTATCTGTAAATAATAAGGCTTAGAGATGAACTGTGTAGTAATCTATTATTTTTCCCCAAAGTAAAATCCACATTTCCTTTAAGTAGTCATCTTTACCTTTTGGACTACGGGAATGAGAATCCAACCCAAACCAGCCTACTCTAAGCCTGTTTCTGGAGAAATTTAACTTACACAGAAACATGTACAAGTGGAAAAGAATCAGTTAATTCACCTCAGAAAAAATTCACAAGTCCACTGTGACCGGGCTACCTGTTTCTGTTCTTTGGAACTTTGTGGCTCAGCAATTCCTTCTATTTTGTGAGTTTTCTCAGTAGTCTTCTGGCAGTCTCCCTCCTCTTTTAACTTAAACCCAGTAAGAATCTATTTCTGTTGCCTCCAGCCAAAGACCATTAATTGATGCGATTATCTCCATAGAAAATATCTTATCCAATGCAATGAGAGAGGCCCTTCCACTGTCCCATTAGTTCTCAACTTTGGCTGAATAATGGATTTAGGTAGGGAAAGACATGTTAGAAACAGAGAAATCTATGTTTGAGTCCAAGCTCTGCACCCTAAGTTCCTATTCCATCTGGTCTTTAATTTCTCCATCTGTTACATAGAGATCCTAATATCAACCTTGCAGAATGAATAGGATTATTCTTTAGGGATGGTGCCTCTGTCGTAAACACTTTTGTTTGTCTACCTTCTAACTCAGAGACTAACACACAATCAGCTAGTTCCAATGAACAAGAAGCAGTAGGGAGTCTAACTTGGGTTTCAATTCAGGTCCACTCTTTCCGTATCTGTGATCTTTAACAAGTTTTATAAATGCATTAATCTATAGTTTTCACATCATATCTTTTAAAATATCAATGATAGCTACTCTTTTTTAGTGTTTTGTGAATATTAAACAATATATTAACAGATAGAAACTAATATTATTGCAACTAATACTCATACATGTTTGCTGAAACAATTCAAACTAGAAATCAAGGGTCTATCTCAGGGGGCTGGTAGGGTGTTTCAAGTGGTAGAGCCCTGCCTAGCAAGCATGAGACTCTGAATTCAAACCCCAGTACTACAAAAAAAAAAAAAAAAAGAATCTATCTCAAAGAAATAGTTATGAAGTATTATTATGTGTCAAGAGTTGTTCTCTGCACATAGAAATTCCATTTCTTTGGAAAAATAATCTCCCATAATTTTTGTAGAGAAAATATTGATTATAACTTTAAAAAAGACATATGCACACACCAATATATCATTCTCAATACTGGCCATATAGACCTTCTGAACTCTAAGCAGGCTAAATTCAGTTCTTCCTCTGGGCCTCTATGCTTGCTGATCCCTTGGTCACATGCTTTTCCTCTAGCATGTCACATAAGTTCCTGTCTTTATTCCAGTTCAGCTTACATGGCATCTTCTCATTGAACAGTTTTTCTCTTTCACACTCTATTACTTTGTTTCCTCAGTTGCACTTATCCTTATGTGAAGTCATTTTTTATTATTTGTCCCTTCATCAATTTATATTCTTCATAAAGACAAGGGTTATATTCTCTTCAACTTAACCAAGTCCTAGCATATCACAGGTGCTCAATAAATTTTAAAATGAATTAATTAATGACTGATGCATATATTTTTTGAGATTGCTTAGTTAGTAGTTGGCAGCTTTCTGGTAACTGGGGGCTAGGAAATATAGGGCTTTAAATCATAGATCTTTAAATGTGTCTTACAGAAGAAACAGACTAGATGACTTTCCTTACCTGGTGGCATCTTAGTGGAGCCCAGCAGAAGGCACAGGGAGCAGACAGATCCTTGAAGAAAACAAATGCATGTGTGCTAATTAGTTACATCTGCCCTGGTTCTGGCAGGCACAGCAGAAGGTGAGTTTGAGGGGGGAAATGTGGGGCTTCTAGCTTGAAAAAAAGTAATCCTAGTCCTTCTCTACAATCCCCATGGGGTTCATTCACTTGGAAGAGTGACATCAGTGCATTCAATTGAAACTACCGGCTTCAGTGAGAAAAGCACTAGATGCAAGTGGCAACCACATGTTTCTCCTTAGTGATGGTCCTGGCTGGTGACCAATTCCAGAGCAGTGTTATGCAGGCTGGGAACTTAAAAGGCCAGAACACCAGCTATCTTTTTATGTTTTTCATAACGAATAATAGAATATTGTGAAGAAGCACAGGGGAAAAGTATGCCAAGCTGGCCCTTACAAATAAAACCAAGGATCCCTGAAGATACCAAGGTTAACAAAGGAAAAATGCAGGTGTTGTGAATGCTGTTTGTGTCCCAATCTTCAGCCTGGTACTGAAGGGGATGCCTTCACTTAGCTATTGCTGTCCCTGAGCAGAGGTGAGAGGGATGCTGTTAATAACAAAAGCAGTCCCCAATGATGGCAAGTCTAATTACAGGAGGAAAAGAAAGCACAGGGAAAGAAAGGGTTTGGTTTCCCCAAGACGTCATTTTATTACCAGCCTGACACGGCAACTTTAAGGGTCATTTCTTTACAGTCACTAAAATACCAAAACAGTCAGGAAAATAGCACAGAGGCCATAGCCAAAGCCCCTGATGCTTCACTCAGAAAACATTTTCTCACAGTGGCAGCTTTTAAAAATTGTTTTTCTCCTTTTAATTAAAGAAACAGTTTTGTTCTTCTGAATATACTCCATAGGATGGATGAAGGAGAAATGTGAAGAAATAAACATCTCTAGCAGGTGGTAAGGTGGGAGGCAGGGAATAATCCAGACATTTAAAGCATTAAGAAAAAGAAAACATGATGCCATTTTAAAAAATTTTTCAAAATTAGGAAAATCTCCTGTCACTTACATCAAGTTATACTTGTATTGAATGAACAATGATCTTTTAAATTGCCCATCCTTAATTATTAAGCATACTAAAAAGAAAAAGGTAATTCATGTTTCAAATTTAGAAAAGGTCCTTATTGATATTTTTCCTAAAGTAACTTCTGATAAAAATATCCACTAGAGTTACCACATAGTTGTAAATAAGTGAAATAGCCTTTTTTCTGAATATGTGCCATAACTACAATTTCTTTGTTGAGATAAGACTTCAGTTTGTCTGAATTCTTGAGGATTTGCTGTCTACACAGTGAAATGTTTAGAAAGAGAAGGTAAACTGTAGGTTAAGCATATGAATTTGGGACTATAGAAATCCTCAAGACAGTAGGTACCAACTACAGAGTTGCTTATAAAGCACATTTCTGCATATCAACTTCTGCAATTTCATTCTTTCCTTTATAAAACCTGAACTTCTTCTTCTGAGAAAAGAAAAGGATTCAGATAGCTTAAAAATGTTTCATGATACTGAAACCTTCATTAGTTGAGCATGGAAGAGCAAAGTGATGTTTTTCCTGCTGAACGATTATTAGCATTCAAATGATATAATGTGACATATATTTCAACTGCAAATCCAGACACGTGGTTTTGTTTTTTCTGCATGCCTAAATGGTACTAGAAAATGTGGGCATCAAGTCAAAATGCTTAAACGCTTTCCTGTAGCAAGCATATCATTTCACTACCTTGTAGGACCCACTGTCAGGAAAGGCTGCTTTCCTTAAGTATCTCAAGGACGTAAATCCTTAGATACAATATCTCATTTTACTCCTGCAAAAGTTGACAATTAATTCCTGTTTTCAAGGTCCAATATGAAGACGCACACATTTTGGTTTGTAGGACTTGAGAATGTTTCCTATTAGAAAAGTGATTCTTCACTTATTTCCCTGCTTTCACTCTTACTTCTCTCTTCTATCTTTCTGCACGGTGGCAATGGAATAATCTTTTAAAAGCAGAAATGAGACCATTTGCCTAGGCCATTAAAAAAAAAATCTTCAGCTGAGATCCCACTTTACTCAGAAAAAAAATTCTAAGTTGATTGTCATGACCAAGCAGCCCCAAATGGTCTGCCAGAGCGTCACCACCACTCCATTTCTCACACTAATCATTTGTCTCATCAAGACTTTCCTCTGCCAGGTTGGAGCCTTTGCTTTGACTTCTGGCTAAGTAACCTTCCCCTTTCTTATCTTTGAATCTTACTTCAAATGTTTCCTCCTCAGAGATAACTTTCCCAGCTAAACTTCTAATGTACTTTCCTCAGTTACTGTGTTCTCCCCTAGTTATTTCCTCCAATTTTACTCTGTAATTTTCAATTTTACAATCTGTAATTTTCTTGTTTAGTAATGTGATCACTCTATGTAGCCTGCCTTCCTCCCACCTCCTGCCCAGTCTACCCCTAGAATGCAATTCCACAAGAGGGAGAATTTTGACAGTTCTGTTTGTTTCTATATCAGGCATAAGCATAATGCTTGCTATAGAGTAAATGTTCAATCAACAGATAAGTAAACAAATTAGTGATTAGTGACTTCTTTTTTAAATCATTGCTCTTTTATAGGAGTAGGTTGGCATATGATAAGACTTCCTGAATGCTGACTAAATCCTACAGATGGAAAGATCCAAAAATGAAGCTTTATACTTTCACTGAAATGATTAAATATTATTTAACCTGAATATTTTGCCCAATTTATGGAAACTTTTTTGCTGTGCTTGGCTTCTGGAGTAAAAAATGCCTATGGGTTTAAAAAAAATGACCATATTATTGACCCCACAAGCACAGAAGATCTGGAGAATTAGTACTAGAAATAATTTTAAATCTGGAACAACTTGCCAACACTACAATCTCATGAATGATTTATTTTTCAGATTCAGAATCCAATCCAGAGAGTATAACCAATGACCTCAATAAATAAAAATTCCAATGCTACCCAGAGATCTCTGATACCAACTTTTTTTAAGTGAAATTTTTAGGGATCAAAAAGACAGAACCAATAATGCAATAATTAGAATTTAAGGAATAATGTTAATTATTTTCATTGAGATTTTGATGAATATTTACTTGTGAGGATGTTTGACTGGTGGGACTCTGTTAGATTAGTGAGTTGACATTTGATGAGTCCCTGAATAGCTTTAGGATGGAGGCTGCTTACCAGGAAGAAATTACCTGATTAGAAAATGGGTGGACCAGCCTGACCTCCTGGGAGATGAGGGTAATAGAGACAAAATTGGAATCCAAAGACCACTCTGGACACCACTTCTTCCCAGAATTTGCCTATGTGTCTCCCCATTTTGCAGATCCTCCTGATATGTCTCTTTTATAATAAAGCTGTAATTATAAGTATAGCACATTTTTGAGTTCCATGAGTTATCCTAGTGAATTATCAAAACTGATGGGTCATGGGAACTCTCAAATTTACAGCCATTGAGTCAGAAAAACAGAGGACCTAAGATCCCAGGGGACCCCAAGGAGTGACTGGTGTCTGAAATAACAGCAGTCTTATAAAAGACCAAGCATTTAACTTGTGAGTCTCATGCTAATTCCAGAAGATGAGCATCAGAATTTTACTGTGGTGTTTCTTTAATGCCCTAAAGCTAATGCAGATTTCCTATCTTCAAGGAGTTCAATGACTTCTCCAATACTTATGGTAGTTATAAGGAGTTATGGTTGATAGTCTTTTAGAAATTTGAATTACCATTCTTTTTTTTTTTTTTCCAGGAACAAATCTCTTTTTTTTTATTTTATTATTCATATGTGCATACAAGGCTTGGGTCATTTCTCCCCCCTGCCCCCACCCAAATTCCCATTCTTTGGTTAACTTTTATTCCCTTGTTCATTCAAAAGACTGAGTGCTTACTGAGGTTCAGATACTGGGCAGGATCCTACGTATTGGTGTATTTCAGTGCATAGGCAGAAATGGATCCTGTTAGTATACCTACTCATTAATAAGAATGTAATTATTCATGTAAGGAAAATTATGGATTTCACTAATCCTATTTTCCCTTTATTTAACATAATTTATTTGAACATATAAACCTATATCTACCTAACTACACTACCTAGCTTTATATTCAGACAATACACTTGTGGACATGTCTGTGTATAATGTGTGAATGTGTATGTACATGTGTGCATATTATATTATGCTATGGAAAGTTTGAGATTGAAGCACAGCTTCATTTCACTGCTTTCTTCAGTGAGATGTTGGTGAATTTATCTAGCAAAATCATTTAAACCACTTTTTTTCCTTAAAATCGCTAAATAAAGGATTTGAGTATGAAATGAGAAATAAGCTATTGTTTTCCTTAGTTGACTAATTTTGGGAAACATAGGCATATCCATTGCCTTTAATATTCCCTCTACCACGTATACTTCCTATTGAGATGACGTCAAAGGACTTTGCTGTATGGACAGACCCATAAATCTACATACTTTCAAACTGAGATGAGGATTTCCAAACTCAAATTTGGTATAGGTCATGAACAGTGCAATGAATCACATTCTCCAAAGGCATTTAACCTGACTGCAAATTATTTCCATGTTTTGTAGATGCAACTGATTGTATAAGGAAACTGTCTCTTTTGCTTGGAATCTCTGAGAGATGACATATGAACATCCTGAGTGCATATTGTATGCAGAGTGCTGGATCCTGACTTGGGTGTCATTCAGACTACAATGAATTCACTGTCACTCTTTTTCTTACCTATACGAAAAACTACATCTGGCTTTCAAGAAGGTTTTTGTTGTTGTTGTTGTGTGTGTTACTGTAGATTGAACTCAGGGCCTCGTGCTTGCTAGATAAGCACTCCACCACTTGAGCCACTCCACTAGGCTTTTTTTGCATTTGAGGTAGGGTCTCACCTTATACCATGGCTTGCCTGGACTGTGAACCTCTTATTTGTGTTTCCTTACATAGGTGGGATAGCAGGTTCACACCACTGTACCAAGTCATTGGTTGAGTTGAGGTGGTCTCATGACATTTTGCTTCGAACTGTGCTCCTCCAATCTTCAACTCCCAAATAGCTTTTTTTTTTTTTTTTGGATTACAGTTTTTGGCAGTACTAGGGTTTGACATCATGGCCTCTACAACTTGCTAGGCAGGCTCTCTACCACACTTCCAACCCTCTCATCATTTACTTTTTAATGGTCAAAAAACAAGAAAGAGTAGAGTTAAAAACTCATATTTAGGAACTCCCTTCTCCTTGGCTGGAAATGGCTGAATAGTGAACAGTATCATTGTAGTTCCTTTCCAGAGTAGTATGACAGCAATTTGGTCATCAAACAGTGCTTAGTTATTATCAAACCAAGGGCACAATTTTTAAGGATATTAGTTTTCTGTTTTTAAAGATAACACAGAGCATGTAGAAGGGGCAGATTTGACATTAGTTAAGGCTTTAATGCCAAAAAAAAGAAATACTAATATAGACCAAAATAAAACACTATAAAATCTGTTTGCCAGAATAGGAGCTATTTTTGTCCCCTGCAGATATAGAATCAGCCTTTAAATGCTTTCTCCTACACAGACCCCCAAGAAAGCTGCTAACATCTAAATGAATTGGATGAATTAGACGATCAAATCTTTGCAAAAGAGTTTTGATATATTAAGGTTAGGTTGTAGTTATATCTGATTTTCTTATTAATATACAAATGGGGACAAGATGTCATTCCCCCACTACTCTCTTTCCATTTCTGTGCTTTAAATGCACTTTAAAGCAGAAAGTTTTTATGTGCAAGAATGAACTTTACTGACTTTGATATGTACTATTTTAACAATCAGTTAAAATACAAAATGAATAGTGGAAAAAATTCATCCACTATCCCATTTCTAGAAAGCAAATTCTTATTTATTTTAACATTAATTAGTTAACGAGAGTTATGAGGTTTATAATAGGAAATATTTGATTCGGACAAGTTATTAGAAGGCATTGATGGGTCAGGGGAAATCCCACCCAGTTTTGATTTCTTCCCTTAGGAGAAGCCCTCCTGACAGGTCTGCAACTTAAACTCAATGTATAAAACTGAGCATAATTGGGTTGTAATTCTGTTTGAGCCATTAGTCATCAAGGTTACCTTCAGTAATATCTTGAGCATGTCCATGCTTCAGACTTTTATTTGATAATAAATGGGTTTAATACATTGTTTACCGGGCTCTCCACAGAGGTCCAAGAGCATTTTCATAAATGTTAAAGACCAGGGGCTGGAAGGAAGCATTCCCTCAATCTTATCTCAGCAAAAAGCAGCTTCTCAGAATCATTTGTCTTAACTTCTAAATATGGTTTTGTTTGGCAAGTTTTTTTTTTTGACATTGCAAGGTGTTTAGAATAGCATGGACTGATATGATTTTTTTCTCACCATCTCCATCACTGGTCTCTTACTCCTTTATCCATTTTGATCTACCAGTTCCTAGCTAATTTACCTTCTCCTTCATTCTAGAATAGGACTAGAGCAGAATAAAATTAAACTGAGTAAATGGGGTTCCCTTAAGACATGATCCAAATTTCACTTGTGTAGGAAGTTATGAAAAGCTGTCCAACTCTTGGAAAAGAATCATTAAATACAGTAACATGGCTTCAGAGATTTTATAGTGGCTTATTTTAGTTTACATTAAAAATTCATTTTTTGTCATATCAGCTCCCACTAATGTCAAGTTGTGTTCTGGAATTTTTGCAAAATAGATCCCATTTATGCATGTTTTCTGACTCTTATAGCAATATAAAACATTTGTGTGAGCTTTTGATTGGTTTATAAAGCTGAAAAGGTATTTTTAATGCCTTAGTACTGATGACTATCTTTTCCTCACAGATACAGGGCTCATTTTTGTCTCAATCTTCTTCTAGCTTTCTTAGAAATGTACAAGTGATGAATGTCTCATGCCATTGTATGTTCCTGGTTTTCATCCTTCTTCACCGACTGGTTCTTTTGCTTTCAGCATAAATGTTAATTCATGCCTTAATTTATCTCACTTATTTCCTCTTGCTATTCTCTGCCTACAAAATACTCTTACGTTCAGTTCCCTGTCTTCTTCAATTCTGTGCTAACTTCGTGTCCATATGGATGTTACCCAGATCTACTGTCACACACTGTCTTCTTGTAGGCTCTAAATGCATCAGACTTCTATCTGGCTCCAGGATCTCCTCATATACATATTACATCAACACATCAAATTCATCTGCCTCAAATTAAATTCATCCTTCCCAACTTCTCAGCCCCATACCAGCTCTTTCTCTCCTTCAGCCAATTTAAATCTATCATTGGCAACATAGTTTTTGTGTATGTAACGTATGTGTGTATGCATTTTTTCTTTTTCTTTTTAATATTTTAATTATCACATTACTATTGTACACTGGGGGTACATTGTGACATCCACAAAAGTGCTTACAATATATTTTAGTTAAATTTACCCCCTCACCATTCTCCTTTATCTCCTTTTCCTTCCATTCTTAGAATACTTTCAACAGCCTTATTTTTCTAATTTCATGCGAGTGCATAATTTTGCCACCACATTCACACACCTTTCCCTTGTATCCTTCCTCCTTCCACTGCTACCAGCCCCCAGGAGGACCTGATTTACTTTCCTGTCCTCCATTTTAGAGAAACAAAAGGATACTTTGATTGTTTGTGATATCTACCCAGAGAATTTCATTATGACAGTTCTGCGTATATATGCATTGTATCCCAAGTTGGTTAATCCCTTCCATTTTTCCCCTTTCTACTTTAGTCCTCTTCTTATGGTGAGTTCTATGTTCATTCTTGCATAGAAAGTACATCACTCATACTCACCTTCTTTACTTGTGCCCTCCCTTAGCCTGACCTGTTTTTCATTCTTGTCCCTCACTGTCTAAGTGTCTGTTGGTTGGTCAGTGGAATTTTTACCCATAAATATATTGTGCTGCAACATAGGTTTTGAAATGTCCTTGTTCTTCAAAAAATCAGTGTTTAAATGTTTTTCTTCAGAAACTTTTAATTTCTTCCTCAAATTTAATGAACTGATAAGGTTGCTAGAATAACAACTTCCAGTGAAGCAGTGGCTTGGGGATTTTTTTCTGCTAACATTTTCCATCCCTGATATTTGAGGAAAGTTTGAACCTACTGCTTTAAAACTCAAAAATATCTCATTTCTATCTTCTTGTTTTATTGCTCCTTCATTGAGTCTCTTTTTCTCTCTTTATACCCTCTGGAGGGCTGTTTGTTTGGGTCTTAGAATCATGTTCTCCATCCTTACCCTGTTAGGATAGCATTAATCTCTGGACTCCTGTAGTACTTATTTATTTATTTTTTGCCCATTTGCTTAGTGTTTTATTGGGTATTTTTGTTGGTTTTACAGACATTTACAGCCTAAAAATAAAAATTCAAGTTGTCTTTAAAAAATTATAAATTCAGAACTGGTACAGAGGCTCAAGTGGTAAAGGGCCAGCCTAGCAAGCATAAGGCTGTGAGTTCAAACCCCAGTACTACCTCCCCCCTAAATTATAAATTCAAAGCTCTCTGAGAGTTAGTACAACAATGCTCAAAAAGCAAAGTGCCAAAACTTGAGAAGCCTTACTTTATTTGAGAGGCTGAGAAGACAGTAAACAGTCTTTATTGAACTACCAAAAAAAAAAAAAAGAGAAAAAGTTGGGCTAGAATTTTTTGAGAGTTATTAAATACTGTATTTATTATGAAATACTGCATTTGTAGCAAAGTTCTTTTAAGAATTTCCAAACTAAAGGAAGGGTAGAGGGCACCCACCTGTACTTGAAGATCAGGGCTCAGAGGGCTGAGGCATTGGTGCTGAGAAACCCTGTGGCTAATGAAATGCTGACAACAGGTTCAAGATTGGTAACAACAGCTAAGTGTAGAAAAGTCACCTAGTGTGAAAGAAAAAGAATCTTTACTCTTTAACAAGAAGTTAAGTGAAAGGTAGCCAGTGAGCAGCAAGGAGAAACCAAAAGATGAAGTCAATAAAGTCCCCAAGACAAAAAAGAAGAAACTGGAAAAAGATAAGAGGAAAAAGGAAGACAATGAGTATAAGAAAAAAGTAAAGGAAGAGGTAGAATTAAAGAAAAAATAAAAATAGGAACAAAAGAAGAGAGAAAAAGGCCAATAGAGGAGACAAAAACATCAGTAAAAACCCACTTCTCAGGTGAAAGAGAAAAAAGAATCCCTTCAGCTTTTTTGGGAAGCTCAGGAATGTCATCAACTAAGAAAGAAACCTCATAGCAAAAACCAAAATGATCTAGACAGCCAACCAGAGGGAAGTTTCTTTAACTGCCTAGACTCAAGTTTGAAGACAAATACTGCCTTTGTTAGGAAAGTTAAAACTATTTAGAACAGCAAAGAGGCTTGTTACTACATGATTTTTATGGACTGTTTCAGTAAATACATTGCAGAAGCTGAACTAAAAGGGTCTGATGTGAACTGTGCTGGGTGCCTAATACTCTCTCTTTCACTAACACCATGCTGACTTTGCCCCTCCCTTCCTCAGGTCTGGGGAAAACATTTTAAAGCAAGGAAAGAAAACTCCTAAAATTCCAAAGCTAAGAATTTACATTTCATCTCATAATTAGCAGTAGTTGAGATTTTCACTTCATCTATGAACAGCTAAAGAATATGAAGACTGATCAAGAATCTCATATTCAGGTTTCTGTGGCAATTTGTTTCTATCACCATTCTAGAGATGACATTGGTAGAAGGAGTACTACAGAGTTTAATTTTGAGTTTTCTGTCTGATGAGATGATTAGTCCAGAGAAACAACATCTGTTCCAGCATCTTTTAACACCTTGAAAGGGACCATGAGGAGCTCACATACTGAGAGAAAAAGCAGGTGGTCTTCAAATGTTCGTCAGAACTGAGAATTTATATTGGAGCTCATATTTTAAATTTTTCAAAGTATAACAATGTAAGTACTCATGTCTAAATATGAATCTGCAATAGATTTTGTTGGTGATTTTAAAATAAATCTGTCAAGTAAGTGGTGAGTTTCACTTTGTAGATATTTTCTTCCTGTGATTCCAAAAACTCCTTAGTATTGAGGACTAAATTTTCTTCTTCTGATAAATAAAATACTTTGGAAAGGAGTTTCCAAAGTAAAGCCTTTTTATTTCACCAGAGACTAAGACATTCCCGATAAATTTCGGCGCGGGAGTGAAGCTCAGTAGTGAAGCACTCACCTATTATGCACAAGGTGCTTAGCACTGCGAAAAAAACAATAAAAATAAAATATAAATCATAAATAGAAGTTCATCAGAGAACAGACACCACCAGGATGTGTATTGTCATTAGTACTGACACTACTTTACGTTCCTTCCCTTTCAAATACTACCTCTTGGGGCTGGTGGAATGACTCGGATGGTAGAGGGAGACCCTGAGTTCAAACCCCAGGTAGCACTTCATTTGAATCGCATAACTTATCAAGTTATTTTTGAATTGAGTTTTCAATGAACAAGTTTTTCTCCAAGACAATAAGTATTTCAAAGGATTATTTTCTCATCCTTCTATCATTCATGCATCCACATGTTCATACCATTATCCAGAGTACTTAAGTCAACCATAAGCCAAGCACTCTGTTAAGCACAGAAAATTACACTGTGACTAGAGAAAATATAGTTTTTGCCTTCATAGTGATAATCTGGGTTCACTTACTGTAATAAATCTTGAATTAGAAACACAGAAAATACTAACAAGTATTAAATATACATGCTAATCTATTAAATAGAAACTGAATAAACAATAGTCTTTCTGTTTTTCTGAAAGGAGGATTTGTTTTCTTTTTATATGCTTCTGTTAGAGACATTTAATTCTAATACAGTGGTTCTCCATCAGAGTTTATTTTATTGACTTCTGCCTCACCATCAGACCTACCCCAGCGATATTTGGTGATGCCTGGATACATTCTTCTTGTAACTGGCACTGGAGAAAGGATGCTGCTATCACCTAGTAAGTAGACTCCAGGGACCTCACTTAATATTCTACAGTGAATTGGTCCATCACCACAATACAAAATTACTTAGCTAAAAACGTCAGTAGTGCTGAGACTAACAACCTCTAGTTTACGATATTCAGTTCATACCAATTCATTTTCTTAAACAAAGTTATGTTCTTAATGTTTTAGCCAAAAATTATGGAAGGTTTTCTTTTATCTTTAATTATATTTTTAAATTAAATTTATTTTTAACCATGCATAAGACATAAAAACTGCATATTTATGGGGTACTTTGTGATATTTTGATAAATATCGACATTGTATAATGTTTAAATCAGGGTAATCATAACTATTTCCTCAAATATATATTATTTCTTAATGGTGAAAACATTCAAACTTCTTTGTTCTAGGTTTTGGAAATACATAGTACCTCATCATTTTCTCTTATCCCACTGTATAATAGCAAATCAAAATTTCTCATATCACTATCTAATAATGACTACCATCCATTCATCAAACTTTCTCCATCCCTCTCCTCACTCTCCCCTGCTTCTGTTAACAACCATTCTCTTAGCATTTATGAGATCATGTGTTTTAGACTACCTATAGGAAAGACATCATGAGGTAATTGTGTTTCCATGCCTGGCTTAGTTCACATAAAGTGATGACTCTCCCAGTTCCACTCATCACCTCAGTCATGTTGCAAATGACAGGATTTTATTCTTTTTAATGGCTGAACAACATTGCATTGCATATATGTACCATATTTCCTTTACCCATTCATCAGTGAAGGATACTTCAGTTTTGTCTGTTTCTTCACCATTGTGAGTAGTAATCCAGTGAATATGGGAATGCAGAAGTCTCTTAAGCATACCGATTTCATTTTCTTTGAATAAATACCCAGTAATGACATTGCAGGACTACATGGTAGTTCTATTTTTATTTATTTATTTAGGAAATTCCACACTCTTTTCATAATAGCTATATTAATATACATTCCCACCAACAGTGTACAAGTGTTCTCTTTTCTCCACATTCTCACCAGCACTTGTTATCTTTAGTCTTTCTGATAATGGTTATTTCTACTAGAGTGAAGTAAAATCACATAACAGTTTTGATTTGCATTTCCCTGAAGATTAATGATACTGAACACTTATTCATGTATCTGTTTGCCATTTCTATGTCCTCTTTTGAAAAATATCTGCTGAAGTCTGTTGCCCATTTTTTAATTGGGATACCTTTTGGTGTTGAGTTTTTAACTTCTTTACCTAACGTGGATATAATATGCAAATATTTTCTCCCATTCTGGAATAGTTTCCTTTTCTCTTCACACTTCAAAATTCTTTGACTTATATGTAAGCACTGCTCAAATTTTGTTCAACCAACATTCAAAAAATGTAAGATTCTTTGGATACAGAATGTTCTAGCTAGAACAATAAAAAACTAACAATGACTTCAACAATAAGAGGATATTTTTCTTACTTTAGACAGCACAAACATTAAGGTGGCTCCACTACTGGTCAATGTATATAGATATAGCTCAACATTGAAATCAAAGGGTAGGATGGTTACCCTTTTACTTAAAAATAGCTTTCATAGTTCCAAGCCACCCATGTAGATTTAAAAAAAACATAGAGGAAAAACGTCAGAATTGCTCCATTCTAGATGTATCTATTTAACAGTAATGAACTTTTTTCTCAAAGACCTCCTCTCCATCATATTGCTAGAAACGAGTCACACACCCATTCCTAAGTAATCTTTGGCAAAGGGAATGAGATATCATGATTGTCTTAGACTGATCATAATTTGTGCATGAGGTAAATCAGAGATTCATGGACATTTGGACAAAGTTGGGGCTCTGACAACAAAGGAGGATAATAAAGCTATTGAGAAGGATGCTACAAATGGGCCTCCATTTTTCAGATGTCTTATAATATTGAGATCCTGACCATCTACGGCTTTTGGACATCCCATTGCCCTTAAAACAGAGATTAACCTTAGCAGTGTATATCTAGTCCAGTCTGTAAAATTACTTTCTTTTTCTCTCTGGTGACTACAATTTAACTTACAGAAATTATTCCTTTCCTTCATTATAATGTGTAGAAAGAAAGTGTCTTGTAACCCAGGAGTGACTATCATTGTCTACACAACAATGAGGTGAGTGAAGTGTTTTGGGTATAAAAATTAGAAGCACCCCTTAAATTATATCATGCCTTCTTAAATTTTGTGTCTTATGCACTGTATTTTTCTTCAATCTGGCTCAAACTCTGGTAACTATATAATAATGTGGGCCTTTATTTATAGTGCATAAAGTCTTTAAGTACTTGGAACAAGTCTTGAGATGATGTCATTCATTCTTTAGTATAATTTTCTTTTCTATGAGACAACTTCAAATAATTACAAGCTCTTGGAAAAACAATCTGGCCATTGGGGAATATAAACAAAACATGGCAATAGATTTTCGAGTCAGTAAAGCCCAGCTATAAAATGATTTTGTAAAAATTTTTTTCTCTTAAAGTCCTGACATGATCAGCATTGAGCATGACCCAAAGATGGAATGAAGAACATGAATGGATGACTGTTACCTTAGCAACAAGACCGTATGTTTTCTCTGAAACAAGAAACTAAACCACAAGAAATTTCCCTTTCATTTTTTCTTTCCACCAATTTAGTAACTTAAACAGTAGTAGCATAAAATCTTAATATTGACTCAACCAGTATTTATTGAAGACCTATGGAATGCAAAGTAAAAATTATATTTTAAATAGTTTGATGGGACTTCTTTTACCTAATATTGTTTATTTAGCTATGTATTAATGGAGCTGTCTACAAAAACAGTGAATCTCATCTGTCTGCATATAAGGACCCAAGGAGCTTTTAAAATCAAAGATGCTTACCCTCTAGTAGAATATGATGCACTTACTCTCATCTTCCTGGCATTCAGCTTTTTTTTTTTTTTTTGTGGTATTGGGGTTTGAACTCAGGGCCTACATCTTCAGTCTCTCCACCAGCCCTCTTTTGTGATGGGTTTTTTGAGATAGGGTATCATGAACTATTTCCCTGGTCTGGTTTCAAACTGCAATCCTCCTGATTTCTGCCTCCTGAATACCTAGGATTACAGGCATGAGCCACTGGCACCTAATAATCAGTATTTTTTTTTAATTTTTTCATTCATTTGTTCAAATGTGCATACATTGTTTGGGCCATTCCTCCCCCCTGCCTCCAGCCCCTTCCTCTGCCCACGACTCCCCTCACTTCCAGGAAGAACCCGTTCTGCCCTTATCTCTAATTTTGTTGAAGAGAAAACATAAACATTAACATTAAACATAAGCAAGCAAAACATTTTTGTTTTGCTATTCAGAGAGATTCCTGGCATTGTTTCCATGTACAAATATGTTAAACCCAAGTTGATTCATCACTACCTGACCTTTTCACTAGTTCCTGATCCTCTTCCCATATTGACCTCTGTCTTTAAGATTTCTGTATTAGTTCCTCTGCAGTGGGGACATCAAACACTTTCATGTTTTGGGTTTTCTTACCTATCCCCATACCTCCCATATGTGCTCTCCCCTTAACATGTGACCCAAGTCCAGCAACATTGCTGTATTTACCCTAGATCTAAAGTCCACATATGAGGGAGAACGTGATTTTTAGTCTTCTGAGCCTGGCTAATCTCACTCAGAATGATGTTCTCCAGTTCCATCCATTTACTTATGAATGATAATATTTTATTCTTCTTCATGGCTGAATAAAATTTCATTGTGTATAAATACATTTTCTTAATACATTCATCAGTAGTGGGGCATCTTGGTTGTTTCCATAACTTGGCTATTGTGAATAGCGCTGCAATAAACATGGGTGTGCAGGTGCCTCTGGAGTCACCTGTGTCACATTCCTTTGGGTATATACCCAGGAGTGGGATTGTTGGATTATATGGCAGATCTATGTTTAGATTTTTAAGAAGCCTCCATATATTTTTTCCAGAGAAGTTGCACTAGCTTGCATTCCCACCAGCAGTGTATGAGGGTTCATTTTCCCCACATCCCTGCCAAAAACTGTTGTTGAGGTGTTTTTGATGAAGGCTGTTCTAACAGGGATGAAGTGGAATCTTAGTGTGGTTTTGATTTGCATTTCCTTTATGGCTAGAGATGGTGAGCATTTTTTCATGTGTTTTTTGGCCATTTGATGTTCTTCTTTTGAAAAAATTCTGTTTAGCTCAGTTGCCTATTCCTTTATTTGTTCATTGATTTTGGGAGAGTTTAGTTTTTTGAGTTCTCTGTATATTCTGGTTATCAGTCCTTTGTCTGATGTATAGCTGGCAAATATTTTCTCCCACTCTGTGGGTGTTCTCTTCAGTTTAGAGACCATTTCTTTTGTTGCACAGAAACTTTTTAATTTTATGAAGTCCCATTTGTCCATTCTTTCTCTTAGTTGCTGAACTGCTGGGGTTCTATTGAGGAAGTCCTTGCCTATACCTGTTACTTCCAGAGTATTCCTGTACTCTTTCCTGTACTAACTTCAGAGTTTCAGGTCTGATATTAAGATCCTTGATCCATTTTGAGTTGATCCTTGTACAGGGTGATAAACATTGATCTAGTTTCAGTTTTTTGCAGACGGATAGCCACTTTTCCCTGCAACATTTATTGAAGAGGCTGTCTTTTCTCCATCATATATTTTTGGCATTTTTGTCAAAAATAAGGTGGCCATAGCTGTGTGGATTCATATGTGGGAACTCTATTCTCTTCCACTGGTCTTCATGTCTGTTTTTGTTCCAGTACCATGCTGTTTTTATTGCTATTGCTTTGTAATATAGTTTGAAGTCAGGTATTGTGATACCTCCAGCATTGCTTTTTTTGCTGAGTATTTCCTTGGCTATTTGCAGTCTTTTGTGTTTACAAATGAACTTTAAGGAAGATTTTTCCAATGTGAGACAATGCCCTGTATAGCTATCCTTATCTCAACCAGCAAAAACCCTTGTTCCTTCCTATTATAGCTTATACTCTCTCTACAACAAAATTAGAAATAAGGGCAAAATAGTTACTCCTGGGTATTGAGGGGGTGGGGGGAAGAGGGAGGGGCGGAGTGGGTGGTAAGGGAGGGGGTGGGAGCAGGGGGGAGAAATGACCCAAGCCTTGTATGCACATATGAATAATAAAAGAAAAAAAAAAGATACAAAAAAAATGTGGAAAAAAAAAGCAAAAAAAGGGAAGACTTTTCAATCTCTGTGATGAATGTCATTGGGATTTTGATGGGAATTGCATTAAACTTGTAGATTGCTTTTGGTAATATAGCCATTCTTACTATGTTGATTCTACCAATCCATGAGCATGGGAGATCTCTCCACCTTCTGTAGTCTTTCTCGATCTCTTTCTTCAGGTGTTTGTAGTTCTGCTTGTAGAGGTCATTCATACCCTTTGTTAAGTTTACTCCTAGGTATTTGATTTTTTTTGAGGCTATTGTAAATGGAATTGTTTCCATATATTCTTTCTCAGTTTGTTTGGTATTGATGTATAGAAAAGCTAATGATTTTTGTAAGTTGATTTTGTATCCTGCCACCTTGCTATAGCTGTATATGGCTTCTAGGAGTTTTGGGGTAGAGTTTTTTGGGTCTTTAAGGTATAGGATCATATTGTCTGCAAATAGGGATATTTTGACAGTTTCTTCACCTATTTGTATTCCTTTTATTTCTTCTTCTTGCCTGACAGCTCTGGCTAGGAATTCCAGGACTATGTTGAATTGAGGGAGATGGGATAAAGGGGACTGATGGAGGGGGTGAATTCAAGTATGATACTCTCCAACCAGGACAACAACAAAAACATACTTAAATTTTAAAAAAAGAACATAAAACATAGTAGTGGGAAAGAAATTAAAGAATGTTACAGACAAATGGAGAGCACTTTGTATTTAATTAGTCTGGCAAATATTTATTAAGCATGTAGTATTGTAAATAAAATGGGCAAAGGAATTAAACAGTTGAAATATTCCTTTTTATAATGAAATTGCAATTAGCAGGAAAGTTAGGTGTTAGTAACAATAAAATGACAATGATAATGAAAATATGGGTACAAATAAATTCTAGGTACCCTAAATATTTCCTACTAAATGGTGATACATAGAAGACTAACACCGGCCTCATCAAGGTACCTGTTAGAAATGAACATTCTATTCCACACTTATTAATCCAGAATGTGTGTTTTAACAATTCAGGAGAAGTATGTGAACATTCAAGTTTGAAGAACAATGATCTATAATATGCTAAATGCTTTACCTGGATTACTGTCTTAAAGTTAATTGCACAGCAACCTCATGAGGGAGATATCAATTTGTCCTTACTTTTGGTATGAAATAAGGAGGTTAACTGAGATCAGCAATTTACCCAATGTAGCGCAAATAGTGAAGTGATAACATTGCTTGATGCACAGTAGATTGACTTGCAACCTCAAATTCTGTTCATTTGCAAATAAAACAATTCTTAAAATGGCAACAGAAATAACCAGGAAGGTTCACAATATCTTGAATTGGTTCAATAACTATCAAAGATCAGAAGTAAGTCATCTTTTTATTTACCAACCACAGAATTTTATCTGCATGGTCTCACTGGAAAGTACACTGGACAAAAAGGGCTATGGAGACGTATCAAAGTCCTCATGAGCCCTGTGAGAGTCAATGTGTCCAGCAGCGTTTAAACCATCATCTCACCAGGGGGCTTAAGAAAGTGAGGCTTGGCTAAACCATCCCAACTATTAAAACTCTATGCTGGATTTCTCAGCCTACTGGAATTCTTGGGCATAACAGGGATTGAAGTACATTTTATCTTATTTTCACTATTTTTTACGTTTCCAAATAGTATGCAGCATCTGAAATGGCCATTCAAAATTCTATCAGCTGCCAGGCTGGAGGTGGAGAACAGAAACTACCATGTAACAAAAGGGAAAAAAATCTAAACAATTTCTCAGCTAGTTTCAATAAACTAAAGAATACATCCTTCCAGCAAAAATCAAAACAAAATATTTTCAAAAATGTCTTTTCCGTCAATGGTACAACCTTAAAATTTCATTTTCCTAAGGTCTTTTCAAATTCAAGAGGTGACATGCAGGAAAAAATATGTCAAATTCATTTGTTTGCTTTTAATAAGACAAGGCAGCTCTTACCCATTTTGTATGACTGTTTTCAAGTTTGTGTTTAACATGAGCATAAAAGAAAGATGACTGTAATCAAGGAAAAGACATGGCAAAATTCCATAATGAAAGAATATGTTTTGCCCCTCTCAGGCTTTGAGGAAGTAAGGCTGGAAAACCAAAGCAATCACTTTTGAGACTGTACTGTCCAGTTCTACACATAAATACACAAGAAGGGCATTTTCATCACAACCCCGTTTATTTAACGTCTCTCTCTTCCTTCTGGGTTTGCTGGTAATTTTGGTAAGATTGTAGCCAAATATATCCTTTAACAGAAAGATTCAAATGGTCAGATTTGCAGGCTATTCTAGTGGTGCCAGATCATATTAAATAGTTTTATGTCTTTAGGAATAAAAGAGGTCACTTGGATTTTTTTAAATGGCTGTAGTGGCAGTATGTTATACTTAGTTTATAATGTGATTACAAGGGATTTTCCTGTACTTTTAAAGATGCAACTAACATGAGAAAGGCAATGAGGATTATCAAGTTCTCTGAAAAGTGGTCTTCTGGATAAATTGTGAGAATGCGTGGCATTTTCAAATGTGCCTTTCTCTTTTGTACAGAAAAATAGGATGATAGCCTTCAAAAAGAATATACAGATGATATAGGGCAAATTTGGCAAACATGTGCCAACTTAAGTGAATTGTAGTGCCTGTGGTGAGTTGTGTCATTGGTGTCAGTCTCTTATTCACAACTCTGAGGATAAGAGCTTAGGAATCAACTGAGATTTCTGTCATAAGCTATTATGATTGGGAATGGGGGAGAGGTGATTGTTTACATTCCAGATTTGCCATAGCTGACCTTGGCTCTTGCTTCTCATAGGACCACTAATTATACATTTTCACTTTTCCAAAGAACTTTTGTCTTGTTATCTGCATCATGTGGTTTCTACTCTCCACACAAACAAGTCAGTCAGTCACCAGTGGTTTAGAAAGAAATAAGCTAAGGGAATGTATATGATTGAAGAGGTAAATCTGTTGCTGGGCTTCTGTCTGGGAGAGCTTGAAAAGCCTTTCTTGTACCTATTATTATACATAAAATTTAAATTGCTTTTATTTTGTATTGGAAATAAATGGATTTTCAAAGGAACCAAATTTGGATGATATGATTGGAATTAAATACATCCCAGTTCCAGCATCCCAGCCAATTGTAGTAGAAATTGAGTGATCAGGGATGAGAATGCACTATTCATGAGGGACAGATGTCAAGATGGCAGAGGAAGAGATTTTAGCTGCATCAAAAAGTAAAGTTTATATTAATGGTCTGAAGGACAGCAAACAAGCTAAGCAGCGAAGACCAGTGGAACAACACAGGTGGTGGCGTATAGTGGTTTAAAGGGGTAGAGAAGGGACAGCATTGCTAATAGGTCAGAATTCAGGGGCAAGGACAACTTTTCCAAATCTTAGTCTTTTTCAGAGCCTCAGTTTCAACCTCTTTGGCCTCTAGTATCAATTTCTTTACCATCTGTGGCCAACTGTTAAGGTAGTACTAAATATTTTAGATTTTGTTTATGTTTGTGTTTTACTTTAGACACACATCTATATTAGTTAAAATAGTGCTGAATGATCTGACAAATAAACCACAGTGAATTCATTCGTGTTCTTTTTTCTTATTCCCTTTGAGCTCAATCACCCATGGAGACAATTTGCTCGTCTCTTCTGCTCACTCTCCATGCTCTTAAAGTTCAGACTCCTGGGCACATTTTGTCATAAGGAAGTTTGGGAAATGTAGTCTACCTGTGTGTCTGGATGGACTATTTCTTAAGAGTATGTTTAACCTGCTCATAATTTTTACACCTGTGTTACTGTCATTGGTATACTTGAGAGCTTATACTTGCAAAAATATGTGCCATTATTGTGTAAGGTAGACTATGAAATATTCTCTATTGTTTATATTTCTCAAATAAATTCTCCTTTTTAAATGTAAATATATGCTGTTAGATTTGAATTGTTTTTCCTAGAATTAAATTTTTTGAATTTTAAACTTTAGGAATTTTGAGCTTTGGGGATTTCACTGTTTAGGATTATAATAGAATATGTCTTGAGATTATGGTCTAATCCTCCCAGTATCCTTTTACTTGAAGATTCTTACATTTTTTATTTAAATATTGTGCCAAAAATGACCAGAAATACCTTTTGTAACCAAATACAATCTCAGCAACAATATGCCTGAGGAATTTCAGGTCTTGTCAGGAGCACTACAAATGGAACAAAAAGGTAATTAAAATGTGTTTTTTACCTAATTTTCCTTTCCCATCTTACCTATTCCTTTTCCCCCTTCTCCTATGTTTCTTCAATCATTATATTCCAGAAGTAGACCCTTGAGGAAAGTCCTGTTTGTTTCCAGGTGGTTTAGTTTGGGAATATTCTAAGAATGAAATGAAGAAAATCTGACAGTGTAATGGAAACTCCTTTTTTTGACTGAATCCTGTACATGAGTGTGATGTGGAATGTACCCAATACATAATACCAGACCAAATAGTTGCTTATTCTCCATTTGTGTCAGCTCAGTTCCTACAGCATGTTATATATGTTCCAGGTCCTAATAAAAGCAAAAAAATAATGCTTGGGGCATCCAAAGATTGAATTTGCCATGATCCCTAGGATCTTTGAAAAGTAAGATATGCTTAAATGGTGTAGGAAGTAAAGAATTAGCTCACGACTCTTCTGCTTCTTCATCAGTATGGGACAATTCAGTTTTGAATTGGCATTCAACTACCTATTTAAGTGAGTTCATAATATGTAAATACAGCATTAAACAAATTCTGTGAATGTGTTATTTCTGTGAAACATTCCTAACATTTCCTACCAATTGATTTTTGTCATTCTTTGGGACATTTACTCATTGAAAGCTATTCAGCCCCTAGAGTTATCTTAAAGATGACAATGCATTTTCTAATCCCTGACCAAAATGTAAGTGAGTGTACACTACAGATTTACAAAATATATCAAATGCTTATTTGAAAATCACTCTTAATAGTTTGATTCTGAAAAGTGTAATGTAAAATATCTTGTCAAGGGCATTCCATGACAGTTACTAAAAATGCATTTGTATTTCAAGGTAGATTTAAACCATATGCTCTTCTTTGCTCCCACTTAGCACATTAAACTACTATTTTGTTAGAGACAATCAATTTCCAAGAAACCACACAGCACCTTCTTAAAAATAGCTTCATATGTTTCTTCTTTCAGCATAACATGCTACATTCCCCTCCTCCTGCTATCATTGAGCACACCTGAAAGGGTTTATATTTAACCCAAGTTCAGACTTCATGAAACAGGGATCATTTCTAAACTTGACCAGTTTTTATTTGCTCTACTGAAGTCTGAGTTAGGAGTTAGAATGCTGTCTTAAATTTCTTTGGGTCGTTTTCCTTCTGGATTTTTTCAGCATTTTAAACAATTAGAAGATTGGATATCAAGCAGCATTTATCTGAGTATTTTAGGACAGTGCCAAAATAAAAGCTAATCATTTTGTAATCATTTTGTAATCAGTATGCATAGAAGAGAAGAAGCAGCAGTAAAGCAGTTGCTACATGTTTGCTGACAAAATATTTAATCCAAACATTTAATTTCAATCTGCCACTGTTCTCAGTCAGTATAATTACTTTAAGCAAATACCATGGTGGAGAAAATGGTCCCAGCCACTGAAATGTAAATAATACAATATAATCATCACTACACTCAAATTCATATACTATAATTTATTTGGATCATTTTCATAAACATGGGAGTAATAAATGCTTAAATTATTGTAAACATGCAGATCTAGCCCACACTTATAGGACATGGGTTACTCATTCTTTTGACTATATATACCTGATCTAGAGTTGCTGCACAGCAACAAAAAAATATCACATGAACCTTCTTGTATTAAGAGGGATGAACAAAATTACTTTTACACCTTTTTATAATACATCAAAGTTAGGCAAAATACATAATCGATAAGATTTGGCAAAATGATTTGTCTGATATGTATTTATAAAATATGATAAATATATTTTAAATAAATTCATAGAAATACATACATCTGTGATAAATGTCTTTTAGATATAGTGTCTGTCTTAAAAAGAGGTTACCATAAAAATGCTAACTAGTTTTTAAAAACAAGGATAGCTATAAATATGACAGCATGAAAATAAGCAAACTATCTTAGTGTAATGGCTTTATTTTATCTTTGTATCTCAGCATCTACAAACTGCTTGACCCATCGAAGGTAAGGTTACAGGATGTGCCCATTATGGCATCAATCTGCTTCTCAGCCAGCGACTCCTTCTGAATCTGCCTTACCTGCCACCCCCTTCTTATTTAAACAGTATTGGAATATTCTTTGTGAATTGAAGGTCAGCTATGGTTCTAGGGTGCCAAAATGACCCAGGCTGCTCAGCAACCTACAAAGTGGTCTGATAAATAGGGCTTTTTGCACAGAGCTCTGACCCAATCAGATGAAATTCCTCTAAATTTAACTAAAAGAATAATCAATAAATAACTGCTTAATTAATTTACATGATATATCTTTCAAAGCCTCCATAAAAAGTAACTGTTAAAGTGTTCCTATTTTTATTTGGAAATTTGTTTCAAAATAATATGCGAGCAGGAAACAAATATTTTAGATGAAATAAAATTGACCATGTGTTGATAATTCTTAAAGACAGAATGTGATTATGAGTTTATATACTACTCTTTCTACCTTACACATTTTAAGTAGCTGCACATTTTAAAAAATTAAAAGATATATTCTTATGCTTAAAGTCAATTATAGGCCACAGCAATGTAGAAGAAGAACTTTTTTCATAATTCACTGGAATATCCCTTGGTATAACATGTGAAGGTCTCCCAGTGATACCTCTGCTTTTGTACTTCCCTTTATTAGTTTGTGGAGTTAAGAGAAATGCATCAGTGCTTTCAACTGCCTATACCAGAATCTCTAACCATAAATGATGTGCTCAGAAGGACCTGCATTTCTCTTAGAATAACATATCTGATGCTAGATATTTCTAGGAGCAAATACCATCACAGATTCCTAATATGTTTGTATTATCATCCTCTGTGAAGTTGAGTAAAAATTTACACCTTTGTTATACTGATCTCTCAAGATGGCTGTCAAAATTCCTGTCCTCATAATGGGGACAATGACAGATCCAAAAAGTTTTATGTTTCTGTTTTTCTAAGCATTTTCCCATAAGACTACCACAAAAATTTCTAGACCAGCATGGAGGCTCCCACATGTAATCCTAGCTACTTTGGAGGCTGAGATCATCAGGGATGGTTCAAGGCCAGTGCAGGCAAAAAATTTATAAGACTCCATCTAGGTCAATAAAAACTGAGTGTCATGGTACATACCTATCATCCCAGCTCTGTCAGAAGCATACATAGAGGAACATGGTCCAGAACACTGTGAGCATAAACAAGAGATCTGATTGAAAAATACCTAAAGGAAAAAGGCTGAGGGTGTGGCTCAAGTGGTAGAGCACTTTTCTTTTGGTGGTATCCCAGTATCACCAAAAAAAAAAAGAAAGAAAGAAGAAACACCAAAACCAAAAATTTCTTAAAATCTTCTTGACCAGTGGCTAAACACAAGGGAGAGTGGCAATAAAGTACTATAATAACTTAGGTCAAATTATTCCAGCTTTGTTCATTTCTGTTCCACTTCTAGGGAGTCTTTAGTGTCATTTTCATGTGGACCCCATCAGTTTTTAACAGTGTTTTCTGTAGCAAGTCAGTCTCCTATGAATATTTTCTGTGTATTTTATACTGTAATCTTTTATTTTGTTTTTCAATGAGGTACAATCACATGGTTGAATAAAACCATATATATTGAAATATGGAGAATCTAATCATTTTACTTTCTCCTTTTGAATTTTTATCCCTATATTTTTTCTCTTGGTTTATTTTATTGACTGCTATCTCTAGTACAGGTTTAAATAATAGAATAATGGTCATTTTTTGTTTTATTCTTCATGTTAGTAAAAATGTTTTTGTTCTTTCTCCATATTTACAAAATGCCATTGTTCAACTGAGATGGATGTAGTCATCATGGTACGTCCACTTTGTATTTCCCATCGTTTGATCTGTAAAGAATTCTTGAATTCTGTAAAATTCATTTTCAGCATCTTGCTATTCTAATGTCCATAATATCTATTAGCATATTTCATGAAATTAAAAGAGGTTTTGATACTGATACTTTCTACATCTTACAATAACATGAAAGAAGTATTTTCAGACAACTTGGTCATGACTGCCACATGCTCACAGTAGTTATAAAACATTATGTCCTTGATTAAAAATATGTATATTTCCATGTTGTAAAAATGTGACAAAATCACAAAGTTTACAAAAAAGTTTATATGGTAAACAATTTACATTCCTCCAAACAACTTATGTTAGTGTTAATACATTATTTTTATTGAGTTGCTAGATTCTATTTGCTATTATTTTATGTGTGGCTCATTTTATTTTTGTAGTTTTATTTTTGCATCTGTAGTGATAAGTGAAACTGGCATGTGGATATGTTTTGCAGCAAGTGGGAACTCTGTCAGATTTTAGTACAAATGCTCTATTTGCCTGACTTAAGGTAAGTTTTTCTATTTTGTGCTTTGGAACAATTAAGTACCAAGTCATTTGCATTTTAAACTTCTAGTAGAATTTCCCTGTTAGTGTACTTAGGAAAATTTTATGGAAAATCTTTGAAATTTTTCACTAGTCTCTTAGACCTTCTATGCAATTGGGGATTAATTTTGGCAATTTATATATTTTTTCTAGACAATTCTTTATTTCATTCAGGTTTTAAATTTTTCACATAGAGTTAATAGTAGAGTAATGGTAAGTATCCTTGTTTCTGTGGTTATTTTTCCCTTTTCTCTTGTTCTTTTGATCAGGTTAGCTATGATCACATCTTTTTTTTATTTCTTATTTTTCTAAGAAAAATTGTCATATTCTAAATGATGTGATGTTTCTGCTATTTTGTTAAACAATTTCAAATCTATTTTTTCCATTTATGCTTTTGCCTAACCTCTTAGATGCTGAATTTAAATTTTTTTTTCCAGTGGACTGGGATTTTGAACTCAGGGCTTCATGCTTGCAAAGCAGACACTCTGCTGCTTTAGCCACACGTCCAGTCCATTTTGTTCTGGTTATTATGTAGATGGGGTCTCGCAAACTATTCGCCCAGGCTGGCATCAAAGCACAATCTTCCTGATCTCAGTTTCCGAAGTAGCTCGGATTAAAGGCGTGAGCCATTAATATACAGCTAATCTTTTTAATTTTTAAAAACTTGCTGTAAGTTTTAAGACAAATTTTCCTCTCTGCTCTGTTGTAGCTATAGTAATGAAATTCAGATACATCCTGCTTTCACTATCATTTTGATTCAGCCATTTAATTTATTTTTGCTGGACTGGGTATCCTCTGAAATTAGGATTATGAACTATATATCTTTTCCTGTATTTGCCTGAAATGACTTTGTCCATTAAATGATTTTCAAACTTTCTGAATCTGTTTTTTAGCTGTATCATTGAATACAGATTTACTTGGGGAGGCAGTCTGAAAAATCTAATGAGGCAGCCATGGAGGACACTGGTCAGATCTCCTATCTAAAGAGAACCTGCTGTAAGGAGTGCACATAGCCAATTGCCTCTGGCTGCAGAATATTTGAGATCTGCCATAACATCCTCAACACCATGCTATTTCCATGCCTTTCCCAATCAGTGCTGACACCAGAATAATTCTGCTCAATGAAGAATGACTCTTAACTACCAGTCTTGCTGAGATTCCTGTAAGCCTATCTTAAACTCTCAGAGTTGCACTGCAATATAGTGTTTCCTGCCCAACTTCTACTTCCTTTCCTTCCTTTCATGGGTGTCTAACCTGCTTCATGAAGACTTATTTTTTTCTGCCCATTCCTTTAACTTCCACAAGCATTTTCCCTAGGAAATTTCACTTCTGATGCCTTCATGGTATCTGCTTCCTTAAGGACCTTAGCTGACAATGAGTTTCCTTTACACTTTTCAATATGACAGATATTTTCTTCTTAATTATTTCTAGGGTTCTATCTGTTTATGTTTTATCTCTCCCTGTTCTAATAACATCTTGTTCTGACTTCTTACATTTCTGCCTGTAGTCTTCCTTTATAAATCTATGTATTTTAAACAAATAGAAGAATAGTCACAATTTTTGCTTGCTTCATTCACTTTTTTCTGCTGCTAAGCTTGACTTTTCTTTTTAATTTTTCCTCCTAAGAGTATCATTCCATTTTCATTGTTGTTGTACTATTACATCTTTCATCATTCATCATCAAGTTTGGTTTTTTTAAGACAAACTCTAAGAAAAAGTTCTGTCTGTCCCTCTGTCTCTCTCTCTGTCTCTCTCTCTGCACAAAATCTAACATAATAGTTTTCAAAATCTATCTTATTCTGCCAAACCCAACAGCTGGTTCTAGGCTTTGCAACCCAAAAGTATTTTGTCTGCATCGCTGGCACACAGATAGAATGACTCCTTCAAATATGGCACTATTATGTGTTTCTTTCAGATGTCCTATAAAATTAAAGTAGGTATAGGATGCCTCCTGGTAACCATACCTTTCAGCTCCTGCAACAGGATTGCAATTAACAGACAGATTATACTTTAGAGTACATCTCTCCCCTCAGAAAGCATCATTTGTCTTTATAATTTTTTTTCCTGATCTTAACCATCATAATACTCTGAGTTTCTTCTACTTTTCCTGTTTCTGATCCATCTAATCTCAGGTACCAAAGCTTAACACGTTGTAAATTTGAAGAATACCGTCTTCCTGGTACCATTAGGATGAACTTTCTAAGTGATTTGGTACTCTTATTGTTTCTTTTTGTAGGATTTGTTGAATAATTTAAAAAAAAATGTTCTTGTAGAGAACCATGCTCATAGTAGGAGTCTTTTAGCTGTCAATTTCTACTACTATTAGAGCTTCTGAATCAAGTTACAACTGACATTTTGGAGTACATCCTTCTTTGCTGGTGGTCTCTTCAGACATTAGAAGGTGTTTGACATCACCCCTGGCTTTTATCTACTAAATGAAAGTTGTATAACCAAAACTTTTCACATATTACCAAATATTCCTCAGAGGTGAAACTGGTCTCAACAAAGAAATACACTAGTTGGGCATCGTAGTACACACCTATAATTCCAGCATTCATGAGACTGAAACAGGAGGATCACACTTTTTGAGGTCAATCTGGACTACATAGTAAGCCTGTCTCCAAAATTTTTTTTAAAAATAAAGTACCAGTATGCTCAACTAAAAATTCAGTTATGATTATGACAACATCTGCTTGCTATTTCTGTTTGTTACTATGGATTGTTACCTATCCTAGTAACCTAATCCATACTAATAATTCAATATCAGTATTTCCATGGTTTTAATGACTAATTGGAAGCAGTGGCATTTCAGGTTGTATCCCCTTGTTTAGTTCCTTGTGTATAAAGAAATAACATTTTATGATGAATCTGTGGACCAACTGTGTTTTTCTTAAGGGAAATATAGATTTATATTTTAGATATGAAGGAATTTTGACAACAATTTTGCACAAAGCTGTTCTTTAATATATGAAGAAACTGAGATCAAGAGAGTTTCACTTAATTCACCATCACACAGAGCTTCAGCAACAAAACTGAGCCAGAACACTGAAAAAAACTCTCCACGTCAGGACTTATCAATAATACCAGGATGTACTATTTAATCCAGTATTGTATATATTTTGTAAATATACACATCACAAAATGAAAAGTAAAATGAATTAAATCTAATCTCTATTTTCATGATTCAAAATAGGAATATAATATCATACAAAATGTATTTGTTTTTGAAAAAACTCAAAGCTCCTGATTTTTCTAGACATGCTAAGTTATAAGGAGGTATATTCTTTAGTAGCAAAGCACAGTAAGCACTCTGTTAGCTTCTCTTAGTATTTTGATTATTTTGATAAAGTTTGAGTTCCATTTTCATAAAGTACTAGATTTAATGTCTTTAAAAGTAATTAAAAAGTTGTCTGGAATGAATGTATATAAGAATTTATTTAATATGACAATGAATTATATTCCTAGAAAAGCATTAAGTTAATAAACTCTATTTAGAAATGTTTAAAATTACCAAGAACCAAAATAGCCTGTTACTTGCAGAAGTGTTGCTCTCTGGTAATGAGTAGGATAAGATGTGGTTCAGCAGGCTGACTGGCATGGGTATGGATAGGTAATGGGTAGATACTGTGTATGTAACATAGGTCATATAACAAATACCATTTTTACTTTCCTCCATTGCAGAGTTGGAGGGATAATGATGAAGGTAGAAACTTTCAACAAATCATTGACTTGCTTTTTCAGTAACATCTCTTGTAAAAGTCAATATTAAAATTTGAACAACTGGTTATAGTTACTTACTTCTCATTGACTCACTTGATTGAAATAGGTAGTTTGAGAAAGTCACAAAAATAGGATTTTTATTTAAGTTATATATCGACATAGGATAATTCCTACCTGATAGATATCAAGTTTTGCTTATTAAATGATGACAGGTATAGCACCACATATATAAGGAAATAAGCTGCAATATTCTTTTGAACTTTAATCATAACAGTTTCATTGAAGTTTTTATAGAAAAATGATAACTTCCACAAGTCTTATGAAGCAATAACAATTAAAGGTCAAGGGGAAATGTCAGTAGAATTAAGGATGAAATGAGTAGAAATGGTGTCTATCTCATAAAAATATATAAATAAACTGAAAAATATAAGATGAAAGCTATGGTCAATAAAAAGACAGGTTTTACAAAGAATAATGCCAGAATTGTGACTCCCTTGAAGGAAAGAATTGTGTTTAGGTAAGTTTAGGTTTGGGATTATGAAGAAATAGACTGACATTTAATAGGAATTGCATAGAGGTTAGTAGAAAGAGTTAATGAGTAGGCAGATAGGTTGTTATAGATTTCTGGCACAGTATTTTATGAAAGAAAAAATTCTAAAAGCAACCTAATTTCATAGTTCTTTTAAACATATAATCTATTTTCATTGTTGAAAATCAGAGATTACAAAAAATGAAACAAATATGTTACTATCTAGTTATAACCACTGTTAACATTCTGAGACATATGTTTCTAGGCATTATTCTTGTTACAGCAAGGCTTTATAAGTATTTCAAAAGAGATAGAAGAGTTTGAAGGGAAGCAGGTTTTCTTGAACACCTATTGTCATCCATTCATTCAGGGAAGGCTTTTAAGTGGGGCCACTAGTGAAGGTTTTACCTTGAAGGGAGAGCAGAAGCTAAAGGAAAAACGATGCACTCTGCCTCCTCCTTTGGCAGCTTGCTCGGTGCCCACCATCATGGTGCTTTTCTCCTTCTGGGTGAATTCAACCTTCTTTGGAACCAACACCAAGTAGAAAGAAAGGGAAAGGGAGAGAGAGAGAGAGAGAGAAAGAGAGAGAGAGAGAGAGAGAGCTTTTATTAAAGGATAAAGACCACTGATTGAAATTTCTGAGTAGATAATGTTTTAGATAATAATGTTTTGCTAAGAAATAAAAGAGGATCCACTTGCTCTAAGTAAATCAAATGGAAAATATCTCTTAAAACTTACTGACCTTGTTAGTAATTGAAATTAAACAGATTTTACCCAATTTCTTTGTTTTCTCTTTTCCACAAGACTATATCTGAAGAATGCTTGGGATTTGCATCTCACAGTGCCAGATATTGTAGAGTCAAAAATATGTGAACAAGTACAACTAGAAAATACCAGGCATATGGTATGAAACACATTTTCATTCATTTTACAGAGGGGGGAAAACATTTTAACAGAATGCAAAATATTATGCTCTGGTTTACTTGCCAAATAGAGAAAAGTGTGAATTTTAGTAAGGAAATCAATGGCTAGTTTGAACTGAAGGAATTTAGAGTAATTGTTTTTATAAGCATAATTATGCTGGGTATTTGGATATTAGAATTTAAGAAAGAGTCTGTTAGAGGCTACCTGATTTTTCTTTTTGTTTGCTTACTGAAAGATTTTTCCAGATGAATTTGACTTCTATAGCAAGTTTTTTTCTTCTTTTTCTTTCTTTCTTTTTTTTTTTTTTAACCAGAAAGCAACCCAACCCGTGCTACATTCATATACCCCTGTATATCCCTTTATTACTGGGAGATTTCTAGGCTACTGTATTCATTGTTTTATGAAGCACCATAGATAAAAGAGATAGTCATCTTTTCATTTATTAGCATCTGCTTCCTTCCTTCTAAACAGAATTGTGAGCATCGCCAATGTACCTAGACAAAATAGGTTGATATGAAATAGTAAATGATTCATTCTATACAAATCACAAACAATAATCAGGTTCAATTAGTTAACTGGAACCTATCACTGAACAGTAAACAGACCATCTGAATGAGCCAAACCTACTGTGAAAAGCTCTTATGAATGGTGTTACTTTCAGAAAAATTGCACCATAATTCTCAGAAGTGAAAACTTGCTTATATTATAGGTCAAGCACATGTGTCAAAAATGACTATCTGAACGGCAATAGATTTTCTTACTTACCAGATTTGTTTACGAGGGAAAACAGAACTTATTTCTCTTGAAACCCAGCACAGAAGAAAAGACTCCAATAGTGAGCAAGATAGGAAGGAACCCACAAGAGCAGGCCTAGTTCTTTATTTATTGCTCCCAGCAGGAGTTAGATGCCACAGTTTCTTTGCAACCATCAACACCCTGGGGCTTTTTAGTTCCACATCCAAGACAAGGAAGAGGAATGGTGACTAACCCCAAGGGATTAGGTACCTGAATCCTATCCCAACTACTAGCAGACTCCAGCTGTGTTTAAATGTTTTTTTTGAAGAATTTCTGATGCTCAGTGGTTGCTGATTACTTCCAGATTTTAGTTCTACCCCAGTGGAGATTTGCTACAAAAGAGTTTATCTGTTGTTAAAATTGAAGTTGCTACAAAGAAATGTCTTCTCTGAAACCAGTTCCCCAAATGCGAACTGTTACAACAGTTAAACAAACAAAACAAAAACAAAGCCTACCCATTTTTAAAAAATACATTCTTCATACTGATAAGACAGTGAGTCTGAATAACTGACTAATACCAGTGGCATTTGTTTGGGATTCTCATCCAAAACTCTCAGGCACCAAGATGTGACTGCTGAAGTTACTGGATTAATGCCTTTTAAGAGGCTTGAGTCTGTGCTCTGCATTTAGTGGTGTCTAAACTGACAGAAGAGATTAACATTTGAAGCCAGAATCACTCAACTAGTTAAAGGATATAACTATTCACACTTTTATTTGCCTGGAGTTTATGCAGAATTCTCTTCCTCAGAATTGAAAAATATTCAAAATTCTGAATAGGTGACAATATTTCTTTGAAAATTGAATAATTTAGGGGCAATAACAATTTTCTAAAATGATATACAGGGGTCTTTGCATGTATGTGCAAATGAAATCTAAGACATATGCATATACATTAGAATATTCTAGGGAACTTAATTTGACACTTTTTTGCTTAGGATGAGCTTTGAAAACACCCAGACACCCCAAATATAACCACCCCTGATTCAAACTTGTACTGAATACTCTTGGTTCACAAATGTTGCTTCTGTGGTGGCTGCTGTTGCAGTTTCTGCTATTTTTAGAATCCTGGGTTGCTAGAGATACTCTCTTGAAGGCCTGTTCTGCCTAAGGATTTTCTCTAGAAAATTTCTGTATCCCCAGTGTCAACTGGGATTTTCATTTGCACCTTGGCTGTTATTCATTTTCCTCAACTATACTGAATATATACAGTATTAAAAATGTTTCCTTCTCTGAAATTTTTTCAAGTGAGTGTAGATTAATTATGTATCACATGAAGAAAGTCAGCATTTTTCAAATAGAAAGTCACTTCACTCCATAAACAGGCAATTTATGTCTCCAAAAATAAAATCCATGCACATCATCTATGGATAGTAAACCTTAAATCACTCTCTGGTGGCTTTCAGCCATTAAAGGACAACTATTTGACTAGATCTGATTTCATCAAGCTTGCAACACAACTGTATAGGCTGAATTACAAAAATTAAATGGAGGCCATGTCCACATGTACAAAAAAGAAGATTAAAATGGAGGAAACTGAACTAATTATGATCCATCACTCTTTAGTCAGACGATCTAGATCGAGAGGAACTGGAGGCCTCTTTTTCTAGATTATTGTCTCAATTACTCTCATCACTTTTCATAGGCAAATAAAAATGGTGTCAACTAATGTGTCTTTTCACAACTTCACCTTTTCTTTGCTATGTCCTTAAAGTATATCACAGTGTTCATGTTTAGGGTCATATACTAGACAGTACTTCTTTCTTCATAGCAAGCCTGCACAATTGTAAAATCTGAAATGGATAATGTTCTGTAAGAATCCATTTGTGCATAATAAATTTTCCTTAAATTCTGTCTATGGTTTTTGTGTTACAGTGCTTAAATCATTCAAGAAAAGTATTATATTCTACAAATTCATATCACTACCTTCTAAACCAAGAAGTACAAATGCAGCCTTGCCATTGCAATGGGCTACAATCCTCAATGGTTTTACAGCTCAATGAAGTCAATTCTCAGAACATGAGTTCTGCTCTAAGAAAAAGACAACACATATTTCTGTAAGATAATCACCACATTAACAACAGAAAAACAATATCACTTTATAATTATTTGTATCTCACACAACATTACATAGTTTTTCTAAGCCAGTATATTTGTCAGGTTACATGGAGAAGAGAGAAGAGAAAAGGAAATCAGGAGAATATCAGATGAGAACCAGGAAAAATAGTTGTCTTCACCTAACTTCTAACTTTTGGAAAATGCTCCATTTTTTGTATTAGTCTCCTCATTTACAAAAATAGAAATTAGGCTATTTCCTCCATCTATCCCATAACATTACTACAGAAACTGAGTAAGATTTTCTCACAGAACTTTGAAATAATACAGAGATTGATGTATTAGTATTCATATTATCAGTGCCACTCAAAGTTTCATTCCATTAAGGATTGCAAGACCTGTTTCAAATTTGTCACCATAGATAATCACTACTTATCTAAATTGCAAACTTATTCAGGCTGTAGAGGAAATAGAAAAAATAAACAAAGTTTCACTGCACATTAATAAAACAGTTTAATGATAGCTGTTATCAACATTTCAATCTAATTCCTTAGGAAAACAAGCCCTGAAAATGACACAAATATCAATGTGATGTAATGGAAAGATTTTGAGTTTGGGCAATAGACTTCCATGGTATTTAGTACTCATTATATACACTACTTGGTATATTTCCTTGGGAAGAAACATAACCCTGCCAAGCCATAAACAAATGGGAAATGCATGATTTTCCTTGGGTAATAAATTAGTCTAATCCTTATCTGTAAAATATCAAAAGTCCTAATAAATTATGTCTTTTAATAAATGATAGAGTCATTTCGTATTTTTAGTTCACAGCATAGACCTCAGTTTTACTTTTCTAGTCCCTCCCCGCAAATGTTAACTAAATATGGTTAAAAAAAAAAATCACTATTAGAAAATAAAGCTATCTATCCCTCAAAATGAGGACAATTGAACAATCTCTCCATATCCTTTCAGATAAAAAAGTATTGTTAAATGTATCCTATGAGAAAAGCAGTGTCCTCAGTAATCCAGATATGTGATAAGCATATCCATATTTATCTAATGACAAATTAGACAATAAACTAATTATTAATATTTATTTCAGAGGATAAGATGAATATTAAAAATCAAAGAGAAAAAGACATAGATTTCTAACCTCAGTACTACAAATAAAATTTGGGGACAAACATATAATTTTAAATTATAAGTAACAACTGTGGCTGGATTTAAGCATTTTTCTTTCAAGATGAAAACTGTTATTACAAATTGTTAAAATTTGATTATTTTGCTTTTAGGTTTATACTAAAATCTAAGACATGATTATTAGTTGGTCCAAGACTGTAATGATAGGAAATACAAAAACAGAGTAAGTAACTTTGTCATTTTCCTATTCACTTTTTAACTTTTTGAGTCTGGTTTAACATCACACAGATAATGATTATAAATTATAGTATTTTCCATTTTGTGGGGCACATTTAAATGCTTATATAGATGGTGCTTACTAAAAATTCTGATGAACTTTTGAACTGCTTTAGTCATCCAATAAACTTGGATAGTATTATGGTTTTCTACTTTTGAAAATACCTTTATGGTCTTAATTGAAACTTAATAGTTCAATGTTGTTGGACTCTATTGATAAATAATATTTGAGGTTTCATCTTTTTGGTACTGGGCTTTGAACTCAGGGCGTACACCTTGAGCCATCCACTAGCTCCACCCCCCCCTTTAGATAGGCTCTAACAAACTATTTGCCTGGGCTGGCTTTGAACTGCAATCCTCATGATCTCTGCTGCCTGAATAGCTAGGATTATAGGCATAAGTCACTGGCACCTGGAATACCATGATCAATTTGTTCAGTGAACATTCATTATTACCTATGAGAGGTAAGGTAATCAAGGCACAGGCTCTAAGGCTGAACTGATTGTGTCTGAATCTTGGTTTTAATTGTGGTATGACCTTGGATATCATACCTAAATTCTGTATGTCTCAGTCCCATGGAGATAATAATAGTATCTGCATTCTGTGCTTGTGAGCATTAAATCAGCTAATATCTATATTGTGTTTTAATTAGTTCTTGTGATATAATTTTTACTATAAAAATGTTAAATAATTCCATCTAGACTTAGACAGCACCACACTACTAGGAACAAAACAGAGTATGAATGACCAAGGTGACACAAACTCCTATAATAGGATATCAAAATTTCTATTGGACAAGAGGAAAGGACCATTAATTCTTTTTGTATACCAGTAATGGGACAATCTTTTAAAGTGTCTGATTATTTATATATACAAAAGGAAATACAGAAATGGCAACCATATGGGTGAAATCTGCACACATTACGAAATTCTTGAAGAATTTCTTGAAGGCAAAAATTTTTAGCTAAGTGCTAGTGAAGTGGCTCAAGTGGAAGAGCACTTGCCTAGCAAGCGTAAGGCTTTGAGTTCAAACCCCAGTTCCACCACATATTAATTTATTTTATTTATTGTCAGTTTTCCTTGTTCTATTATGAATGCCATAGTACAAGGTCAGAAACTGTGCTGGGCTCATTATAAGCAATATTATTTTTTCTTTGTTGTTCTAAGAATTGAACCCAGGGTTTCATAAATGCCAGGTAGGCACTCTACCACTTGAGTTATACCCCTAGTATTTTTGTTTTTATTTTGGTTTTTGAGACAAGGTCTTGCTATGTTTGCCCAGCTTGGTTCGGACTCCAGATCTTCCTGACTCCCGAGTAGGTGGGATTATAAACATGTGCCATCATGCCCAGTGGATAATACCGTCTGATTTGAGTAAATGAGCACATTCATGTTTTCTAAATGAGTTAGTTTAGAAAATATTTATCCACTTAATATTACTGTATTGCTTCTCAAACTTGAGTTTGATACTAAATGAAATAAGCCACTTTTAAAAAGATAAATTATCTTGAGTTTGTGAGGTTATGTCAGTTAGACACTGGAAATCAAAAAACAGCAACTGAAACCCAAAGTCTTATTCTAAGAAAATAACTCTTACATTATTTTGCAAAATAGAAATTTCCTGAATAGATCTAGTTAAAGCTGTGTGTCTATGCATGTATTTGTGTGTGTATTTAAATCATCACAAAAATGTAACCACAACATTTAAAAAGTTGTTGGCTTTGAATATATCCTCATGAATATATCCTCAAATCTCTGTACATTCACAAATCTCAGTTTGGAAAACACTAACGTAGATATTTTTATTATTATTGTACTGGGGTACATTATGACATTTACAAAAGTTCTTGCAATGTATTATAGTCGGAGGAGGGAGGGGACTCTTCCATCATCTCCTTTATCCTCTCTCCCTCCATTCCTGGTACTGTTTCACCAGGTTAGCATAGACATTTTTAGGTTCATGCTGGCCACGGTGCAGGGAGATAAACATTTTATTCATATTCCAAAGATTGATCCAGCCTTCTCATTTTTTGATAGAGGGTGAGAAATTGGAGTAAAGAGAGCCTAGTTTGCCTAAGGTTGAGTGGCTTATATGATTTAAATAACTAGAGAAGTAAGTCTTAAATGAACAAGTAGTCATCATTCTAACTTTATCATTATATCATAATCATTATGGGAAACATTTGACCAAATCATTATTACTATTGAAAAACTTTTTTTTTAGCTCATTGACATGAAAGGTAACTTGATATTTGCAATTCTATGTGGCATAGAAAGAACAAGGTTAGCCACACAGAAAATCAATATACAGCTTGAAATGGTGTTAAATAAAATTGAAATATAACCTCAATAGTTGCTAAAGGACAAGATAAAGCACTTTAATAATACCAACAAAATTTTCACTGTTTAGTAAAATTATGTATCTTAATTTTAAAGAAATAAACTAAAGTCATAGAATGCCATTTTTGAATTTTCACGTGTATAAAAGACCTTGAAATAAATTTATACTTATGTAAAATCAGAGATTAGGTTACTGGACCAATGACACAATTTATGAATCAAGAGGCTAAAGGGAAATATCCATAGTTTTTAAATTTCTGGAAAATGGCTGAGGTAGAACACTTGCCTAATATGTGTAAGGGTTCAATCTCTAGCACCACAAAAGAAAGAAAAAAATGTATATACCAGTAATAATCAAAAGAATTAAACCTTTACATTTACTTAACTGCTCTGTGAACAGACTAACTACTTCTTTTAACAATACCAAGAATGCATAGAGGGAGGCTAGAACCCAGAGTGGTATTTTGGCAATATTTGTCATCATACTTATTCATTCAAATATTTGTGGATTATTTAGCTTTGTCAAGATACTAATGGCAATTTTGGGATTACAAATATGCATAATATACCATCCTGTCTTGGAGGGGGTATAAAAATTACTCATACTAAACACAAATACAAGGGGAAAAAGTGTAACTGATATTTACAGGTAAAACTAAAATTCTAGAAAGTTATCAGGAGTCGGTTGAGAAAATTGTAAAGGGCTTCATTGAGGAATATGTAATTTGGGCTTTAAAGAATGAGTCTAATGTGGGCCTTTGGGAAAGGCATTTCAGGCCTAAAGGTAAGGAAACAAGGACAAAATATGAAAAAGAAAGTATTAGGACCAGACTACTGGTTTTACATTCTCTCGATACTGTTTTAATTAAAACTTGAGTTTTTTGGTTTTTTAATCTAGTACCTCTATATTCTACCATGTCAAACTTGTTATCTTAGTGTTTTATAACAATAATCTTGTTTAACTCATTACTCTGCAGGTTGTCAGTGTGGGCTTGGTTCAGATGGGTGGTTCTTCTGGTTTGAGCTGACCTCCAGTGATTTTTGTCTGGGATCACTAAGCAATTTGCAATCAGCCAGTGGGCCAACTAGAGGCTGGTGAGTAGGTTGACTCCATCTTCGCTCCATGTGTCTCTCACCTCCCAACAAGCTACATGGCAGGTAGGCAGGGGTTCAACAAAACCAGTAGAAGTCTAGGCCCCACACTGGCAGACTGTCACTTCTGTCTTGTGCTACTGGCCAAAGGAAATCCTCATGCCAGTCCAGATTCAAGAGATGGGAAAACAGAATTCTTGACAGGAATAGCTGCAAACTTCTTAAACACAGGGTATAGATTCAGAAAGCAATGGAGAGTTGGGCTACTTGTAATAAATCAAGCACACACACAATAAAAAAGTAAAATAATTAAAAAATTTTAGAAACAGTTCATTTTTCTTAGCTAGATTTTAATACTTAATAGGTATATGAATACATAAGCATATAATTCTAAACACATACAAGTCAGTCCAGACACTTAATCTCAGAAAATTGGGCACTGCTTATTATCTGATTCATTCTTCAGCAAATTTTTATCCAACCACTGTCAGAACTGCAAAGGACTGGCAGAGCGTTTTGTTTCTTTCTTTAATTCAGGTTCTTTTAACTTATCAACTGCCATTGCAATAAGAGACATCAATTAATGGTAAATTACTCTTGTGGGAATGCCTGTTATAGCTGCCTTGATGCCAAAGCCATTCAAAGTGATGAATGTTTTACACTGAATACCAAACACACTCGTAATTATTTTGCCATTTACTGAAAATGTTGCCAATCTACCTTTGATTCTAAAGAACTGCACATCTTTATCCACTTGGAAATAAAATCTTGCACTCAGGATATCTACACAAAGGCCCTTTTATGTGGGTCAAAAGGATACTCCCCCATGCCCATTTAATATGTTTTCTCTGAAGTTCTCTACACTGCCCTAAGAGGCATCCACATATTGGTAATAAGCATGCAACTTGCATAGCAACCTCCCCCCACAACCTCACATAACGATATTCGGTGTTACAACATACCATAATCAAATAGTATATTTCTGTATGCTCTACACATACAGCTATAGTATTGCTTTGTGAATAGAGCCCTACAATAGACACAGTTTACTAGAAACTTAGCATTTAAACGACTTTCATCTTGACAATGACTGACTGACATGTCTCGCTGAGAATATTATATATTTAGAAGATTTTTGTGAAGGTTCTGTACTTAAGAATCATACCTCATTACATTCAGTGAACTTCTGAACTAAGTCTTAAATGTTTAAAAAAGGGTCACAAAGCCACTCTGCTATAAAAGTCTGCAACTTGCAACTTCATATCACAGAAGAAATTCATGCATAGAATAATTTTTCCTAAGTTTTTGTTCCATTACAAAAAAAAATCCCTTCTACTTTTAGCTTTGAATATTTATCACTGAGATGAGAACTTGTGCTAGAATCAAAGTAGAAGACAAACTCTAGGGGAGTGGGGGAAGCACGTCACATTCTACATAGACTTTGGAAGAATTTCTTCAACACAGATTTCTCCATTTATACAGCAGATCAAGGAAGGCTGGAATCCAATTTCAAATCAAATAAACCCCATATTGATGTGCACGATAGTTGACGGCACTCTCATCAACTCTGTGCTTTCTGGTGGCTGATGTGCACAGTGTAACTTAGAGTAGCCATTTAGCAGAAAACTGCACTAGTCAAATTGAAATAGCCTTTAGAGCCTTAGTTAGAGTGGAGAGCCATAATATATGCTTGTCATTTGATGAAAAATAGTGCATCCAAATTAAGGTTAAAAAAAAAAAAGCTGTTGTCCAGATCCAAGCATGCACAATGACACAGGTGTCAAGATCTTACTTAAGAGTGTGAAGGTACAGGTACTACTTAGCAGCACCGTTTTTATGGAAACGTGGGATCATGTGCTGGGGACTGAAGATTTTCTGTCTGATACCAGCATAGATGGTGATAAAATATGCTTCTTCCAGATAATTATTTGCTGCTCAAAGAAAGTGGCATATCTGAATTGGTATTTCCATGCAGCATAAATAGATTATGTTGCACAGGTAGACACAGGGTACTTTTTGTCACAAGATTGGACTTGGAATCACTCGGTGCCACCTAAAACTAATGTTGTTTTTGTGCTTACAAAGCACTACAACTTCTCCAGAGTTAAAAAAATATGTACACTTTATGTGGGTATCGTAGAAAGTTTAGGCTTCATGTGACAAAGGACAAAAGGGTTTTTTTTATTGTTTAAAAAGAGTCTAAGAATATTCACAATAGATAAAACTATAAGTAAGTATCTTGAAATAGACTGATTCCATAGTATGTAAAATTTATCAGTTTAATGAAGGAATAACAATTTATCTTCCAGGTACCATAATAAGCACTTTATATAGACCTTATTTAATTCTTAAAGCAACGTTGTATACTATGTAATTTTTTTTCATTTTATAAGAGAAGAAAGTGAGAAGAGGTAAAATTATTATATTCAAAATTCAAAGGAACATACTTCTTCATCCTCCAACATTTGTTTTTGTGCAAGAGTTGATGAAATTGATGAATCTTTTATTTTAGACAGCATATTTTTCCAATCCTTGACATTGGGTGAGGAGGGTGGAAGGTTTTAATACACTGCCAATTGCTAAAGTTATTAGAGCCAAGTGGATTAGGGAAGTTGGTGATTTCAACATTCAATAACGTTGTCAGTTAACTCCTCTACTTTGGAAACCCTTGTTGATTTCTGTTTTTTGTTCTGTTTGTTTTGACAGTACTGGGATTTGAACACAGAATCTTCTACTTGAGAGGCAGTCACTCTTCCATTTCAGTCTAGATAAAAGAATACTTTGCTGTGTCTTCTCCCATTCCTTTATCCTCACAGATTTTTTTTTTTAGGTTGTGCAACAAAATAACTAAACAAGCAACATTTCCTAGCATTTTAATGAAAAATTGAAGGAGCAGAAGTAATCCCATATTCAACAAGTAAGAATGTATTTATTTTCCAAAGATTTCTTAGAAATTATACCAAAGCTATTCATCATAAAGACAGATATCAGATATCAGAGACAATTTATGAGTGTTCTCTGGCTGCTAATTTTGTACTTACTGAGGCAACAGATTGCTAATAAAACATTTTATTGGCCTTTCTTAATACTTACAAATATCTTCTTCCTATCTTACTTTGCCCATTTCTTCAAAAGGTAGTTGCCACTCAGTGCCTTAAAAGCACGTCAATTTCTCATTTTTCTAGCACCAATCAAAGCAAACTACTCAGATCACAGGCCTGTTTTCAGCCAAATTATATGTATTTTCTGAACTTTTGATACTTCCTGCTATATCTCTTTGGAAGTCTTTTCTTTGTTGTTTTCTGTAACATTCTGGTCTTAGTTCTCCCCACTGCCTTTCTGTTCCTCAAAGCTCTGAAACTTTTCATTTACTTTTCTGCCATTCATTTCTTAAATTAAATGAAGGCCTTTGTTGAGGTTCTACCTTAGGTCTTCTAATATAAATTTTATAGTGTAAATTATAATCTCTATGGAAGCAATGCTAGGAATCTCTCTGTATAGCTATCTTTATCTGACACTAGCAAAAATGATATATCTGTCTTATTATCTCTTATGCTTTTTCTCCAACAAAATCAGGGAAGAAGAGGGAGGAACGGGTTCTGCCCGAAGCGGGGTGGAGGGGTGTGGGGGGTGGGGCAGGGGGAAGGTGGTAGTACAAACTATGTATACACATGTAAGTAAGTGTGAAACGGATAAAATTAAAAAAAAAAACAAAAAACTTTTTCCTTATGCCTTGGATAACCATTCCCTATGCTCTAGATCCATGGCTTTCCCACCTTGCTAAATCTAACTTTGAAAATTTAGTCTGTTTCACTATCTACCTTTGAGATGGATCATATAAGATAATCTCAGTATCATGACTGGCAATTGGTGCCTGATATAAGGTATATGGACTGAGGAGAATGAACCACGTGCTACCAGCAAGATCGTTGAGGCTCATTCACTTAGTCATGGTCTCGGGATTCCCAGGAGCAGTAAGAGAAATTGTCATTCAATACACAAACACTGCTTAACTCTCTGCTTATATCATGTTAGCAATTGTCCTAAAAGCCAAAGCAAGTCTCATGGCTAACCTCAGAGTTTAGCCATACCAGCTAACCATCAGTGGAGGCTGTTCAAAGGCATGAATACAGGAAAGCACTAGATTGGATCCAAGAAGGGATGAGCAAATTAAAGACCATTACAGTAATAGATGGCACCCATTTCTAATCACCCAAATGTGAGACAACCATGTTTTACCTTCTTCAAAACATACCCTGAGATTTCCTCCCCTTGGTCCTTATTTTATAACACTGAACTTGCAATGTTATGATGCCATTTCCTTTACCTCATCCATATCTTTCAATTCATAATTTTGAAGTAGATTCCAGAAATTTTGAGTAGATCCATAGAAACTTCTTTACACAATGAAATTTGAGACCAGGAAAATTTTTAAAGTATAACACAAGGATTGGATTTTCAACTAACTTGAGATTCATGGACCTTTTGAAGACCTGTTGGTTCTTTAGGGGAATACATAAATCCCTTATGGGTGTAAACAATGTGAATGTGAGCTAATGTATTTTCAGTATTCATCATTTTCATCTGGCCTAGACTAGTTCAACTGAATCAACTTCTCACATTCAGTCATCAAATCTCTGTACAAGTTAGAATAATGACTGGGAAAAAATTCAGTTTCTCTTCATTTAATTTTCCTTTTTCATGTATTTTGCCCTACCTTTCCCTCTTTGGTATTCAATAATAAAAGAGTCTTACATTTACAAAGGAATTAAAGTTGCAAACCACTTCCTTGTACATTTATTCATTCAATCCTTACAAGACTCTATGTGAGCAATTAAAGTAGTTTCAAGTATTCTATTTGTTAGTCACTTTTTTGTTACTGTGTCAAACGCCTGAGAGAAACAATTTAAAAAGAAGAAAGATTTATTTTAACTCACAGTTTCAGAAATTTCAGTGCATGGCTGGTTTTCTCCATTACTATGGGCTTGTGGCAAGGCAGAGTATCATGGTGGCAGGAGCTGGAGGGGAAGGAGGTGTTCTTTTTGTGGCTACCAGGAAGCAGAGAGGAAAAAAAGAATGCACAGAAGAGAAGATACAGCCTTCAAAGGCACTCCCTGAATGGCCTTCTTCCTCAAACTTGGCTTCATCTCCTAGCATTTCCACCAGGTCTCAATAATGCCTTCAAATTATGAATCCCATCAATGGATTAATCAATTGATTAGATCAGAGCTCACATGAACCAATCAACTCCACAAAACCCCATCAACTGGTAACCAAGCCTTTAACACATGAACCCTTGAGGGAAATTTCAAATTCAAACCATAGTACTATTTTATGGTGCAAGAAGCTTAAATTCATGAAGCTTTATAACTAATTGATAGATTAAAAAAGGGCTGAAGTCTTTTGACCATATTACCAGATGACTGTGAAACCAGAGTCTCACTTGAGTCTTTAAAAATTTGGATTTATTACAAGACTTTTTTGTTTACAAACCTGGAAAACACTGGGGGAACATAAAAATGATAAAATTAATATTTAGCAGTTTGCCCTAAATTTGCAGTAGTCCACCTTGAGAAATATCAGCTACAAAGTATCATTAACCATGAAGGATAGTGGATACCAGAAGAGTCAAAACAAAGAAATTCCTACACAGGAAATGTCCATTAAAGTTTTTGGCATTAGTCAATAAAGTATGGAAAGGTCTGGATGCCTCTGGGGTTGGAAAGTGTCTCTATACACTAGAGTGTTCTGTTCACAAAAGAAAGAATAAAACAGTTTCTTATAGGTATTACTTGTTGCATTATATCCAGATTGAGTGGAGCATGCTATGACCTTAAATCTACTGTATAAAGCATTCAGAGGATGGATTTTTACCCAATGGTCTGCATTTTGGGCTGCAAATAAAAATCAGTGAAGCAGGTAGCAAGTGAATTTGTTGGTCCACTCCTTGCACAAGAACTGTTCCCCTTGGGAAAGCCAGATATAAAATAACTTTGGAAATCATGGCCTAAGCTTTTGTTTTAACTAAACAGATCAACATTTCTTGAACTCTTGATAGTAGTGGGTTACATATTTCACAATCTGACAATGCCCTAAACATCATGAAGGAGGCTACATACCTGGAGCCTCTAATCAAATACTTCAGTTTCACATTAAAAATATATGTTGATGCAAAAGAACACTTCAAAACCATCATTTGCTAATTTGTCTACTATAGTATAATGTTAAAGCTGTGATCTTAGAAACACAACTTTGGCGTTATTATCAATAAATAATATTATACAAATTGTTAAAAAAATAAACAATTGAAGTAGAGATAAAATCTTTCTCTTACAAGAATTAAATACAGGGGCAGCAATCCCTGTAGGGCATGCCACTGGTGGGGACTTTCAAGGGGAGAAGACATGTATGTTGCATCTACTCCAGGGTTGAAAAGGTTTCTTTTCAAAAATTTTATCTGACAATATAGGGTCTGTATTTATATATCCTCTGTGATGGAGTAGAAGTGCTTCAGTCTTCGAGAATTCTCACCCAGCCTGCTTCTCTTATTTAAGTTTTCCAGGTCTTTATAGCTTATTCAAGTGTTTTTCACTCTACATTTAAGGTAACCAGACATCCAGGTTCCCCAACGATTTCTTCTTTTCCCCATCTTACCTTACCCGTGTTTTTTTTTTCTTTTTATTTATGTAGTTGATAAAAGATTGCTTTAAGTATCTATGTTGAAAATAAAAACATGGGCCATTTCTCCCAAATGGCCCAACAATGTATGCACATACAAATAAATGAATGAATAAAAAAATAGAAAAAAAAAGAAAAACATATATATTAAGTAAGTAATAAGAAATTAACCACTGTGTTGATAATAAAAACAAAACTGGATAAAACCAAGGGATCTGACAAATACAATATGATCTATCCATAAAATAGAACAGCACACACCCTTAAAATGATTTTTCAAAGAAACATTTGCTAAAAAGAAAAGACATTCTTAAAATACTGCCAGGTAAAAGGCTAGTAACAGTATGTGGTGAGTGGAGTGCTGGAGCTAACACGTACCCACAAAGACCAGTGGTGGACAGCTCTTCCCACCTTCACCTTCACTGACCTCAGCTGTGGTGAATATATTTACACCACAAAAACTGAAAAATGATACAAATCAGGGTGCTTTAATTTTTCTGGACAGTTTGTTGTTAAATGTTTACCAGCACATCATTGAGTGTATCATAGCTATGAATATATATATATATATACATATATATATATGTATGTATATGAATATGAGAAAAGGATGGAGGAATAAGCCTTTCTATAAAGTATTAACATTGTTTTTTGTAGGGGAGGGATGTTTTCCTTTTTCTTCTATTTGTTTGTCTTTTCTAGATTTTCTTAACATGTATTCCTTTTACAAGTTTTTAAGTTAATGCAGTTATGCCTAAGTGAAAGGTATTTCTTGTATGATAAACTTATTTAAAGGAAATTCTTCACTGAGCTGTTATTTCTATAAATACAAATTTTATAAATGCTAACGTATCCTTGAGAATGCCTAAGATTTATCTAGGAATTAAAAACCACAAATAAATCCACTTTTATCTATAATCCCCTAAATATTTAAGTAACTCCCAAAGTAGAACAGATCAGTTGAGAGAGAAAAATGCTATGAAGGACCAAGGAGAAAACATTCATTGCTCAACAGTGCTCAGGGCTCTGAAAGAATCTGCTTTTGGAAGACTCCTTACACCAATAATTGGAATTGTTCTATCTGACATCGAGGTGCTGGCATTGTGAGGTTTAAAGGTTTTGGGGATATAGACGGAGCAGTACCACAGGCCTAACCAGGTAGGAAAAGGGACCATGTATGACCATTTGGATAATTTTATCGCTGGCTTGATGGCTTCTTGTTTGAGTACTCCTGACTCCAGTATACAGTTGGAGTCTAATTTGTCCTCTGCTAGATATGGCCTCAGATGACTTAGAGTATGTTAAGTGTATGGTATGGTATTCATAACTAAATATAAATTTGTTAATTTCCCTTGTATAATTCCTAAATATACTGGACAAAAGAAAAGTGATCACAGATGTGTGTAGAACCTTTTGAATGTGCTTTTGAATTAGTATATCTTGTATTGTTATCACAATTTTGGGTGTCAAAATGTGTGTGTGTGTGTGTGTATGTGTGTGTTTGTGTGTGTGTGTGTATGTGTGTACACTGATAAGCTTATGTACAAGTCTATCAGTGGAAGAGGAAAATTAATAATATTTTAAACAAAGAGAGGAACATGACATCTTGTTTTAGAATCTTAATACTGGAAGCATTTTCTCCTGCCTATGCAAAAATTCTTGCTCTTTTGCTTTTGAATTTTTACTTTTACCAATCAAAATTCCACCTTCAGAGAATTATCCTTAAATTTGTATCCCTGACATGCTCTCTAGTGGCTGGTGTGGGAGTGCACAGTCCTGTTTATTAAATAACCTCAAGGAATTGTTTGTTTGCTTGGTTGTTACATTTTGGTTAAAATTTCTTTTAGAAATCATTTTCTTTTTCTGTATTCCCTGTTTGGTTTTCATTGACTGTGTTGCTTTTTGCCTCTTGTCATAATTATCTGTAATGTTGAGTCAATTTTGAAAGTAAGCTCAGATTTGCCCTAGAGGTGGCAGAATTTCTGTGGTGGCTAAGTGAAATGATTGCTCCATATAACTTTATAAAGTGTAAAGACCTCTGAGATGAAAGGAGTTGTATAAATGTAAGGCTGTCATTTTAAATTGCCATTACCATTTGAAATTCTCAAGAGAAGCATTACTGAAATCTGGCGTATGTACCATATTAGATTGCTTAATATCATTAAAGCATGTGCAGCAAATGAAAATACCAATTTCCTCTTATATGTAGCTCATATTTAAGTCTGCGTATCCAAAGCTAGCATGTCTCACAGCTCATTCCAGCATATTAATAGTCACTGAAGGAAGCAGAAGCTAGCAAAGTATGAAGACAATGATAGTTCTTGAGCCCAGGGACTGCTTATTTGTGTATGTATGCTTGGGAAGACAGATACAGATCTGAGAAATACATGAAAGTAAGACATATACAAGAGAAGTTTGATATGGCCAGAAGAAAAGCCTAGACAGAAACATACATAGTATATCACAATGTAATTTATGATTAGCTGTGGAAATAAAGAAACCAAGAAATAACATGTAGTTACAACAGCAGAAAAGAATTACAAGAACAAATAAAATTACTCTAACAGTGAAAATAGCCTGCTCTCTAATGTGAGTCCAGCTGTTCTTGTCAAGCCTGTTTGCAAGTTTGTTTTAGGAAAGGAGAATGCTCTGTATTATTGGAGCCATGCACAACCTAGCAATACTGAAATGCCAAGAAATAAGCAAGTGAGAGCGAGGCATCAGTGGCAAATTGGAATCTAAGGCCTTTTGTGCTTGTTAAATGGTGGAGTGATTATAATTGGAAAAAGTGATGTGCATTAGTTCTGAGTGAATGTACAAGAAATGACAAGCGTGTAACTTAATGATTACTTCACAACACTTGGGACTGCCTTCTAGTCTCTCACTGAAGAGTTCAGCCCTACAGCAGAGAAAACCACATCCTTTCTCCTCTGTTCGTGAGTGTTCTCCACAGGTCACATGGAAATAACCCTGAAGTGATAAGTCTTGGTTTAGGAAGTCTGCTGCTTAAACTAGTGTAAGTCACTGTGACAAAGAATGATGGGATATACTTTTTTTCTTTTCTTGCACCATCACAATCATTGGGAAGCAAGCAGACAGGATCTAGTTTTAAAGGAAACAGCATATGTTTGCTCTCCTGGGGGAAGGGAGGATGCAAGCAAATCACAGCTAATATTGGAATGAGTGAGATAGTGCAGCCTTTTTCCTGCTCTTCATTCTCTGTCTATGCAGGATGTTGATTTTTATTATAGTATCAAATAAACATACTTAATTTTTTCAGAATAATAAAATCTGGAATAACAGAAAACATTCATTGGATGAAAAACTCCATCAACTGTTGAGTTTCTCAAGCACTTACTTTTTTAAGCTTTTACAAAAGTACTTTTGGTAAGGTCATGAGTGGGAAGAAAGTTGACTGCAAAGGAGCAGCAAAAGGAAATTTAGGAGTTGATGAAAAAGTTCTGTGTCATGGTTGTGGTGACAGCTGTACTTAGACTTTGTGCATTGTGAACACCATGAAACTGGGTCTCACAAAGAGTGACCTTTACTGTATGTAAGTCAAGGTGATACAAAGGACATAGACATGTTTACTCTCACCTACACATTACACAATGTCCACACATCAGGTGGTGCCCTATAAACATGTACAGTTTTTTTGCTTTATTTATCATTTGAAAGTTAAATTTAAATAAGAAAGAAGAAATAGACAAGCACAAATACCTTTCAATTTTTTTTTTTCTGTACTTGGGCTTGAACTCAGAGTCTTGTTTTCGCTAGGCAGGCACTCCAGCACTTGAGCCACATACCCTCCCAGGCATTTTTGCTTTTAGGTTAATTTTTGATAGAGCCTTATTCTTTTTCTCCTAAGCCAGCATCGAACTTCAATTCTCCTATCTATGCCTTCAGCATAACTGATATTACAGTCATGTACCATCATGACTTATTGTTTGTTGAAATGGGGTCTTCCTAACTTTTTGCCTGGACTGCCTTGAACCATGATCCTCCTGATTTTGCTTCCTGAGCATCACAGACTTAGACATGAGTCACTGCATCCAGATTTCAAGATGTTTTCATATTAAGAAAAAAAGTATTTTTTGCAACTTCTACAACCCATAGCACAAATAGCAGTTATATTAATAATAATAGTCAGCCAATACTCAATAGCCAATAAACATATATGAAAGCATCAAGATACAGCTCCTATTTTGTTTTATCTTGAGAACTGGTTCTTGAGTTGCTATGTGATATAAATTAAGACTTGCAAATTAATAAGCTTGTCAAGGGGGGCAAAACCCAAGCAAAGTTTTCTGATAGTGTTTAAATACTAGGATGAGTGGGAGGACATTATTTAAGAGAGAAGAAAACCATTACATAAGTGAAAGACATATAAAATTCTTGACATATTGTAATGTAGAAGTTGAGGTTCATCAAGAGATATCTTTAGAACTTCTGTCCCTCAGTATTATCTCACCATACTTACATTGATGTTCCTTCAGCTGTCACTGGGTGGTGTGTGTTGTGACAGCAAATGAGGAACGCTTCATTGAAGATTGCTTTGGATATAGTCTAGTGAGGAATACAAAACCAGGAAAGCATAGCTGTGTACTATGTTTACTTGTGTTCCATCTTTATCGTTGCATTAGATCCTTAAAACAATCTACTATATCTACTACACAATATAATTCCCAAATGTTTTGTCAACATTGTGAAAAGACTTTCTTTTCTATTATTTTGAAATAATGGCAAAGTTGTACAAGAGCACTTTCTTGGCAGAAAGGAAGTCCTTTCTTATCTCATTTTTAGAAGTAATCTCATTTAGATATATGATTTACTAGGGAAGGGTTTAATAGAGAGCTTTGTTCCTTTTTAATATCTATTAGTAGGATGAAGCAAAGATAGTTATGATGGAGAATATATTATCAAGACCACCGTGCAGGTAATATCCTGCATATTGAATCTAATCACCCATTTAAGTTAAAGTAAGAGTTGTTAAGAGTATGGAGAATCACACTCTAATGATTAGTGATGAGAATCACCTAGATAATGAAATTAGTATTGAGAAACATATTTTTAGGCAGAATGATTATCCTGGGAGATTGATTAAAAGGATAATTGAAGAACAATGTAACCTTTTTCATAGTTATCAGGTTGAACTTGTTTAAGGTAATTTATCATCATAGTGTAACTATGCCAAACCATAAAAGGACTGACCACTGGTTTAAAAAATGCTTATTATATACTAATGTAGACATGTTGTCATACCAATGAAATACCTCCAAAAAATGTGAAGGGTAATAGGGATAGTCAGACAATCTCAAGCTACCTCAATGACTCATAAAGCAGGTGCAATTTAAAGGGAGTTTGCAATGTTTAAGAAGAGGGTTTCAGGAATCACTGTTTAATATATCACCTGTTGGTAACAGTGACAGTGTCTATTTCTTCATCCTACTTGAAATATTAACAAAGATTGCAGAATAATTTCTTTCTTTGTGTAAAAGACAAAAAAATAAAAATCTTACTTCTAATTAGTCAGAAAATTGGGTTGGAGGGAAGCTAATTAACTAATTGAAATTGGAATATAAGAAATGGCAACATGGTACCTTGCAGAAATTGGCATCTGCCTTAGCCTTCTCTCATTGGGTCTTCTTGCGACTTGTAATTTTGGATAAATGAATTGTTATCATTTTTGTGTCTTTTCCTAAATACTTACTTTTCCAATTAATACATGGTAAAATTAACTTATTTAATTATATTAGTAGATTTCGCTTTCTTAGAACAGGTTTAGGTGAGCAGAAAAATTGAGAATGAAATACAGGGAATTCCTATGCTCCTTCTCCCTTCCTTCTCTGGCCTGCACATGCATGCACACAGCAACTGAAAGACACACAGGTAATACTTGGAATCCTGTGTTGTTTCTGAGATAGCATGAAACTTTTTATAAAATGATATAGTGGAAGATCAATAAATTACAAATAGGAATACAACTACATATATGGTAAACGCTTATCATTTAAGTCCTTATTGTATTAAAAGTATAATATTATGTTATTGTGTCCTGCATTTGACAAAATTTCCATTTCTGTAAAGACTTAAGTTCATATTCGTGGTGTTTATCAAGCACATAAGTTCTAAGAAAGTAAAATATGCAATGTTAAAGTTACTCTATGGTGGCTATTTCATAATCTTAAGCTTCCTAAATATTTTATAAAACATCATGGAGAAAACATTCAAGTTTTTATTGCTAGTCTAAAAAAATGTTTATTGGGCTTCCACTCTGTTCAGACAGGTCTAACCCAACATTAGAAAAGGTTACTGCTGGAGGGAAATTACAAGTAAGTTCTGTGTGATGAACAAAAAACCAGACAAACAAACAAAGGAATAAAAATAGATGAGTAAAGCCAATAATTGCAGGTATTGTTAATTATTATGAAAATCTAATAGAACATGGAAATGTGACAGAGGAAGTGGGATGGAAGAGGGAATTTTGACTGAGGAGTTAGAAAAGACTTCTCTGAGAAGAAAGGGAAACAGAAATCAGAATGGCAAGCAGTTAGTCTTTGGGAAACATTTTAGATCCATTCTAGATCATGAAACTGGATTGAACTTGGTCTTTAGGGGAAACGAAATGTAGAAGTCTGAAATATAGCAAATGAGAAAGCATGTGATACAACTTCATATTACTATTTTCTGGACTAATAGAGGAGAGGAACTATGGAAAAACTTGGGAAATAAACCTGTCCCCAACAATGCCCAAGAAGATTCTCTGATTATGCTAATCAGACACCACTAGAGAATATGACAAGGAATCTTTCTTAGCTACTGTTTTCATCTTCCTCTAGTTGAGATTGTCTTCCAAGTTTAAAACCAGCTGTTCTGTGTTAGAATCATTCATATGCTTGAAAACATTTTGCAAGCAACTCACACCAGCGATGTTAGACTTAAATCTTTTGAATATCATCTCAAACACAGTGCTATTCTCTACTTTTTGCCACAGCTTTCTACAGTCCTGACACAGCCACCTAGCCATAGTGTCAATGTCACAGTGGGTAGGGAAATTGATGGCTTTATGTTTATCATTGAAAGACACAAGTCAGAATCCTCTGTGGCCCCTTTCTTATGAATAGTCAATTGAATTTCCCTTTCAAAGATTCTGATTCATATGATGAAGAGATGAGATCTTTTAGTAAGTATTCCAATAATAGTAAAGCTAACAGTGTATTTTAACACATGTTAAAATTGATACATTTTTCAACAATACAAGGAACAATCAGAGTAAGGACCACTTCCTAATCAGTTGGACACCCTAATCTACTTTTGTTCCCCTTTACTTAGACCCAGTTTAGAGAGAAATAAGGCATAAACTTGACTAGTAGAGATGCATTTGTGGATTGAGGGAAGAGAAGAGAAATGATTATTTACCTTTACAGCACAACACAATTGTGATTATTTTAATGTTCATAATGCTATTGTTATTTTATAAAGAGGAAGACTGAACATAAATTCTTCCTGAACAGATAATTGTCATCTGTGTCTGAGTATAGAAAGTGACTTAAAATATAGAGGACTTTCTCTGCTAGGCCAAATTTCCTAGCCTGTATTTGGCTTTCAGTTGTCCCTGTCTCTGAGAAATGAAGAATAAAAGCAGCTAAGAGTCTGGTCATTCCTCTGAAGCCAGAGGTAGAAGCAGTTTGGAAGACATTTTATTTCATCTCTTTTTTAACTTCTTTAAAAATATTTCTGAAGAGGGTAGCTAATAATAAGATAGGTAGGTGGACGGCGGGAAGTTAACTAAAATGTTCAGAATAGCTCTGAGTACAATCACATTTAAAAATAGAGAGAACAGGACAGGAACAAAACCCCACTAACTCGGTATATCTAGTTCAGATGGAACTAATGTCCCTATTTAGCATCTTCAAGTTGCTCACACTTTCTTCACCAACCTAAGAATGTGCCTCTAGCACTGCAGAGCCTGCCAAGTACAAGGACACAGGAATGTGAATTTTCAAACAAGCTGGGGGTGAAAGGTGCTGAAATCATCTTTTTAGAATATTGCCAAAACACAGCTTGAGTTTCTAGGGTGCTAATTGCTGAAATATGTTTTAGTTTCGGAATTCATTCTGAGCTATGACCCACTAACCAAAAGGTAAGAAGGATGCTAAAAAAATTTAAAAGAATGGCAGTAAGAAGGAGCAAGGTAAAGGAGTTTTACCTAAGACTTCTTGGAAAGACACATCATGACTTGAAGGAAGTGTATTTTATATGTACCAGATGGTATACAATTAGACTCAAATTCAGTCCTTAATTGATTTTTTGTTCAGCCTATGTCTTTTCTGAGGAAGTATAGTTTAGTCATAATCTTAACAGTGAGGCACTGCATGTACCTAATTTGAATTCATTGTACTTCTTGTTACTGTTCCTATGTAACTTTTCTAAAAAGTTATTTGTGCTTGTTACCTCATTTCAGTATAATTTGTTAGAACAAGTAAAAATCTCTGTTTTTCTGTAGATGAAACTGAGATACACAAAGTCAGTATAAGTTGCCATAAAATCATGTCGGTTGCTAAGGGACAGAATTAGGGTTGTCTGGGGTCACTTGACCTACTATCAGACTATTCCACACAACTCCATTGTTACTAACCTTAAAAGTCCTCAGAAGATGTTAAAAAATAGAGAAACCTACAAAGTTTTTTTGATATTTTTGGAAGAAAGTTTTAGCTAAATGATTTTCTGAAATAGATTATTTGACTTCCTTATAAGAAAGGAGTGATACCAGATAAGGTTAACTTCTGCTTCATAAACTTAACACTATGGTGGGATTTTTAGACTGAAAATTTCCTTACTCACTGTATACTCATAAATTTAGTCAAGAAATACATGAATTAATGTTCAGTTGCAAGTTGAGTAGATACAAATTTGTTACCCATCAAATACATCTGAATGACTTACATCTCTTTAAGTTACAAGAGAACTTACATTTTTGTGTGGTATATTTCTTCAAAAAACTTTTTCTAACTTCTGGAGCTTTTTCACATACAACGTATGGTTCTAGACCTTCACCTTGAAAAACACTCTTTTTTACAATAAAACTTTAGATTAATTGGTTAACAATATATAAAATGATAGAATCGATTTCTTACTATCTATAATTATTAACTTTTTGTAAGATCTGTGTTTAAATTTCATTTCAAAGATAAGGATTCTACATTTTAGCTTTGACAGGAAAAGAGAGCAGGTTGAAATGTCTCTATATGTTCATACTTTGATCCATAGTTTCCGCTCCAAGTATATAACAATAGCAGGTAAAATTTGAACAAATAAAAAAATATATAATATGTATCATGACACACACACACACATGTATATATTCACAAAAATTTCTGTGAAAACAATGGAACAGATATACAAATTAGTGAGTGGAAGTGAAGCCAAAGAGTCTACTGTACTCAGGAGTTTGGCTACTGGAAAAAGTCTAAATTAAAGTGTTTGATCTAAGGCAGTAAAATAGGGATGAAAATTTAATTCACAGTTTCAAGCCATTAGTTTAACTAGGAAATTTATCCCTGCAATCATGAAAAAACAAATGTGAAAAGGAACTGCTGTCCTTCCCATGGGGAAGTAGAAATACAGAAAGACACATAGAATCCCAAGATCAGGAATGAGCAAAACTATGAGCCTCCTCCTTGAACATAGCCATTGTGTCTTCAACATCTCCACAGAGCAGGTATATGTGAGGGTCAGAGAAACACTTGGTTTTATACCAGGAAACCTGACAGTTGTGTGGACCCACTGAAAAGTTACTACAAAGGAAGGTAACTGGGAAGGGTATGAAGAACAATCAAAGATAACTAAATAATTTCCATTCAAAGCAGATCTGAAAATAAATATCTCAAGCATGATAAAAAAAAAACCTAGAAGATTCAAAAATATTTGCTCTTTATAACATTAATATTTAGTATTCCTTACCATCACCTGGGAGTTTTCTAGAAACAGAATCTTAGGCATCAGTCCAGACCTACCAAATCAGAATTCATAGTTTAATATAAACAGCAGGCAGTACAACACTGTCAGTAAAGTATTCCTGGAGAAGAAATAAAAAAATACAATTGTCTAACAAATACTTTAACATAAATATGATTAATTCCTCTGAGAGATGAAGGAAGCAAGTTTCATTTTGAAAAGAACAAAATCAACTGGGAGTATAACTTCAGTAACAAAAGTGTGTGTGCCTGAGTTCAATTCCCAATATCTATACGAATAAACAAACAAACAAATAAATAAATAAATAAAGCAAGAAATTTGGAAATAAAAAGAGGTGATTGTAATATAAGAATGGTGGATATGCAAAATAAATCTTTTATTCATTTATTTATTCATTCATCCATCCATCCATCCATCCATCCATCCATTCATTTAGCAGTATTAGGGAATGAACCCAGGGCTCCTACCTTGTTTGACAGGACTCTACCACCCTTAGACATTATGTTTCCATTTTGACAGGTTGGCTTTGAACTCTCGAACCTCTTGCTTCTGTCTGCCACGTAGTTGGGACTACAAGAATGAACCGCTACTCCCAACCAAAAGAAGGCTATTTTTTTTTTCTGGCGTACTATGTGTTGAACTCAGGACCTCATGCATGTTACCACTTTAGAAATTCTACTAGCCCTTTTTGCTTTGGTTATTTTTGAGATAGGTTTCCTTTTATGTGCATGCTGACCTGGACCAAGATCATTCTCTTTGGGCTTCTCTGCACAATTGGCATGACAGGAAAACCACCATGCACAGCCATTGATTGAGATGGGGGGGGGTCTCATGAACTTTTTACCTGGGTTGGCTGTGAACTGCAACCCTCTCAGTCTCTAATTCCAGAGTATCTAGGACTACATGCTAGAGCCATCACACCCAGCCTCAAAAGAAGTCTTGAAAAAGAGAATTTTTATTGCTGGGAGGGAAGTCAACAGCTAGTATGTATTGAGTTTAGACACAGGTGAAAAAATAATCAGTGAATTATGTGTTATCATAAAGTATTTTAGAGAAAGACACATGGGCAGAGAGGGGGAAAAAGAAAGGTAGGAAGGAAGAAAAGTTGAAATCTAAAGAACAGATTGAGAATATCCAACTCCAATTAGAGTTTTAAATGATATGGAAAGAAATGGTCAAATATTATTTTTGAAGTCAAATTTGTAGATAATTATTTAGAATTAAAAACAAAATGTAAGTTGTCACACAGGGAACACATCCTGAGTACCAAGGATAAATAAAATCAAACCATATTTAAAATGATTGTAGTTAATTTTCAGAATATCAGTGATGTAGAGACCATCTTAAAACCACCAAGAAAAAAGGGAAATGGCTTAAGTAGGAGCACTAATTAGACTGTAGCCTGTGCATCTTCAATAACAGGTCACAGAAGACAAATGAATAATAGCTTCTATATGATGAGAAAACACAACTGATGCCAGCTGGAAAGAGTTCCATTATTGTTTCCAATTCCTCCTCTTTTTCTGTAATCATGCCTTATGCCATGTACTTTGAAGTATGTTTCAGTGAAGATGTGAAGTATTTTTTTTCTTGGTTTGGATACAGTTTTGTGATTTGTTTTGGCCAATAGACTGTTAGAAGCAGTAAGATGTCAATTTCAAGCCTGAGTTTCAAAAATTCTTCCTTACTCTTAGGTGTTTCTGCCATCTTCATGAGAAAACAATATCCAGATTCTGCTGCTGGTCACATGAGGATGAGAGACCTAAGAAACACATACAGCAGGGTTTCCCCAACAGTTAAGCCACCTAACAGATGCATGAGTTAAATAATGACTTAATATTGTCTCTTCATGAGATGTGTGTGTGTAATTTACACAGGGGTAGCAAAATAATATAGCCATGTACAATTCAAGAATAAGCACAAAATAAAGACATTTAACACATACAAGGAGGTTATCACTCATAGATCTTCACCCAAAGATCTATTAAAGTAAAATTATTTTTAAAGTGAAAAAATTATAACCAAAGACAAAGCACAAAATACACAAAACATTGAGCACAAAACTGTATACATCTTTTAGAGGTAAAATTGAATTCTAAAATCTGAGAACAATAAATTGCTGGGTGTTCAATTGATGAATTAAGTTGTAGCTTAGGTTGTATTAAGAAGGAGAATAAAAATATTAAATAATTTTTACTTTCTTGAGAAAGGTTGAAGCTAATATAAGTAATAAAGCAGAAAACAATAAAATATTTGTATGTTGTGCTTTCAGTGAAATAGATGAAATAAAGATGGAGAGGACTGGGTAAACCTAATTCAGTAAAAGCTGTGAAAGAAGAAAAAGATAATCAAATCAAAGGCACAGTAAAGAAAATACAAAATTATATAATGAAAATATGTCTGAACTGTCATAAAAACAAATTTACCTATAAAATTTAGATTACCGGATTATCAATTAGCATGCTTAATCCCACAAATTGATAGAGAAATGCACATAAATCCACAGAAACAATAACAGAATGAAACCACAATACTATAACCAAAACACACACATAATAAGCAAAAATGTTCGGCCTGACATTATCATGTATTGATGAAGATTGGAAAAATTGAGACTGCTTATACACTGCCTGCCAGCATGCTGAGTCAGCCAGTTTGGAGACCATTTGGAGCTATCTAGTAACACTGCTGATTCAGCAATTCTGTTTCTTCAGCTACACCACAGAAAAACTGTAACACATATGTAGCATGAGGGAGTATTTTATGCAAGCTTGTTGCAGCATTGTTAATAAAAGTAACACTGGTAAGTAACTTAAATATCATCAATCGGAAAATGGGTAAATGCTTTTTCTTTTATTAATATAGTGAATTCTACAGGGTAGATGAAATGGACTAGATACTACATGTATCATTTTGGTTAAAGCTAAAAATGTTATGTGGTTGAAAATAAGCAAAGAGAAGAAGAGGAAGCATGAACAGTGAATACCACTATATAATATATGAAAAGAAAAAAGATAGCACTATATATTATTTATTATTATATATAGATATGTATGTATATATTAAACAACAAGTTCAGGACGCTGATTTTATATGGCAAAAGAGTGAAATGAATGAATTTGGAAGGTGATACAGGGAGCTTCACTTATATATATATATATAATTTTATTATAATCACGTTTTATTTTTTGGTAGGTTTGACCATTTCACAATTTTTTAAAACAATAGCAAGAGGTGAGGAAAGCCAAAATAATCATGATTCTCATATTAGCTTACTCTTTTCTGCCAATAACCAGTAGTGATTTTAAAATAGTGATTTAAAATGTTAAGTGTCTCAAATATCTCTTATTTATTCAAACTACTGCATTTTGAGCATTTAGTGCATGGAAGAGAATATGTCAATCTTGAACACACATGAGTAAGAAAGAAAATACCATTCTCTCCACAAACAACATCTGAATAAAAATATATTTTTCAGAACATTTGTTTTGAATGTTATGGACATCATTTTTCCTTCACAAAGTTGTTCAATTCATTCAATAACCATTATATACTATAATATTCTGGATTCTGCTTTTGGTTCTTGGGATATAGAGGTGAGCATCTCATTTTAATAATGAAAACAATGCCTAACATTTAGTAAGTGCCCACTGCTTAAAAAATACAGTATGAGCCAATTACATATATTTATTTAATTCTGAAAATCCCAAGGCAAAAATATATTACTGAACCCAATTTATAGGCTTTTCATCTCATTTTTATTTCTGATAGTCAGCTTTGAGTGTCGAGTCATCTGAAACACTCTCTCTCTTCAAGTGTGAGAGGAAAAAAGCCCTTCACCACCTCTATACACTTTCATTACACTGAAGTTTATTTTTTTCCCACTCTGGCAATCTTTCTTCTTTTACTGAGTGGAAAGACAAAGGGGCACAGAGAATATTTATACCTATGTATACTTGTTTCCCAAATGTGCACCATAGGCCTGTGGAGATACTGTGATAGGTTAGTTTATTTCAATTTCACCCTGGAGCTAAGGGTGATACATGGTGCAATACAGTATCTTTAGAGGACAATCCAGAATCACAGTGATTGCAGCTGGAGAACATTTTCTTATTTCAAAATATGTCTTTTGAGTTCTTTTAGGGAGAAAACTAGTTCTTGATTTTAATATATTAAGAAGAAGAAATGCAATCATATTTCTCTTAATTTTGGTTGAGACCCAACAAAAGATAGCACCCATACCTAAATTTCAAAATGAGGTACATCATCCCCAAACTGGGCCAACAAAGATGTTGGCTCTGAGTAAGAATTGCCACCACTAACCGAATCGCCATTTTCAGTCATGAAACAATGCCAGACAAGTGGGAAGAATGAGATTGGAAACTGCAGGGATTTTTATTTTTTAAGGAGAGCAGATATACATTCTTTTCCCAATCTAATCATGACAGAAGAGACAGGGGTCTCTCCTTCACCTTAAGTTAAGTGGAAAGGGTTTCAAAATCACTCTCAGAGAGCTTAGTGTTTCAGGATTTTTTCCCAAAAGCTTTTCCTAAAGCTGAGACACACTAGCTAGTTGGTTTCTCTGTTGGTAGAGAAGTAAATTTCTGAAGTGCATGAATGGGTTAAGTTTTCCCACAGTGCTTGCCAGTATCAAAGGAGAGACAGACAGAAAGACGGAGACAACCTTAATCTAAATGGACACTTTCCAAGAGGAGAAGAGAGAAAGAAAAGACATAGAGAGACAGAAAGATAAAAGATAGAAGGAGAGGGAGAAGGAGAGAGAGAAATCAGATTAGAATTAGCACAGGAAAACAGAGACTGGCAGGGGAATAATAAGCTTGATAAATTCTTTGTTTGAATTAAAAGAATTAAATGAAGAAATGAAGTCTCCAGAACTGAAGGATCCCCTGAAGAACATGTGAATACCATACAAAAGAAAATAGACCGCTGAAATTCAAAATATCTGTTCTCAAACTGAGCACCAAATGATCTGGGATCTAGTCATGGCCATTCTTTGCTGCCCTCTCCCTCCATTTTTGACACTGAAGGATCAAAAGCTGTTCACAGTGGAGGAAGAAGGGGACTGGAGTGAAGTGTGAGACCCAACAGAGCAAAGCTCCAGAACTTCTGCCTTCATTAGGCCTCAACTGGTCCTACTAGGGCTGGGAAGAAGCTTTAATTTAAAATGAGCTTCAGTGTATTCATTGTTTAAACCATAGGCATATTGATTACTGAACTAAGTCAACTTTTCATATGATTTATTGTTTTAATATGAAAATGGCCATAAAAGTCATGGAATCTCTGCTGAATTTCACCCAGAAAAAAGAGAAGAAGGCCATGGAGAGGGTTTGAGTCAGTGGTGTATGGGCAGAGATTGGACATGGGGGATTGGGAGAAAACAAATGTGCTTTCTCTACTTCTCCTTGAGTCTTGCTTGTTCTATCAACTGACTACTTAATATATTTGACAAGGTTGTTCAAAGGAGAAGTGAGCAAGGTTCACAAGCTGTGTAAATGTCTGGGTCCGTCTACAGAGAGGAAGCAGCACTAGAGGATAGCAGGAAAGTCTAAGGGACTTTTCAAGACAGAGGTGTCTAGATTTAGTTTCCAGTTCCTTCTGATATTGTAATGTAATATAAGCACCACCCTCTGTCATACCCAGGCACTGAGTATAATTCTGCTCTTTCTACACTCCCATTTTCCTAACCATCTAGGAAACTGCAAATGACTGTGATACCTAGGCTAGGGGTGGGTGGGGGTGGGTGGGGGTGGGAGGGTGGAGATCAGCTGTAGAAGGTGAGATCCAAACAACATTCCAACAGGATAAGCAAGAAACCAGAGCAAGAGGTGAATAGAAAACTGAAGACTCAGGAAATCCTTTATCTTTAAAATTATTCTATCAATGGAAAATTGTTACCAAATTTCTAGCATGCATAGGGTGAGAAGTTAAATGTTTGTATGTGTAAGCTAACGAAAGACTAAAGGAAAGAACTTGGAGCTGGGCATGGGAGTATGTCTAGAATGGGAGACTGAGATCCGGAAGATTGCATTACAGGCCAGCCCAGGAAAAAAAAGTTAGGAAGGCCATATCTCACAAGAAAACTCTCTATATAGCTGTTAAACAAACAAAAATGTCATTTTTTTTTCTTTTACAAAATTGGAGGAGGGCAGAACAGATCCCGCCATGGGGTGGGGCAGGTGGCAGGGGAGAGTTGGTACAGTGGGAGGGGAAAGGAGTTGGAGAAAGGGTGTGGGAGGGTGCATATAGTGCAAATATTGTGTGCACATGTAAGAGGAAAAATGATAGACCTGCTGACATTATTCCGGGAATGGAGGAAGAGTGGGATAAAGAAGAATGATGCAGGGATTGGATTCAAGTATGATACATTTGATATTTTATAAGGACTTTTGTAAATACAACAATGGACCCCTACCCAGCACAATAAAAACAATTTTAAGAAGACCACATCTCAGTGAAAAACAATTGGGTGTGGTGGCATGAGCCTGTCATCCTAACTATGGTGGGAAGCTTAAAATAACAGGATGGCAGACCATGATGGCCTGAGCAGAAAAAACACATCCCTATCTCCAGAATAACCAGAACAAAAAGGGCTGGAGAAGTGGCTCAACCAGCAGAGTGTATGTCCAGCAAGAACAAGGCCCTGGATTCAAACTCCAGTACAGTCAAAGAACAAACATGGAAAATTTAGGCTATTGAGTCGTTTTTAACTCTATTGGATATATAGAAATTATTAGTAAATAGATACATAGGCATAGATGTGAATCCATCACATTCTAAATAAAATGTATGTTAATTTATGACTGGCACAGCTGATACCTTAAGCAATTTAACATGTATCCTATCAGTCAGAAAAAAATACAGGTGAAATCATTAAGCAAAAGCATGCATATTTTTTTCTTATTTCTTCAATAGCATTTTGACTGCTGTGCATTCTCCATGAGACACAGAGATGCTAAGTGAAGGTACTTTTCAAGTGTCACTCTTGGCAAGTGAGATATTCCTTTTATAAAAATGTCTCCTGTGCTTTGACACTTAGACTGAAGTGTGTGTCCACATATCTGCTATAATGTGAATATGTCTTTGTTCATTCTGACTCACCAATCCTTCAGTCAACAAAAGTGCTTTACAGATGAGCAATTCAAAATCAAAGGTGGTGTGTAAAACTGTCTTTCTCCAAAGACTACTGATCATCTTACCTTGAGAAACTAATAAGCCAGAGATGACTATTTACTTTCTAGATCTCCCCAGAATGTATGCATTGTTATTGTCATTCTCTAAAACAACAACAAAACAACAGTTTTTGCTGGAGACTGGAGATTGCACTAACTAGCCTAGAATTTGCACTTTTTCACTGTTTCTAATAACACCATTTCTTTTCTCCATCAACTGTTGGTATCTGTAAAATAGAAAAAAGAGAAATTTGTTTTAGGGCACTGTGAACTGACATTGTCCACTATGTTACTGATGAGCACATTTGTTAATTTAGTTTTAAACCACAAATTCTTCATTGGAGTTTTCCCACTATACTGTCTTCCACTTTCAATAATAAAAGTAATTTCAAAGCAAAAGTGTAATGGATTCAGTGCCTGGGAATATGTAGTTATGGCTAAATAGTCACATAATGGCAACTAAGAATATTTTTAATGATTTCCCCACACTTGACTAGACCAAAATGATCTTCATGAACAGACATGCCTTTACATTTTCTGTATGGCATTTATCTGGAAACTTTCAAATATTAAATGAATTGAGAAAGTTGGGGAATTGCTAAAATGGGAGTCTCTAGCGGGAAGGGAACTTCCAGAAATATTTTTGTAAATATCAAGAAGTTTCCCAAACAACTGTGCTCTCAGTATTTTGTCTTGAGTATCTAATCCCCAAGCAACACAGGCCATCAAGGAAGCACCGTGCATTTCCAGACATAATAGTGAAGAAGAAGTCCTACCTGTGGCCGAGCACTCGGTTCCTTGCATTGCATGTCGAAAACTACCTCTCTTCAATTTAGAGGTGCCCTACCCTAATTCAACAGGCCAAAGGTCCTAATTTCTAATTTGCTAAGCAATTTATCACATATTACCTGCACCATCTCAAGTCACATCAAATGTGACCACTAAATCAGGGCAATGAATCCAGACATGGGGAATTTTGTGATTAATTCAGAAAGGATTTGTTGCTAAATATTGAACATAACATTTTTAATTCAACCTTAGGTGTGTACTTTAGTATGTGTATTTTAATATTTATATAAAAACTATGTAAAAAAGAATAGGGCAGACAGTTTAATATGTCTTTCTTGAGATAATTAAAATTAAGTTGAAACACGTAGAATTCAGCTTCAGATAAAGCACTTCTTGGTTTATAAATCTCTCTCTCTATAAAGATATTTGGGAGTACTTAGAATTTTCTGTCAAATCTTTTCTGATAGAAATATGTTCTAAAATAACAGACTAGATGTCTATACTTAAATTTCCTCTCTAGTTGAGCTGCATGGAGGGACAAAAGGCAGACAGAGAAGCAATTATATTCTAGGTGTTTGTTCAGCAAGAGCCACCGAACTTAAAGTTCACCACCTCTGGATTCAGACAGCTTGGATTTATAACCCTAGTCTGCTACTTATAATTATCTAATTTAAGTCTCAATTTCCTTAGTGATACCAATACAGATGGGGCAATAGAATATGGTGATAATAACTACCTCACAAATGTGGAGACCAAATGATTGCCCTGATAGTGGTTGATATTCTTATTTGAAAGCCACATCAACATTATTTTTGGATAAAGACAATGATGTTATATCAGAACCCTTATATCAAGGTATTATAGTCATGAAGTAGAAAGAGTGAAAAAATCATGAGAAGCAATATTGTAAGACGTGAGCAAGCAAAGATGGGAAAGTATTAAAGAGGACTCCTAATAGAAAGATATATGCCTATAGCCAAGGCTATTTGTCAGGTCCAGTACTAACTAAGCACACAGCGTCAAAGAAAAGAGCTTTTGCAAAAAGAGTCATTTTTAATTTTCTCTCACGTATCTACCTTATAATTTAAGAATAAAGTTATAATGATAGCAACTAATCAAATACTGTAAGTGTAAGTTAATTCTTGACTCTATCTGTTATTATAAACCATGTAATACAGTGACATTAGGACAATCTTTAAGATAGAACTGAATTCAAATTCCTGGTTTTTCTATTATTACTTTGCACAAGTCATTTTTAAGTCATTTTTAATCTAAGAAATAGTTGAAAACTCTCAACTTAGCAGCTAGTCATAGTAGAAATTCAATAAATCTTAGTAGGAGTTATTACTATTCCTGCTATTAATATTATCATCATCATTATTTCCAATACAAAGTTTCTACAATACTCAACTTACCATTATGAAATATAAAATCCTAGAATTAAAATTATTTTCAACTTAAATTGAAGATTGGCTCATCTTAATGTCAGAAAAATTAATATATCCACTTAATAAAATTTATTGAACATATAATAAGTGCTTATCACAAGATGGTAAACAAAATGGACTTGGTCCTGGCTACCATGCTGTTTTTAAATAGGGCAAGAAGAATAAAAATATGCAAAAAGGCAACACAGATTGTGATTACATTCAGGTAACAAAAAAAAAGAAGACAAGTGTATTCAGATTGGTATAGAAAAATAAATGGTAATAAGTAAGGCTAGAAAGGTCATTTTAAGCCCTACCTTGTGAGAGTTTGTACATATTAAGGTGGGACTGTGCCTTCAGCAACACACAAAGAATCAATAAGGTTTAATGTTCAATTATTGTTTGACAAAACTTATTGGGAGTCATAAATAAGGAGATGCTTTGACAAAATGGGGAGTATGGTTGGGGCAGTAACACACAAGCTACCTGATCTTGACACTTTTAATCCTTTCAGATCTACACAATTCAGTATTTACTTTAAAATTTTTTCCTCTAATACTAAGGTGTGCCAGTGGCTTTTCTAATAGGTTAATGGTACCTTCTATTTCCTTGGATGGAATGTATCAAAAATAAGATGTTTTCTTTGTGAGCTGAGCTATCAACTGAACAGGGGTAGACCATTCAATTGGAAGCCACTCAGAATGGTGACATCAAGTTTGAGCACAAACAAATGTTGACCTCTGCCTTGGTTCTAAAATGCTGTTTCCTTTCTGCACAACCAATAGGGCAATATTTTTATTTCCTTCACTAACCCATCACAGATTTCAGTGAGGAAAAGTACTTCTACAGCAAATTCTACAGGCAAGGAATTGAAGAAAATGGGAGGTCCTGTCCATTAGTTCATTTTAAGCCCAGGATAACAGAAAACCAGCTTTAAGAAGAAATAGAGAAATTGGACCAAAGTCTTTCTGGACTTTAACTTTTAAAAAGTCCTGTATTCTGCTGATTCAGTTGGATAAAGCTTTTTGCCCTTTGCCTTTCACTGTTTTTGTTTCTCAGTTTTTTATTTTTACTGTTACTGTCTTCTGCATAAATAGACCACACCATTTTAAAATATTCACTGATTTTTACAGGGAAAAAGAAAAGAAAACTTTCCTACACATCATTAAAAACTTGAATAATTGAGGAAGGGTAGAACTTAGAATTTTGCTTTCTGAGACTTTTGTCTATTCACTTACTTTATATTGTGTGAATGCACAATTTTCCAAGGAATACAACTCAAATTTTAAAAATATTTGCTACTTGCGCTTTCAGTAGCAGAGAGCTGTCTTTGTGGATGGAGCTTCCTAACTGAAGATCTGTTCCTAATGTGCAAAAGATGACTTAATTGTTTCTGTAAGGCCTAAGGAAAGAGAGGCAAATGCTGGAGATTGATACAGAACCAAAAACCCCCAAGCCAGACCAAACCAAATAAGACAGACAAAATAAAACAATGTAGATGGCTTTTCTCTTAGTAACTCCTGCTTTGTTAGTGGATTACCATTAAATTTGTACCAGTGGTCTTCGGTTTCTTCAAGCTCCATGGTCTTTAATAAATTTTCTTATTGTCCTAGATTTAACACTAATGCTTTCATCCCATTTAAAATTTTTCTCCTTGGGTTTACACCTTTAACCATCTTTATTGAATTTAATGAATATGACAAGTAATAACTACATCATCTGTCAGAAATGTGTGGGCTGACAGACCATAGATTATAGTAAAACTCATAAAAGAAGGCTAAACAACAAACCATAATTCAGGTTTACAAATTCAAGCATATGCTGATAAAATCTATAAAATGTTATAATCCCTGGGCCATTTACATGTGATTGTTGAGTAAATTGAAAATTGCTCATAAATGAACATTTTCAGATAATGTTGCAAACCAAAATAACATTTTAAAAAGTTACTTCTGTTCTTCCTTCTCTGCTTTATCTCCACTTCCCTTGTTTCTTATGAATGGTTGAAATCATAGAGTGGTGTACCAACTTTGAATTTAGTAGGTATGAGCATATTGTACTTAAATAAATTAATCTGGATGATTTTAAGTCTTCAAGATATACTGACTTAAATTTATACAAAATGAAGCAAAAAAGAAAAAATTAAAATATTAGATACTCCCTCATTCACACTTACAGCAAGGAAAAGGAGAAAGAGGAAACAAGTGAGAAAAACACTATTGCTATCAGCAACCACAATTTAGTTATATCCATGAAGATAAAGTTATAATATAATGGACTTCCAAATTATGGAAGCAGCATATGCAACAAAAAATGAGAAGAAAATTTTTAAATTGCTTAGTTTTTGTTTTCTTCTCTTTTTAAAGAAGGAACCTGCATTATAACTAAAAATGAATGATTCATAGCTATCTGAACAGGTTCTTTTGTGTTCATTTGGTATGACAATGCACGTATTTGTTAGTCTGCTGTCATATTCAGGGAGTTAGAAATTAATTAAAACCTAAAACCCCCCTGTCAGAATAAAAGTGAAGAAGAACCAGAATTGTGGGAAAAAAAACAGAAAATGGCAGAACTTTTTCTTTCGTATTTGTTTTCACTCAAAGTGCCCTAGATTAGTAGTAGGAAAATGTGTTGTAATAAGCCTTTGTTTATAGTTTAGAATAAATACTATTTGTACTTTCTATTTATAAATTGAAACTTTGGCAATTACTTAACACTTCACAGTCTAGAACATAAAATAAGTTCATAAGAAAAGACTTCCTAAAGGTAACAGCAGATTGAAAACCAGACAACTATGGCTCTTGCCTGTAATCCTAGCTACTTGAGAGACTGAGAGGAGGAAGATCACATTTCAAGGCTAGTCTGGGCAAATAGTTTGTCACATCCCATTTCTAAAACAACCAGAGCAAAATGGGCTGGAGATATGGCTCAAGAAGTAGAGCACCTGCTTTGCAATAGGGAAGTCCTGAGTTCCATCCCCAATCTCTCCGCACCCCCTAAAAAAGTAGACTGGACACTATAGTGAGCCGAGTATGCTGAGAGCAGGATGGTTGTCTGTAATGCACTGACAGCGTGGTGACGTGCTTTCTTCACACGTTAAGAAGCTGTTGTTAGGTGACTTTCTAAATCCAAAACATTTATTCATCTTTTGCCTCTCTAAGATGACTCTGGTGTTCTTAAAATTATTTTGACAATTCTTAATCTTCTTTTCACCACCAGATCCCTTATGGCCTTATGATAAGGCCACCTGCTACATTTGCTATAGGTAGACCATCCAGGGCATTCTCAGGCTTTCTCAGCACCTTTGATGAGGTACCATAACCATCTGACTTTGTATTGTCCATTCTGATTCTGAATTAACCAGGAAGATTGCGGAAAAGGTTAGGGAAAGAATAATGAAATATTTAAAAATGACAAAAACCAATAGAATAGCTTGATACAAAAATTCTACTCCTTATTTCATCTTCCCAAAGCAGATTCACTGTTCATTGAAAAGACAAACCAAATTCACAATCTCTTATCCAAGACCATGGGCCAGAAGAGTTTCAGAATAATGGCTTTGCTCTTTATTCAACTTTAGAAAGAAATATGGCATATTCACTACATATTAGGAAATACTGAATTTTTACAACACTCTTAAATATATACTTCAACAAAATAGTTGGATAATCACATGAAATAGAATAAAGACTATATGTAGCTGCATAACTATTCTGGCTACATTTTGCTGCTAAATGAGTTATGAACTTTTTTTGGCTTTTACTACTATTTAGATATCAGATTGAATATAATGGATAGTAGCTCCATAACTGTTTTTCCTCTGCACATTTTGAAAGCAATCCTTTCATGATAGCTGCAAATATTAATACACCATTTAAAAAAAGCACAAAACATTTGTTGCCTTGATATCTTAACATTTATTTGAGTTAAGATTATTTACTCAGAAAAAGAAAATTGTTTCTGGTAAGTTTTCAAGTGGTTTCAAGATTACAGTACAGATTCTAAAGCAGCTGTTTTCCACTACCTCTAAAGACAGGACTAATGGGATTAACATAGGCTTCAGAAGATAAGACAGAAAGAATATTTACTAACAAGACCATAACTTTTGGAATTGTAAGACATTAAAGGAAAATTGTCACAGTTTAGAATATATGCAAAGAGAAGAAACATACAGAAAATTATCCATATAGAATGGTTATATTTAGTTTCTATTTAATGGAATTAGCCCCTTATGGTTATAATACTATGAATAACATTCCAGCACCATATATCCTCACTTGACATGCTCATTATTGCCAATTTATTAACACAAATGTCTTGCTTGTTTCTTTACATCCCCCACACCCACCATCCAGAATGGACCCACATTGTCCTATAAGTACAAAGTGGTGGTTGCATAGCTAGTCTATTCTTTTCACTTACAAGTTTCCATATTTATTGACTTTACATGTGGTTAAAGTGTCTTATTTAAGAAAAATATATTGTTGACAATAACAGAGTAATTACACAGTCGTTGCTTCAATCTGGCTATATAAATCATTGTGATTTAACCTACAGTAGTAATAAAAATAAATGATATTGTTTTTGGTTCATTACTGCTGATCTAATAAAATGTAATGAATTAAGAAATTTCCTGAGTGAAACAGTCTCATAAAAATAACAATTTGCTAATAATGCTGTAACAGTCAATATGAATGAAGATAAAAATAACCATTTTAATAAAAATCTATCTGTAAGAAAATGTCTTCCTTATTTTTTATCCTCTTTTTTTTATAATCCAAGTGCATTTTTTGATTGCATCATTAGAGATCATTACCAGGAACTATAGTCTCAAAATGATGGCTTGTTTATATGAAAACTTTAATAAAAATTCCAGGAACTCATGAATTTCTGGGTAGCCTATGTGAATTTAAGGAGGAAGACATATTCCATCTTCTGGGAATCCCCATATGCCACGAACTAATTCTTGTTAATGAGCCAACAGTTATCCAGAAAGGGAAGAACTCCACTCTTCTCCTTGTTCTATACTATCAAAGGGCTTTGATAGTACTTTGTCTTACCAAGCAACTGATTTCTGTATTGCTCTTTCTCTGTCTCTCAATTTCTCCACTTTACCTCCTCCTTCCCTTTTGATCCTGTACCCATAAACAGTCATAACAGGAACTTCTTTTCACATTAGAGATGAAAAAGTCACTTGAAATTTATATGTCACATATCTTTACTTTAAAACATAATTACCTGAATTTTGTTCAGTATAATGTTCATAGTCAAAATTTTCTGGTTATTCAAAAATTCTGGTCAATTGTGGAAGGAGAATACAAACATCACTCAAAATGCCACTCCTTTGAAACAGCTAATCAGCGTTTATACTCTTTCATACCATGCATGCTGATGTGCAAAAAATATTTCTTTCTTCCTTCCTTCCTTTCTTGTTTCTTTCTTCTTTCTCTTCCTTCTTTCCTTCCCTCCCTCCCTCCTTCCTTTCTTTTTTCTTTTCTTTCTTCCCTCCCTCCCTCCTTCCTTCCTTCCTTCCATTCTTTTTTCCTTCTCCTTGTTTCCCTCCCTCCCTCCCCTTCTTTTTCTTGTAACTGCTTTTCACTTATGACTCTGAGTCCCCATTCTATAGACTGACAAACAAACTTGACCTTGGTTCTTTCTTGAAACTCCTATCTCTCCTATGGGTTCTGTCATGATTCCTGGGTCACACATAGTATGAAGACCCCATGGTCCCACTGGTTATTCATACCTTGTTTTGCTGCAGTGTGATCAGGACCAGATGATGGTTTGATCATTGAAAAGTCAGCAAAACGAGAGTCCTACAAAATGACACATATGTTTCTATAACCATTTTTTTAACTGAAAACAAATAATACTTAAGCATTTGATAGCACATTGGCATGAGACCAAGGCTTGACCTATGGATGATTTATCCTGAAGGGTTTTTCATATCATCTTTCCTATCATCTTTTCAAGGACTTTGAGCATTTCAAGCATTTGGTTTCTTAAAAGTGATATGAAAACCTAAAGATTCATGTAATCTTAAGGAGATGTCTCCTTTTGACATTACCACACATCTTTTAAAATTCTGTCAGCTGTACACAATCCTGTAGGAATTTGTTTTTAAGATTCACCTGAATTTAATCATGCCAATTACACCCACTTTATTTTTGCAGAATAATTTTTTTATCTGTAATTCTTATCAGTTTATATAATATTGAATTAAATTATGTATGGCAGTAAATTTAAGTAAAATAAAAAGGCTCTTGCACATTTATGTAACTCAGTCTTGGTGAGCAAACAGTTCATTGCTGAAAGTAAAAGTATTGAGTAACCACTTAAAGCACTCAGAGTCAAGGAAGGAATTCAGTTACTAAGAAGGAGTAGTGGTGTTGGTTTTTCTGAATAGTTAGTTAAACAAGTTCATCTAACAAAATTCTATTGTTTATTTCTCCTTGATTGAATTGTTTTATGGAATCCTTTCTTTATCAAATATTATATTATACACCTCTCATAGATTGAAATAGAAATCTGATTTCTAATACATTTATGAGATTTCTTTCAACAGCTGCCCCTAATACAATTTAGCCATTTCATTGCTGCTTGAAATTTCAAATTTGTCACTCCCAACATTGTTCACATTACTGTTAGAATAACTTTCAGAAATGTAATTGCTAAAACAAGTGGGATGCATGTTTTTACCTGATCGTAATAAATATTTTCAAATTACACTTGAGCAGGCATTATTTAGCCACTTACTTTTAAAGGCAGGAGGAAAAACTTGTGGAACTTTGGCTTAGGCATTGTTATTTTCCATATCTTTTATAATTTAATTGCAAAAGGATTCTATCTCTCTTAGGTCTCATTTTTTGGTTGTGTGGTAAAACATTGGAAATTTTTATCTGATGGTGTTGATCCAACCTATTCAATAACTTATTCTTAATTATGTATATTTTTCTACTAGACTTTTTATTTATTTTCTTATTTATCTGTATATCCTTTGTTTATATAGAGAGAGCTAAAATCTTTTTTACTGTTTTTAGGCATTTTTTCAGAAAAATGTGTTTTTTCTTAAATTTTGTCTAATTCTGCATTAATGTTGAGAAATCAGTAATCAGTAGTCTAGTTGGCTACTGCTGTTAAACAAGTATTTTATGTCTTTGCTGATTTTATTCTCATGTTTTCTTCAACTATAGAGATGCTGGTGTTAAAAAATCTTCAACCATAAATGGAGAACTGTCTGTTTACTCCTTTAATCTGTCATTGTTTTTCATCCATTTTCAGACTATTTTTGGTTGTTTACATATTTATGAATTGTCATTTTCCCATTGAGTTTCATACTTCTTTATCTCTAGTAATATTTTGTTTTGAAATCTATTTTATCTGATCTTAATGTAGCACTTCAGTGATCTTATGTTTATTGTTTGAGTGATGTATCTTTTTTATCTATTTGCAATTAGATAAGTAAAAATAATATGAATTGTGGCTATTACATAGAACATTTTTGTAGATATTGTCATGTAATCAAAATTTTCCTTTCCTCTGGGATAAATACCCAAGAGTATAATTATAGAGTTTTATGTTAGTTGTGTGTCTAATTTTACAAGAAACTGAAAAACTATAAATCTGTTTTATGCTTCCATTAGTAATATATAAATTTTTAGTTTCTCACATGCCACCTGATTCTAAATAGTAGCTTAGCTTATGCATAACTTCTGAGATAATTGTTTTATTTGCAGAATTGTTGTCCAACAATATTTAATGCTATAAAGTTTTAGTTGACTCCTGGCGATAAGATGAGGGTGTGAAGGACTAAAAATGACATGTTTACTCTAAGAAGACCATCTAATTTTAACATTGACTCATATTATTTTTTGTTCCTGGTGTTTTGTTTTAATGTGTTTCTATTATGATCTTCTTTTCAGATTGTGTTTTAAAAGGTACTGAACATCTTGAGAGTAAGCCAAACCATTTTAGTTTCAATGAATCTAATTTGCTGGTTTATCTCTTTATGGGTCATGCCTTGGGAATCAGGTATAAGGAATTAAATGCATTCTAGAACTCTCAATTTTATTGTTTTTTTCAAAATGGCACTATTCTTTTAATTTTAGTGTTCATGTACGTATTGTAATTGATGGATTATTGTATTTTTATCTTGTGCTTGGTTACTTTGTCAAACTCATTTATAAGTTCTGTGACTTTTTCTTTTTTGTTTGTGCTCAGGTTCTTTATGATTTCTCACATAGGCAAACATCTCACCTGTAAGGAGAGAAATATCTCTTCCATTCCAATCTTTATATTTTTCATTTCTTTTTCTTAGTTTATTATACTGGTTAGAAATTTCAGCATTCTATTGAGTTAGCATAAGTGAAGGAAAAACTTGTCTTGCTCCATTCACAGGAGGAATGCATTTAGTCTTTTTCTATATGTACAATGTAACCTGTAAATTTCGGTAGATTCTGTCAAATTAAGAATGTTCATCTCTACTTCTGCTATTCTGACAGTTTTATTAAAGGATACTGAATTTTGTTGAATTCTATTTCATTATTATGTTATCAAATGATTTTCTTCATTAATCCACTCAATTGTGAATACATTGATTAGTTTTCAATAACTAACTAGCTAGTTATCTCTGAAATAAAGTCCAATTGGTAAGGCTGTATAATTTAACATATTGATGAATTATACTTGATAATAATTTGTTAAGGATTGAGTTTTCATGAAAGATGTTGGTCTGTAGTTTTCTTTCTTTCTTTCTTTCTTTTTTACTTGTTTTGTACTATCTTGTCAGATGTTGTATCAAGGTAATACTTGTTCTGACATCTACTTTGTCTGATGTAGTCATATTGACACCCTCCTTTCCTTTGATTACTGTTCACATGATAGGAGTTTTTTCCATTCTAGGTTGTCTGATTTCCTAAGATTTCAGGGTCTTAGATTGAATTTATCATGTCAGTGGATTCTGGTTGTACTTTAGTAGGGGATATAGGGAAAACATGTCTTTATCTTCCTGAAGCAGAAGTCAGATCTAATGTCATTTTTAATCTAGAAAATGTCTTACATTTCATGTTTTTAAAAACAACTTTTATTAAAAATGTAACTCACATACCATATAATATGCTAATTTAAAGTGTTCAATTTAACTTACTAGCTTATGAATTGAATTATAGAAAAATCACTACAATCTAATTATGCAACATTTCATTTCCCATACAGGAAACATCGTAAGTATTACCAGTCAGTTCATTTCCTCATTAATCCCTACCATATCCATAAGCAACTAAAAGTTTACTGTTTCTCTATAAATTTTATAATTCTAGCCATTTTATATAAATATAATAATATAATATATATTCTGCAAAAAATGGATTCTTTAATAAAATGTTTCAGTGTTCATCTATATTTAGCATGCATCTTTACTTCATTACTATTTATTGGCAAATTATATTTCATTGTATGGGTAGTCCTTATTTTGTTTAGTCACTTATCAATTGATGGTAACTTGGGTTTCCTCAAGCTGGCTATTGTGAATAATGCTGCTGTGAACATTCACATGCAAGATTTTGTATGCAACTGTGCTTTTCCTGTTCATGGGTATATATCTAGGATGAAATTGCTGATTATGTTATACCTTTATATTTGACAACCAGGAATGCCAAACTGCTATTCAAAGTTGTATTGCTTTATATTCTTACCAGTAATGTTATATTCTTATCAGTAATAATTGCCAATATTTTGTGTTGTAGGTTACATTGATTATAACCATCTCAATTGATATGATATATCTCATTGTAGTTTTGATCTGCATTTCTCTAATAAGTTATGATGTTGAACATCTTTTTATGTGGCTATCATGTAATTATATAGTTCTTTAGGGGCAAAAGGTTTATTGATGTGTTTTCTCCATAATTTAATGAAGTTATCTGTCTTTTTATTACTAGTCAGTAATATTTATATATAATATGAGTATGAGACCTTTACAGATAAATGATTTTGAAATATTTTCTAGCACTATAAGGATTATTTTTGCACTTTTAATGATATTATTCATACTGTTTAAATTTTTATGTAGCTGATTTGTTGATTTTTCTTTTGTCATTTGTGCTATTCTTGTGTTAAAGACTTCATTGCCTAATCTTTTTTTTTTTCTTTTTTCATTTTTCTTTTATTATTCATATGTGCATACAAGTCTTGGTTCATTTCTCCCCCCTGCCCCAACCCCCTCCCTTACCACCCACTCCCCCCCCTCCCGCTCCCCCCCCCTCAATACCCAGCAGAAACTATTTTGCCCTTATCTCTAATTTTGTTGTAGAGAGAGTATAAGCAATAATAGGAAGGAACAAGGGGTTTTGCTGGTTGAGATAAGGATAGCTATACAGGGCATTGACTCACATTGATTTCCTGTGAGTGTGTGTTACCTTCTAGGTTAATTCTTTTTGATCTAACCTTTTCTCTAGTACCTGTTCCCCTTTTCCTATTGGCCTCAGTTGCTTTAAGGTATCTGCTTTAGTTTCTCTGCATTAAGGGCAACAAATGCTAGCTAGTTTTTTAGGTGTCTTACCTATCCTCACCCCTCCCTTGTGTGCTCTCGCTTTTATCATGTGCTCATAGTCCAATCCCCTTGTTGTGTTTGCCCTTGATCTAATGTCCACATATGAGGGAGAACATACGATTTTTGGTCTTTTGGGCCAAGCTAACCTCACTCAGAATGATGTTCTCCAATTCCATCCATTTACCAGCGAATGATAACATTTCGTTCTTCTTCATGGCTGCATAAAATTCCATTGTGTATAGATACCACATTTTCTTAATCCATTCATCAGTGCTGGGGCATCTTGGCTGTTTCCATAACTTGGCTATTGTGAATAGTGCCGCAATAAACATGGATGTGCAGGTGCCTCTGGAGTAACAGTCTTTTGGGTATATCCCCAAGAGTGGTATTGCTGGATCAAATGGTAGATCGATGTCTAGCTTTTTAAGTAGCCTCCAAATTTTTTTCCAGAGTGGTTGTACTAGTCTACATTCCCACCAACAGTGTAAGAGGGTTCCTTTTTCCCCGCATCCTCGCCAACACCTGTTGTTGGTGGTGTTGCTGATGATGGCTATTCTAACAGGGGTGAGGTGGAATCTTAGTGTGGTTTTAATTTGTATTTCCTTTATTGCTAGAGATGGTGAGCATTTTTTCATGTGTTTTCTGACCATTTGAATTTCTTCTTTTGAGAAAGTTCTGTTTAGTTCACATGCCCATTTCTTTATTGGTTCATTAGTTTTGGGAGAATTTAGTTTTTTAAGTTCCCTGTATATTCTGGTTATCAGTCCTTTGTCTGATGTATAATTGGCAAATATTTTCTCCCACTCTGTGGGTGTTCTCTTCAGTTTAGAGACCATTTCTTTTGATGAACAGAAGCTTTTTAGTTTTATGAGGTCCCATTTATCTATGCTATCTCTTAGTTGCTGTGCTGCTGGGGTTTCATTGAGAAAGTTCTTACCTATACCTACTAACTCCAGAGTATTTCCTACTCTTTCTTGTATCAACTTAAGAGTTTGGGGTCTGATATTAAGATCCTTGATCCATTTTGAGTTAATCTTGGTAGAGGGTGATATACATGGATCTAGTTTCAGTTTTTTGCAGACTGCTAACCAGTTTTCCCAGCAGGTTTTGTTGAAGAGGCTGCTATTTCTCCATCGTATATTTTTAGCTCCTTTGTCAAAGATAAGTTGCTCATAGTTGTGTGGCTTCATATCTGGATCCTCTATTCTGTTCCACTGGTCTTCATGTCTGTTTTTGTGCCAGTACCATGCTGTTTTTATTGCTTCTGCTTTGTAATATAGTTTGAAGTCAGGTATTGTGATACCTCCTGCATTGTTCTTTTGACTGAGTATTGCCTTGGCTATTCGTGGCCTCTTGTGTTTCCATATAAATTTCACAGTAGATTTTTCAATCTCTTTAATGAATGTCATTGGAATTTTGATGGGAATTGCATTAAACATGTAGATTACTTTTGGGAGTATAGACATTTTTACTATGTTGATTCTACCAATCCATGAGCATGGGAGATCTCTCCACTTTCTATAGTCTTCCTCAATCTCTTTCTTCAGAAGTGTATAGTTTTCCTTGTAGAGGTCATTCACATCTTTTGTTAGGTTTACACCTAGGTATTTGATTTTTTTTGAGGCTACTGTAAATGGAATTGTTTTCATACATTCTTTTTCCGTTTGCTCATTGTTAGTGTATAGAAATGCTAACGATTTTTCTATGTGATTTTATATCCTGCTACCTTGCTATAGCTATTGATGATGTCTAGAAGCTTCTGAGTAGAGTTTTTTGGGTCTTTAAGGTATAGGATCATGTCATCTGCAAATAGGGATATTTTGACAGTTTCTTTACCTATTTGTATTCCTTTTATTCCTTCTTCTTGCCTAATTGCTCTGGCTAGGAATTCCAGTACTATGTTGAATAGGAGTGGAGATAGTGGGCATCCTTGTCTGGTTCCTGATTTTAGAGGGAATGGTTTTAATTTTTCTCCGTTAAGTATAATGCTGGCTGTAGGTTTGTCATATATAGCTTTTATAATGTTGAGGAACTTTCCTTCTATTCCTAGTTTTCTTAGAGCTCTTATCATGAAATGATGTTGGATCTTATCAAAGGCTTTTTCTGCATCTATTGAGATGATCAAGTGGTTTTTGTCTTTGCTTCTGTTAATGTGGTTTATTACGTTTATTGATTTTCGTATGTTGAACCACCCTTGCATCCCTGGGATGAAGCCTACCTGGTCATGGTGAATAATCTTTTTGATGTGTTGCTGAATTCGATTTGCCATTATTTTGTTGAGGATTTTTGCATCAATGTTCATTAAGGAGATTGGCCTATAGTTCTCCTTTTTGGAGGTGTCTTTGCCTGGTTTTGGGATAAGTGTAATACTGGCTTCATAAAATGTGTTTGGCAGTTTTCCTTCCCTTTCTATTTCGTGGAACAGTTTAAGGAGGGTTGGTATCAGTTCTTCTTTAAAGGTCTGATAGAATTCATCAGAGAATCCATCAGGTCCTGGACTTTTCTTTTTGGGGAGACTCTTGATTGCTGCTTCAATTTCATTTTGTGTTATAGGTCTATTCGGGTGATTAATTTCCTCTTGGTTCAGTTTTGGATGATCATATGTATCTAGAAATCTGTCCATTTCTTTAAGATTTTCAAATTTATTTGAATATAGGTTCTCAAAGTAGTCTCTGATGATTTCCTGGACTTCCATGGTGTTTGTTGTTATCTCCCCTTTTGCATTCCTGATTCTACTAATTTGGGTTTTTTCTCTCCTCATTTTAGTCAGGTTTGCCAGGGGTCTATCGATCTTGTTTATTTTTTCAAAGAACCAACTTTTTGTTTCATTAATTCTTTGTATGGTTTTTTTGGTTTCTATTTCGTTGATTTCAGCTCTTATTTTTATTATTTCTCTTCTTCCATTTGTTTTGGGATTTGCTTGTTCTTGTTTTTCTAGGAGTTTGAGATGTATCATTAGGTCATTGATTTGGGATCTTTCAATCTTTTTAATATATTCATTGCCTAATCTAAAGTTATAAAGATTTATTACTGTGCTTTCTTTTCAGAGTTTTATAGTTTTACCTTTTATATCCAGGTCTATGACTCAATTTGAGTTTTTGCTATGGTGTAAGTCCAATCTTTTATATATCAATTGTTTATTGAAAATAAATCTTAAAGCAATGAATTATATTGGCACACTTGTCAAAAAATAATTAACTATAAATATAAGGGTTTGTTACTAAACACTCACTTCTACTCCATTGATCTTTCTATCTGTCTTTATGTTAGTACCAAACTAAATACTATGATCAGAGTAGCTTTCTAGTAAGTTTTGAAGTAAATAGCATGAACTTGCCATTTTGGTCTTTATTACAGATTGTTTTGGAAATTTTGGATTACATCTTTACATAAGATTTTTATGACCACCTTGTCAGTTTATGTCAAGAAGACAGATGGGTTTTGATAAAGATTGTGTTATTACCATAGATCAATTTAGGGGATACTACTATCTTAACAAAGTCAATTCCTCCAATTCCTCCAAACTCTTCCAAATTCCTCCAATAAACCAGTTCCAAAATCTTTGTTAAGTACTACTATCTTAACAAAGTCAAATCCTCCACATATGAATTTAGGATATCCTTCTTTTCATTTAGATCGTCTTTAATTTTTTTCAGTGATGTTTTGGGAATAACAAAATCAGTCCTTCTTTTGTTGAATACATGACTAGTTATTTTATTTTTTATTTTATTATAAATGCAATTATTATCTTTATTTTTCAGATGTTGATTCTTACACTTTTTTCTTCTGTCCTACGTTTTACAGAACTCATTAGTTCCGATGGTAATTTAGTAGGTTTATAAAGGATTTTGGACATATTACTTTATATTCTGGCTTTTATGTTTTCTAGTTTTAAATTTTCTATTTTTTGTAATTTCTATTCCTTCCTTCCTTCCATTCCCAAAAGAGTCTTCAATTTCTTCTGAAACTCACCGAGCACAGTGTTTACTGTATTCATTTCTATTGACATTCTGGTCTTCTGAGCTCCCACCAGAATTACCTATTAAGCTCTGTTTGTGGCATTCTAGACTTCCTCTAAAACACTTCACTAAACTCTTCCAAATTCCACCAATAAACCAGTTCCAAAATCTTAATAACCACATAGTCAGTTTTAGTCACATAAATGAATCCACTTGTCTGGTACCAATATTCTATATTAGTTACTTTTCTCATTTTGACAAAATACCTGAAAAAAACAATTTAAAGGGAGAAGTTACTTAACTTCTCTCATGGTTTCAGTGGTGTCAGTCCATCATGATGGGATGGGTATAGTGGAACACAGCAGGTCACATCATGGTGATCAGGAAGCAGAGAAAGGGAATATAGAAAGGATCTAGGGCAAGATGTATCCCCCAAGAACATGTACCAGGTGACTTACTTCTTCCTTCAGTTAGGCCCCACCTTCTACCTTTCACCACCTCTCAATAATGCCACAACATCATGAATCTGTCAAGTGATTAATCCATTCACATAAATTATGGGCCTCATTATATGTTTCTGGAATGACCATTAAAGACACCCCTAGAAGTGTGCCTTATTAATATAATGTTTCTCAATTCAATCAATTTACCAATTAAGATTAACCACAACATAGAGTGAAATAAAATATTTTGAAATAATAGTCATAAGGAATATATATATATATGTAGATAGATACATGATAGACTAGATGGATAGATGATAGATGGTAGATAGATGGATAGATAGATAGATAGATGAATAGATATCATAAGGACTGTTGACCTATTTGATGCAGTTTAATTATCATGATGTACGATATTAACCTCATAAAGTGCATTCCCTTTTAGTTAGTTTTATTTCTAGAATGTCAATAGTGATGTTCCTTTCTGGTCCTGATTTTAATAATTTGGGTCCTCGCTCTCATTTTTAAATTAGACATTAATTAATGTCTGCCAATTTTGTTGATCTTTCCAATGAACCAATTTTTTATTTAATGGATTTTTTCCATTATTTTTCATGTTCTCTACGTCATAAATTTCCATTCTTGTGATTGTTTTCCATTTTACTTTACTTTTATTGTTTTAGTACCTCAATGTAGAAAGGTAATTTTGTTATTGTAGAACTTTCTATTTAATATGTTTTCCTCTAAAATTCTTTGAGCGGTAGCACATAAGTTTTGTCATACTGTGTTTTCATTTTCATTCATCTTAACATATTTTTCTAGTTGTACTTTTGATTTATTGGCTGTTTAGAGGTGTGCTAATTAATTTTGACTTATTTACACATTTCTAAAATGTCTTTCTATTACTGATTTCTAATTTAATTCATCATGACTGGAAAAGACACTTCATATGAGTTCAGTGCTTCCGAATTTGCTGAGTCTTACTTTGTGGCTTAGTGTTGGTCTTTCTAGAGTATGTAAATATGTGCTGGAAAAAATGTGTATTCTTGTGTGGCTAGGTGTTATTTGCTATAGATGTCTGATATAGTGTGTTATAGTCTTATAAATTATGAAGCATTCCTTTTTGTCTTTAGAAAAAAATGGAAACATCTGTTTCTAGGAGGGTAGTTTTATGGTTGTTTACATGGTATAACTTTCTATCCTTTTATTTTCAAATTACTATATATTTGAGTATAAAATATGTCTCATAAACAGCATATATATACATATCCATGCAAACTTAACGTTGTTATTAATATAGTTGATTTTAAGCTACAATGTGGTTTTCCATTTTTATAGGTTCTATTACCTCTCCATTTCTCTTTATTGCTTTATTTTGTATTAAGAGGACAGGTGTGTATTGTAACATTTTAATTTCTATAATGACAATTTGAAATATATTTTGAGTAATTTTCTTAATAGATGCTTTATAGTCTCTAATAAAAAATCCTCAGTTATCCCAGTCTGCTTTGGTTTATGATGATGTATTTCCAGCAAAATATTTACTACTTTGTATTCTTTTCACTTTCATTTTTTGCTACTACTGTACATCTTATATTTATATATGTTACAAGGCCAACAATGCATTGGTATAATGATCATTTTGCATAATTGCCATGTTTAAAAAATTTTACCTCCCCCCACATAATTTCCTTTTAAAGAAGCTTAGGGGTAGTCAAAGTAATATATGTTTGTAGTGTATTTTATTCAACTTTTATTTTTGTTTTCTGATTCTCTTCTACTGTGGCTTTAAGTTGCCATGTATTTTCTTTTTTAAAGTACAATACAGTTTGTTCTCACTCCCCTCCTTTGTGCTGTTATTAACAAATATGCTACAATCTGACAAATTATATCAAAATATACATAATGTTTTAAGCAATTGATTTCTAAATTAGTCAAGTAGAGAAGAGATTTAAAAACACAATTACATACAATTATACCACCATTGCATATTACTTACATAAATGCTTTCTTTCTTTTAGTGTGTCTTAGATTCTGTCAGGTGCCACTTGCTTCATGCTTGAATAACTTTTTAGAACTTCTTGAAAATCAGGCCCACTAGTAACTGATTCAATCGGTTTTTATATGGGAATATTTTTATTTCACCTTAATTTTTGAAAGCTAGTGTTGCTCAGTTGAAAAGAATTTCAGCATTTTGAATATGTCACACTGGACCTCTGGCCTCCATTGTTTCTGATAAGAAGTCAGCTGTTAATCTTATTGCTATTCCCTTGCACGTGAAGTCATCAGACACTTTGCTGCATTTATCTTCTCCTTGAATTTAGCTTCAGTCTTGACTATAATAGGTCTAGGTGCTGTTTGTTTTGTGGTAATCCTATTTGGAGTTCTTTGAATTTCTTGGAATGTAGACTGAGGGGTTTTTTTGTTTGGTTTGGTTTGGTTTTTATCAAATTTGGGAGATTTTACCCATTATATCTTTGAATAATTTTCCTGTGCCTTTCTCTTTCCTTTCTTTCAGATACACCAATTGCATATATGTTGTTATACTTAACATAGTCTCATATTTCCTTGAAGTTCCATTTAATTATTCTTTTCGTTTTTTCCTCTGTGCTTTTCTTATGCATAATCTCTGAGGTCTGTTTCCAAGTTTGTTGGTTCTTTCTTTTACCACCTCAAACCTACTGCTCGTGACTTTTATTAAATTTTTCACTTTGGTTATTGTATTTTTTCCATTGCTATATTTCCATTTAGTTCTCTTTAAAAAAGATTTATTGATATTTTATTTAATTAGACATTGTAATTATACCCTCCTTTCATTCTTTAAGCATGATTTCCTTTACTTCTTCAAACATGTTTATAGAGTTTCTTTGACATTTTTGTCTGGTAGTCTCTTCAAAGGCAGTTTCTAGCTAGGCAGGTGTGTCTCATGCTTATAATCCTAGATACTTGGGAGGCTTAGATCAGAAGGATCACAGTTCCAGGCTAGCCTGAACAGAGTTCACAATACCACACCTCCAAAATAACCAGAGCAAAATAGACTAGAGGTGTGGTTCAAGCAGTAGAATGACTGCTTTGCTAGCATGAAGCCCTAAATTCAAACCCCAGCCCCTCCCCCCAAAAAGCAGTTTTTACTGTTTGCTTTTCTCCTATATGTGGGTCATATTTTCCAGTTTCTTTGCCTATTTTATATTTTGTTTGTGACTCGATACCTATCATCCAGGGTTGTTGTTCTTTGTTTGTTTGGTGATTTGACTCAATTAATTCTGCAATGTCTATCTCCCCTGCAATGTCCAAGTCTCTAATACACCTATACAGATTTTTCCCTTATTTGTATTGTTTATACTGGCTTCATACTGTTTGCTGTGTTATCTGTAACCAACCTCCTTAATGTATAGTCTATTAACAACTTGCCTCATGTTTATACCATGAGCCTCTCACCTTCTGTCTTTGAGTTCAAGGTGACCAGGTGCTTTGGGAATTCACTCACCATCCTTACATGTACATATTAGTGTCCTTTAGTGGGGATATCTCACCAGTGGGAATTGGGGAATGAAGGGGAAATGATGAAGAAATAGTGATCCCTAACATTTCTTGGACAGATACTTCAATGGCATATTCTGTATGGTTTTCAGGTAGTCTCCTAATATTTGGTAAGCAGTTATTCCAGTTTAGTAGTGGTCTGTATTGCATATGCTCTTCCCCCTTTTTTTCAATTGCATCCACATTTCTCATAGCTGATTCCTAGAGTCAAACTTTTTCAACAAGCACCCACATTTAAGCTGTGTCTTAGATTCTACATTTTGTAGAACTTAACGCAGATCATTTCACTTAGAACCTTAAGACTTTAAAAATCTTAAAACCGCCAATACCTTCCAGTACATTAGGAATAAGGCTGAAACTGCTTTCCCTGAATTGTAAAACTCTACATTTTCTGACTTCATATTTAATCATATCTCAACACAAGCTCTTTGTTTATTAGGATTCAGCCACATTACTCTTTTTTTTCATTGCTTATATTCAGTGCATTCCTTTTGGTATTTTGCCACTAAGATATTCTTCTTAGAAATTCCCTCCTCTTTTTGAGACTGCCTCCTTGTTTCAGGAGGCAGTGTCTCTCAGTTTCATGTTATTTTCTCAGAGAGAATCCCCTAGATTGGCTAATCCCAAACAGTCATGCTTTTACTTTCTATCCACCATTTACTCTATTTCTCTTAGTACTCAGTGTTCATTTAAATTTTCATCTGAATTCCTTTCTGCTATGTAAGCGTCTAAAGATTAGAGGCTTAAACTTTACATTTCCTTGCTATATCTTGCTCTGATTGCAGTGTATGGCACAGAGAAAGCACTTGGTAAACATTTGATCGATGAATGAGTGGATGAAATCACAATTTGAAACTTAATTTTCTGTGTAGATTACAAAATAAGCTACTACTGTGGCTCAAATAGCTCTTTAAAGATTTTTTATTTTTGATGGTACTGGGGTTTGAATCCAGGGTACTATGCTTGCTAGGCAGGCACTCTAACATTAGGCCATGCATGTAGCCCTCTTAAAAATACATTTAAGGTAGTGTTACTATCTTTTTTTATGATGCTCATACTTCTATCTTGATTTATTCTATTGTGTTTTCATCTTGTCCTCTCCTCTCTTGTAGATTTTGGCTCCTGTTTCATAAAGGGTTTTTTGATGAATGTTTGGGTAGTGAGACCTGAATATGTAGAATTTTTAAAACAGTGGTGCCTAATTTGTCCAAATTCTCTGCTGTACCTGGTTAAGTATTTTTAAGATTTGCTAGGCAACTGCATACCACTGTACCTTTCCAACTGAGGTCCTCTTTTTTCTATAAGCTGGCTTTTGCTTTGCTTTATTCATTCTCAACTGAGCACAGATCTATTCAAGTATAGTGTTTATCATGAAACAGTGTGTTGTATATCTAATGTTTTCTCGAAGTCTAACAAATTCAAATGTTCTCCCTTCCTAGATCTAGATGTTTGTTGGTACTTTGAAGTACACACTCCCATCACCACAACTTCTGTCACCTGTATTCAGTGAGCAGAGGTTATTCTGGCCTGACATGAACCCCTATACTCTTGTTTCCTAGTACTGTGTACAGATGAAGCACATACTAAATTACAATCCTTAGTGTGTATTGTATTTTCAAGGCCTATTCTAGCTCTGTATCTATTTTTTTTTCTTTCTAGCATTTATTGAGGATGCTACAGCTGCTGGGATACAGTCTACCAAAACTCTAGCTGCTTTTAAAAAAGGACAACACCTTTATAGTTGTCTTGGTTGGCATTGACCTCGTGTTTCTGAACCAGGAAAATAGAGTATGGGGAGAGAGATGAAAGGTGTTTCTGACAACTTTCAAGAAAATAGGATTGCTTCTTTTCTAAATTATAACAAGAAAGGGCTGTCAATTGTTTGTTTCAGTACAGTTTCATCAGTTTTAATGGTACTGAAAATTTCATCCAGATTTTGGCAACAGGATGACAGTGAGCTATAGTTTTCAAGATTGTTGCCGATTTTTAGTTTTCCTCTACCTTAGATATTTTCGTGGGCTAAATTGAGGCTGGTAGTCAGGATCCCATTTTAAATTAAAACTTCCATTTGTCACCTTTCAAAGTGAGTATTTAATCATGCATGGAGGTTTAATTTTGTTGTTATTTTTATTCTACTTTCCAAATCTAATGTCTTTCTCAGCAATATTTAAAAGTTGAAAGCTTATAAAACACATGTATCAACTAGAAAGAGAAAAAGCAGAAACAGCCACAAATCTTATATTTTTTGAGTTCATAATATATACCTGAAACAATGCCAAATAATTTATTTTGCTTTATTCTCATTCCTCATAGAGTTATATGATCTTATCCTGTTTCACACTAGAGAAACTAAGGCTCAATGAGTTAAGTAATTGCTCAAGGCATCCAGTTATATATTAATTTGAGTTTGATCTGAATGCACTATTATAAAGTAGATCACATATTATTAAACGATTGTTTATTCCTAACATACAGTTCTCAGTTCCAGATTTTAAATGAATCATTTAACAGAAAAATAATATAGCTTTCTTCCATTCATTTACTTTTACTTAGAGAGATTCCTTTTTTACTTTGAGATAGACATCTATAAATAATATGTAAATAGGTATATAAATACAGTTCTACACTCCACACTGAACAAAGATATTGACAATATCTGTGAAACTCCACAAGAGCCCTGCTGCATCCTCAGGTTGTGGAATTTAGTACCTTCATTCCTTAGCCTATTAATGAGCTTTCTGGTCATGGACTGGACACTTAGATTGCTAGTTTGCCAAAGGATTTTACACAAGAAGTGTAGAAATCTAATATGAGATCTCATCTCCATCACAAAGAAAAGAATATTTATACTCTCAAAAGTCCCATATTCTTCAGTGCTCTTCTTGGAAGAACTGACTGGGGAAAGCTTTGGGGGAGGCTGGTCTTGTGTTTTAGCTAGAGGGAAGGAATCTGGTAAAACTGAATGACAGGGACCAGAGGCACATGTATGGAAAGTCTCAGGAAAAGGACTGGTGCCAGCATTGAAAGGACTTATTATGAATGAACTCAAGAGAAAAAGGTTAGCTACAATGGCTCTGATAGACCAAGATTAAAACAAGTAAGTGAAGTGACTCCTACTAATGGAGAGCTAGAAGGCAACAGTCAGGAGTTTCACTTTGATCCAGAGAGACCACCACTGAACTTAATGACTGAGCACTTTCTCAGGCAGTGGGGTGGCTATGTAGGACTGTCCTATGATACTTTTGCTCCTGGAATTCTGGCAGCCAGCAAAAGGGAGAAGAGACAAAAAGGCATCTAAATTCAATGAAGAGAGGAAAGCAGTCCAGTTTCATGTCATTGATTTCTACAGTTTGTTCACCTGTTTGTTGAGGGTCGCCTCATTTACTTGCCATTCCCTCTTTTTTCCACTGCTCAGCACTTCTCTCAAGTACTGCTTAGTTATTGACTGAGCGTGACACTTTCTGCGTAAGTTAGGCAATTGGGGGAGAAGGGGTATTGAAGGGCAGCAGGCAACGTGTAGTAAGCTATTCTGCTCGTGCATAAAAAATTCATTGACCAAAAAGGGTTAAGGCCCCTCCAAATGGCTTAACTTAATCCCAAGTGCAATTGGCTCATTTGAAAGATCTGGCCCATTGAGTGCATGTTAGCAGAGAAGCCAATACACCTCTTCACCAAGTCCAGTGCTGTGAGGTCAAATCCAAGGGCATATAATAGATCAGTACCGGAGTCAAGAATAAAATTCCAGCCTCTAAACTCCCTTGAAGTGCTCTCTTCACTTCATTTCACTTCACTAGGTTTCTTTCTCTTATGAAGTATGAGACATTTAAAATCAGAGAAAAATCAATGTATCAATTTAAAATATTTACAATACCTTTTTTTCAGACCCATAAAAGAAAGAATTTTGGAGATAGACTTAATAGACTTCAAGAGCAAGTTAAGCCAAACCTTTATAAACACTTAAAATGCAGCAGAGCAGTAGGAAAGGCTGTTTTGGGATTATGTGTGCAATATACCTATGCTTGTTATGTGAACATAGCCATTTCCACCTTGATCAACTGGAGAAATATTAAAATTAACATTGTTTATGAATTACATGCAAAACACACATATTGAAAGATGTATGGAGATGAAAAAATTTTAAAATAAGAATAGTGGTTATAAAGAAGAGAAATAAAAAAATTAAAGAAATGCAACTTTTATATGCCATTTGGCTACTATAGTAAAGATATTAAAAGCTGAGGACTGGGAATCAAAGGCCTGAGTTTGCATTCCTTCTGTGTAAATTTTAGTAGTAGTGATCAAAGTGATTTAATTTGTTAAGCCTCAGGTCCATTATTTGGGGGTATAGGAATAATCATAAAAGTAGTGACATGGTAGTATTTCTTGATAATAAAATAAGATGGCAAAGGAAGGTAGTTAGGACAGTGCCTGGCATATAATAGACACTTAATACATATTAGTTCTTATTGTAGCTTACCAAAGTGCCAAGTTGGGACTGTGATGAATGGAAGATACTTAACACTTTCTATATATGCTTTTTGTTAGCAAACAGTAAACAATAGTGCAGTCAAGAACATGTTATATGCAGAACTAGAAAAATTAAACAGAACAGAAAAATTAAACAAAAGATAGAAAGTCAAGGGAGAATATCTAAAGAAATACAAGAAAATTGATGGAACCAAGTTATGGAGTGTGACTTAGGTTCTAAGAACATAATAGCTACCTGTTAAAGTCATTTTTGAAAGGTATATCTGAAATTATACCTTTCAAATCTGTTCTTTCTTCTATCTCAAATTTTAAAATTTTATAATTAAGGGATTAGTGTTATGGTATAATTGAAAAAGAAGACTTTTAGATGTAATTATTTAGAACAAAGCTGTGGCCACAGGCAATGCAAATTGAAGACTCATGAATTTGGTCAATAAAATAATCAAAAGATAATTGAGGTCAAGCATACTCTTTCCTTCAAAAAAAATTTCTGGATCCAGATTGCCTACATAACTGTCCACACTCTGTTTTGATAACATAATTTCATTGAAGACATTTTTTCAAGGTAGCAATTGAGAAGTATTCTTTTATTCCGATAAAGACAGTGAGCCTGCTTCTTTCTACTCAGAATTTTGACCAAAAAGGTAGCCTTATCCTCATGACTCACTGAAATCCTAGACAAAATCATGTGCATTTGTGCATGTATGTGTGCACATTTCTTTATGAAAAAAGGCATGTAGTATTTAACAGATTCTTGAAGGTATGTGTGACATCAAAAATATTGACAGCCGTGATCTGTTTGGGTTTTCAGTATGCCCCAATTCTTCTGATCAAAAGTTTCATTTGCCCTCTAAATAACTTCTGCTTTGGGGTACATGACTAAACCTAATCTGTATCCTCATCATGTACAGATTTTATTTTCTTATTCCTGGTTTTTGTCTAATCCCCTAAAACCAGTGAGCCAAGACCAGGAATTGGTAAGATTTTTCTTTTTTAATATTTCACTGCACAGCTTTTGTAACTAAATGGACATCAGGCTTACAGACTGAGACAGAAAACAAAGAAAGGACATTCTTCACTTTAAGGAGATAAACATAGATTCCAAAAGACAAAAGAAGAGAACTCTACTGCACTGAATGATATCCTGCATGATACTGATATTGAACGTTTTAAGGGTATATGTCACAATGCCCATATTTTTCATGTCAAGGAAGCTATTGTTTAGATGATATACTACAGACACAATTTATAAAACCCCACAACATCTAGAAGAATGCTGTGCATATAGGGAACATGCAAATATTGGAGGGATTAATCTGGTTATGTTCATTCTCTACTTCCTCCCTTTTTATCTTTATCTTCCTTACTAATTTTTATCAGTAATATTCACATGAGGTTTGGGGATGTAGTTCAGTGGTATAGCAGTTGTTTAGAATGCACAAGGCCATGGATTTTATACCCAGCACTGCAAAAAATATTCACATAAAAATTTATATTTTATAAAATGATAGAAATAATGATACTTTTCATTATTCTTGGCTAATATTGACTTTTCTCCTGACAATGTCTGAGTGATCATTACTTATGCTTTACTTTACTGTTGCCAATTTGAAATGCACTTTTCTAGGCTCACTTTTCAAAGAATTGGAAAATTTTAAATCTAGTAAGCAATGCTACTGGACTGCTAGTTTTCAGTAATGGAGAAAATAGATTTTCCCACTCACATTTCTAAGTAAAAGAAGTTTTTAAGCAGTGGGTCTCACTGCCTAAATGAGATTCTGCAGTTCCACTACCACCCAACACATTTGAATACCCTTTGGTTGTCAAAACAAATGGAGATGCTGGTGGTACCTACTGGGTAGACTACCACTCACAAGATGGCCCTGAACAACAAAAAAATTAATCTGAACCAAAATGTTAGTAGTGCCAAGGCAGAGTAACTCTGCCCCAGCTTGAGGTTCTCAGTCTTTCTCCCACTTTTTAGCTCCTGTCCAGGAGGGAAGCAGTGCATTTGGTATGGAAGTATAAGCTAGTCATGCTTGCTGCAGCTTGTCTTGCTTTTCACTCTGGAATCTGACAGCCTACAGAGAAGGTAGAGTCCCACCTGCTGTCAGCCATGTGATAAAGTTGGTAGAGGAGGCTGTGCTCCTACTACTGAGGACAGCAGGGGTTTGTTTGTTGTCTGTTTGGTGGTAATGGGAAGCAGGGGTGACTTCAATTCAGAGGATCCTTAGCAAGCCTATTAGGACTTATCTAAGCTATGTCCTTCACTATTGCTTTTATCAGTAATAAAGCTGACATTTTGATCTCTGACTGTCTGAGTCCTGTATCATTCTCTGTAAATTGGTTCTGATTTCAGGTTGGGAGCAGTAGTGTTATTTTTGACCCCCTAAAACTCAAAATCTGTTACTATCTGAGGGTTCAGGATCTTAATGGCTTACCTCCAGATTTCTTGGCTTCTTGTGTCAGAGGCTCTCACTAGAAGACTGACAAAACATAATGCTAACTAATTAATATAGGAGTCACACAAGTTAGGGTTGAAATGATCAAAATAGGTACACCAGATACCAGTTTCAATCCTTCATTTTTGAATATGATACCTTCACTATTTCATAAGAAATACAAAAGAAAATTTATTGCAAAGATGTGGCTATGGCATTTTCCCCCCAAATAGCAGTTAATTCCTTATTCAGAAAGTATAAAAAAGCTTGATATAATTGTGTTTTATAACACATTCCATGAATTTTCTTCACTTGTGATTGACGGACCAATTACATTGAATATTGGGTGATAAGAAACAAGGCACAAAAGAACAATTGGAGATGTAGTTCAAAGAAAAAGAAGGTGAGTTAAAGTTGTTCAATAGAATACTGTGATTCTAGCATGTAATAGGGCTTAGATAATATCATCACAAAGTAATGGAACTGATTACCTAAAAGCCACACACAAAACCTAGTTACCTGTTTTTTGTCAGATTCATATACAAGAAGAGACTATATTATTCTCCTGACATGCTGCAGAAGACAAAATTATTTTAAGTAACATGCAAAGGGAGAATATTGTGCATAGCAACTTCAAACACCCTACAACTTCCTCAAAAAATACTCCATTAGGCTTCACACAACTGAGATGAATTTGGGGCTCTAGCTACAGGTCCAGTGCAGTTCTCGGGGGTTTCTGTGCTCACTGTCATCCTTCAGTGACCCATAATGTCAGAGGACTCACCTTCACAATCTCTTCCACAGAGGTCAGAGAAGATGGAATATCACCTAATGGTTTTTAACCCTTGTCCCCAATGAGATACATGTCATTTCTGGCCTAAGCAAGTCAATGGTCACATCCTACTTTAAAGGTAATCATAATCCACCATTGTGGGAAAGACAGAGGAATTGGAATACTATGATCCTTGTCAAGGGCTCTGTTGACTATTATATGTCATTACCAAAATCTAGAGCAAACCAATTGCACTCAATGCAAAACTGTAAATGTATTTTCCATCAGTGACTATGGTAATTTATGAAGTGTCTTGAATTTCTAAAATAATCAGGATATCAAAAAGTACTTCAGTATGGGCATGATTTCATTTTTTTATTTTTGCATGGTACAGTGTTTAGTGTTCCAGACCCTCTGAAACCTGTACAGTCCAATGATTCCTCTCTGTTCATGCTATGCACTAACACAGTGTACAATGTCATTATGGGAGACCTGAGTGCTGTAACTCCATATTCTCATAGGCGCTCAGCTTGAGCTCCTGAATTGTCAAAATGTCACGTTCCTAAGTCTGTCTTAAAGGCACATACAAATGTACTTCTTGGTAATTTTTAACTTATATCTTTACTTTTTTTCAGTGTAATAAACATAAGGAAAATATTGTGGGAAATAGTAACTGCTACACAATGACTACAGGGAAATGAAAGATTTTTTTCCTTTAGAACTTGTTGAAAAACCTCCTGCCCAAGTCAGATTTCCAAGTCAATTCTAAGAACACTGAATACATAAAAAGAGTGCCTAGGGAACTCAGGTTCTATTTTAGACTTTGGACACATTTTTGCACCTTTCCAAACCTCATATCTTTTCTCATTCAATAAAATGTTGATGTAATCCACATTGTCCTTATAGATGTTCTTCTCATAACTTCCAAATACAGTTATTTACCTGGAGGTATTTTGAGCCAGTGTAGAGTCCATAAATGAGGAATTATTGTTGAATAAGAGGGAGAAGAGGAGGCAGAGGAGGTATAAGTGGAAAATAAGTAGCAAGGTGAGGGGGTCAAAAAAAAGGTGATGAGTGAAAAATAATGGGAATGCATGCCAATGGAAGTTTAGAGATAGTATAAAAGCAAATATGGATTCTGAAACAGGAGACAGTAAGATTTCACGAACCTACCCAATCCTAACAGTGGATAAGGAACACAATTTTCCAAACGCTCTTTGAGAATGGAAAGTTTATGAGGGTTTTAATGTGATGTTCTAAATCATAACTTTTTGCCATTAGCAAATGTTCCATGATAATGTGGAGACTTTATACCTTTCTTGTTTAATCATCTAAGTCTAGGCATTCTTAGATATTTGTGCACATGAGGTATATTACTCTACAAAGTCTTTAAAGATACTGGACACTCTGAACAGACAAATCCTTACTTTGTTCTTTAACAGTGATACTAGATGTATTAGAAGCAATGGGATCAAGGGAATTAGAGGAAATACTCATTAAAACAAATTTAAAAGGTCTAATGATTAAAATATTGATTAATTAGCCAAACATTGATTAGCAGTCACACTTTATCAACTACAAAGTTTCTAATTACTGCACCATTATTCCATAGATTGACCTGTTCTTTCCTGTCGCTTATGATGAAGAACAATTTTTATTAAGTGGGTTTTGGATTTTTGACCTGTAAAATTTTAATAGGGAGTGCAATGTGGGTGTTGTATGTGGTTTGGCATTTTATTCACCAAGGGACAGATAGTTACTGTCTCTACTTAACCAGCAGCACTAGAGTGCAAAGGGACATGATTACTTAGGGATTAAAATCTTACCATCTTCCCAATCAAGGAAAAAAAGCTACATATTCATCCATTGAATGGGGAAAGAGAAATGTGTTTTTCTTTCTGGTTGTTCTGCAGAGAATGAGTGATATGGGAGCTCTCTCAGACATAGTGTGTGAGTTATAGATTGCCCTGAAATGGAATACATTCTGAGTAATATAAAAGAAAAGTCTTGTTACAGAGTTAATTTTTTTGCAATTTAGGACCTGATTCAGCCTTGTACAGATGGCTATTTCTTCTGCTTCTGTTACTGGGCACCCTATCAACAGGCCAGACAGCTAGGAAGTAATCAGACAGTTGAAAGACAGGAAGTGGGGGGAGCGAAGACACATGGGAACTTAGAAACTGTATTTCACTGTTCCTAATGTCAGTGGTGCTGGTGAACTGCAGACTGCAACTGGCACTGCTCACCATGGAGCAGTCTGTGCCCATGGGCCAGGGTTCAGAGATGCTAGAAGAGTATAGTTGGCAGCTAGAGTTGCTTCTGGCCCAGCTATTGTTGTTCTATATCAACAAGGTGAGTCAACAGACCAGAACAGTGTGTGTGAACTGCAACAGATACCCAGAGTATAGACATGGAGTATCCTTTACTCCGTCCTTCCAGAACTCAGGTGCAAATTTCTACTGTGGTCAACCTGAATCCAACTGTACCAGGGAAAGCAGTTCTGGGAAACCAAGCTCTAGCTTAACTACATGGCACAGTATGACCCATCACATAAAGCCAAAAACCTTATAATCTGCAGGACTGTAGACACCGGTGTCCTGATCTCTTGGGATGCATTATAGAAGAAAAGACATCAGGACCCAGCTGCCACTTTGAAGGTGGCCCACCATCAAGCCAATAATATCATCCCTTTTACCATGAAGCCTTTTATACAGATGTCAAGTAGGAAAAATGAAACAAAAAATTATTCATATGAGGCCAATAACACTGCTCCACTTTTAATATTTTAACTGGGCAATTTCTGGATGTCCCACAAAAGACGATCTTGTTGATCTCCACTAACTGTCTATTTAAATCTGCAAAGACAGTGCTTATGCCCTGATTCACCAAAAGAAAAGGCCAAGGCGCCACACAGGGTCACAGTCACTATATAACTGTCTAGAAATGCTGCTCCAGGTTTCCTCCTGATGAGATCAGCTCTGAGGCCAGAAAGCAGATTTACAGCAGGAACATAAATGAACAGGGGCACACCTTTTTTATCATAATATGCTTGACAGGCAAAATGTGCCTGCAACCTTATTGCCAAATAAGTATCAGCATGTATACTCCTGGAGGTCTGTGGAAAATGACATCCTGAAGATAATGTGGAACAGAGGGACTCCTTGTAGACTTGACTTCTAGGTCCCACAATGTTTTGGAAATAGGTAGTTTATTCAGAAGTAATTGGAAGAACCATTGACATTATGCCCAGATGAGAAATGCCTTGCTTTCTTCTGCATACAATGAGGCAGAAATAAAGGGGACACAGCCTACAGACCTATAAGCTGAGTGAACAAGGCTACAGCCTGAAGAGTCTCTGCATACCCTCATGTTGTATATCCAATGTGGAGTTGCAATAGCACATAGGAAGGAATGTCCTTTTGCTACTGTTTCATTGTTCTTATTGCTGTTTAGTAATACAACTTGTTCAGTACTAATCTAAATCTACAAATATAAAAGGAAATATTTAGAAAATTATTTGAGTAATTCACATCTTAATTCTTTTAAAGATGTGAGCATTTCAAACAAGGGTCTCTTTTTCTGATCCTGAATTAAAATATTCTGTTTCTGACCATTTAGGTTTGCGTATATTCCCATAATAATGTAGCAAGATATGGATGTAAATTTCTATTCTATTACATGCTACAAATCTAAATGTTACCAGATGAGCAGTCACAATACTATCATACTATGAAGGGTAATAGTAGTTTCTCATGTAAAGTGCAATGTAAATTTGTGGTTACTTGTGGTGTAATATTAGGAAAAAGTAAACTATTTCAAAAATAAAATAATGCATCATTAATATTGGTGTCTTCCCATTTTGCTATTGTATCATATTATTATTTGTTAATTTAGAAGAATTCCTTGTGTATTAAGACTTCTAAACTTTGTTTTGTTGTGTTTGTGATAACTATATCTCTGGTTGCTGATAATTTGACAATGATTTCAAACACTGGTTTTTTTCTTTTGGGTTCTTTGTATAATCTTTTCTGTTTAAGAACACATCCCACTCAAGTTAAAGTCTTTCTGCTTACAAAAAGAACACAGTGGAGAGGAGAAAAGAAGGGGGAGAGAGAGATGCAAAGAAGCAGACATACAGGAGGACACAGAGACACAAAGGCATAGAGAGAAAGAATAAACTATGACCTTTCTGGAAATGTATCCTGTGCTTTCCCCAGAAATCATCCTTAAGTGCCTGCTGCTTTTGAAAATCAACTTAATTTTCTTCATTCTAAAACTTTTAAAGACATTCAACATCTATGAAGCCAACAATGAAAAAACACTAAGGTCAATGTAGGAAGCCTTGAATTTGCTAATTTTATAATAATATCTTAGGAATTGTTTTCCATTTATTTGATTTTTGAAAATTTATACTTCTTTATTTATAGAGAATCAAATTATTTCAAGTAAATAGTGTGTTCACTACCCTTACTCTGTATTAGATGCTGCAAATCTATTCTGAGACCACTTACATGCTAAAATAGGCTTTATATTTATGGTTTAAATTTGCCATTTAATTATTTAAATGTCTCAAAATTTTAAATAATAGATAGAAAGTGAATGTCAAAATCACTTTTCTAAATAGTTGATTTTGCTAATGTGGTTATTTGAGTATGTCATTCCTTCCTCATTATTGTCTGCTAATCTTGTTCATCTGGTATATAGATGATAAATGAATTTTGGCTCATATTTTTATCCTTTCTTAATTAAAAGAATATACTTTTTACATAGCTACAATTTTGTTTTGGTTGCTACTTCAGCTTTATACATACATTTCCCTATGTAATATAGCTGCCACAGAGATCAACTGCTCAGATTCCCCTTTAAGGAAGTGCTTTCTGGCCAGTGATGGGAAATGTTGCCAACCAACTACTTTCAGCTATCAACTACTGAGGTGCCTCAACTACTTCTCCCTTAAACTACAGAGTTCCTTCCGTCATGGTTATATCTTTCCTAGGGAAGCCAGTTCAGGTAACTGAGTGCATGAGTGAAAATGTAAACATCTGGCCACTTGGGCTTAATGGAAGACACTCTGAATGGCAATACTTGTTTTACATCTCTCTGCCAATGCAGGTGGTAGTTTGATTAGATCTGTATCACAGTGACTTTTTTTCTCTTGCCAGTTCCACTTTTTCCATTGTTGCCTACTCTATGTTTATTTCTAAAAGAGTATGTGTATCTCAAACTCTGCCTCCCCACAGCACTTACTAGGAGTGAGCTGTGAAAACCTGTAATAATTTAGGTTTGGAGAGTTGGATCAATCACTATCCAGCTAGTGATGAGGACCCAGCCTTTAACACAATATAGTTGACCCAGTTGTTACAACTTTCACTCTAGAAGAAAATGCAGTACAGCACACAATGTGTCAGGTGCCTAAGATGTAAGAAGAAGATAGTAGCTATAGGAAAAATGGGATAGGTGGCTACTGCTAAGCCTCATTGATACTCTGCAAGAGATACTACATGACAGATAGATGAGTAACAAAGTGCAAAATCTATAGGGTCTCACTTGTTGCTTAAGGAAAGCTCTCATGTTCTCCAAATGGAAAGAAAAGAGAGCAGAAAACAGAGCTTAGGACATAATAGTGCAAGTGACTGATCTTCAAATGCTGTTCTCTGCCCATCCAAGGCAAATTTGCTTTACCAATGTCAGGATAAAGTCCTGAGATTCTGATACTAAAGATAAGAATATCTTGTGGATCTCCTCTCCCCACAATTTTGAGTATCAGACTTTTATGAAACAATTTAGTCTGCAAGAATAATCCACTTCTCTGCATTAAAAGATCAAAATTTTCCCTACGGTGGAATATAATGCAGATACTTATAATTTTAAAGCATCATTGTTCCTTTCGGGAACCACCACCACTTTCCTCCAAGACTTTAGGTTTATAAGTAAGGTTAAGTCAGTTGGAGAGATTCTGGATTTGATGAGTGGCATGATACCTTACCTATTCGAAGTCATAAGACTCTTCTTAAGACTGGCAGAAGCTGGAAGAATGGACCAATTGCTTAGGAAATTGCTCAGGAACACTCCAGCATTTAGGAGGTGATTGGAACTTCTGCACACACACAGAGAAGCTAAGTGGCATATAAGGAATTGTCTGTTGTAGACAGAGATTCATATGCAGAATTTTGATTTGAGGAGGAATTGCTGCAAGCAGATTCCAGCTACCAAGTACTTCAGGTCTGCCCAGCTGTTTTGATCAGGACAGTCCTCTTCCCAGGGAACCCTATTGCTGGTGAATAGCCAATATCAAGACAAAAAAGCTGACAGTTAGAATCCAAAATGTGGTGGTTAATCTTGTTTTTAAATTGACTGGATTGAGAGTGCCCAGGAAATTGGTAAAGCACACTTTTGGGTATGTCTGTGAGGGCACTTCCAGAGAGGACTAGCAGGTGGGAAAGCAATTAATGGAGGAAGATGTGCCCTGAGTGTGGGCAACACAATACAATAGGTGGGAGGCCAAGGGGCAATAAAAGTGAACAAGAGAAGCCAGCCAGAGCATAAAAGCTTCATTCTTCCTGAACATGTGTGTCTGTTGCTGCTGCCATTGCCCACCAACATCAGACTCCACTTTGAGCCTTTCAACATGGACTCCAGGGATCTTCCAGGTCTTCAGCCTTGGAATGGAGCTACGTCATGCCCCCTGCTTCCCCAACACACACACACAAACACACACACACACACAGACACAGACACACACACACCTTGTTCTGAGACTTCCAACTTTGGGAATTGAGTAGATACTGGGTTCTCTGTTTCTCCATCATGCTGATGGTCATTGTTGAATTAATCAGCCTTCGACTATGTAAGTCAATCTAATAAATCACTATATATATTCATACACATGCATATGTATACATTCTATTGATTTTGTTCCTCTAGAGAGCCCTGACAACAAATACACAGAACAAGAAACTAAGACACTTCTATGGCAATTCTTGCTTCAAACTTCCCTGTTTCATTGGTGTATTAATTTCCTAGGGTTGCCTTAATAAAGTTCCACAAACAAGTAGTTTAAAGTGAGAATTTATTGCATCAATGTTCTGACAGAAGTCCAACATCAAGAGTTGATTCTATCTTAGGGAAAATCTCTTTCATACCTATGTCTTAGCTTCTCATAGCTTTACACAGACCTTCACTTGCAGATGCACCACTCCAATTTTCCTGTGGCATTCTTCCTGTGTCTCTGACTCTGCATGGTTGTCTTCTTATAAAAAGACATAGTTATACTGAATTAGGGGCTACTTACTCCAGCATAACTTCGTTTTAAGTAAACTAATTAACTAATTGCATCTACACAAACTCTATTTCCAAATAAGTTCACTATTAGTTAGCTAGAGGTTATGATACAGGCACATGTATATATCTATGCATATATCTATATGTATATATATCTATATATGTATGTATGTACCTATATATAGAGAGAGAGAGAAAGAGAGATAGATGATATAGATTAGACATAGAAAAAGACACAGACATAGATATAGACATAGATATAGTGGTGGTAGTGCAATACAGTCAACCAAGGCTTTATTCTGCCTGACAGTTTGACTTCTTCCTCTGCTTAATCCAGTTTTTTTTCCTGTTTATCTTATCATTACAGGTTTTGACCCTACTAGATGCCTTGCAGTCAAGACCTTGCAATTTCTGCTTGGAAAAAGTCCAGTCTGATGACTAGTGTTTGGTATGTATATTATTAATATTGTTACAGTCTTTCCTATAGTCTATATCTGGTTTTCCCTATTTAAATATCAATACCACATTCTCTTAACTATTGTAGTTATGAGTCTTGATATCTAGTTTTCATTTAAAATCAATTTCAATTATTAAGTTCTAATAAACTTTTAAATTAGTATAAGACAACATATTTTTCTTCTTAAAATATATTTTGTATTAATAAATTCTTGCATATAAACTAAGATATTAGGTTTCATAGAATAAAAACCCAATTGAAATATTGATTTTTTACAATAGAAGAGTTTATTTTCATAAAACAATCACAAATTTAAGCATTGATATTTACCCTTCACAGCTGGCATTTATTCTTTGAACATAGGATTCATTCTTCTCTTTCTCTTCAAAGACCTGCTATCATTGCTTTTCTTTTTCTTCTTTTTTTTAACAGTGTTGCGTATCAAACCTGGTGCCTAGCTCATGCTAGTCAAGAGTTATACCATAGAGCTACTTCCCTACCCACTGCTTCTCTAGTCTTCTGAGCAGGAGACATAGCAGTTGATTTCCCATGCATTGCATCAAATTCCCAGAAAGAAATAACACTTTACAGATACTTTCCTTTTTCTACAATGTTAGAAAGAAGTCTGATGTATTCAGCTGTGTAGGGTACCTGTTGAATGATTGCTTGTGGCAAATAGAGAAGGGAATATGATTTGTCTTACTTGTGTTAGGAGCCCTTCCCTGAATGTATCAACTGAGGTCAAGAGTTGTGTGCAACCATACTACATGATGTTTGTACTGAGACCATTCTCCTGATGTGATGTCACATGTCAGCTTCCATTTATATCCAGATCACATAAAGGGAAGGATGGGGCAAGAGTTTAAAGGAAAGGAGATATTTTCCTTAAAAAATAGCATGTTGGTCATGCTGGGCTAATAAAACCAATTGAGTGACATCCATGGACACAAATAGTTGATGAAAATGTTCTTATGAACTATAAGGAAATGAAAACACCATGCTTGCTTAATTGTTTAAAGTTGCAATTTCAGTTCAACTTTTAAAAGCAAACATTTACTGTTTCCCTGTCCTGATATGATAGTGATTTAAATGCATAATTGTCATCATCCTAAGAAATTGGTTTTATCTGCTGGGTTTTTTTTTTTTTTTTCTGAAGAGACTACTTTCCAAAGTAGTTCAATAAACCTGTTAGGAGTCTTTGTTTGAAAGTGACATACAACTGAATTCAAATTGGCTTAACTCAAAATGAGAATGTGATCCAACCTTACTTTAACTTTTTTATTATTATTATGTATTTATTTTCTTTTTATTCATATGTGCATACAATATTTGGGTCATTTCTCTCCCCACTTCCCCCCCTACCCCCTTGCTTCCAAGCAGGAACTGTTTTGCCCTTATCTCTAATTTTGTTGAAGAGAGAGTATAAACATTAATAAGGAGGACCAAGGTTTTTTTTCTAGTTGAGATAAGGATAGCTATACAGGGAGATTCCTCACATATTTTAACCTTTTAAATGAACACTTATAGCAAGGTAAGGGACTAGATTCATGGAGATATTTAATTGAAGGTTTGGCAACTAGAAGGCAGCAATTGATGTGTTCACCATCCAGAATTGGGCCGAGTGAATGTGGACCCAATAACAAATTTCAGTGCAGAAAAGCAATAAAGAAAAAAAATGTAAAAATTGGAATAATATTGGAAGAAAAAATGTAAATATTAGAATAATAATGCACAGTCTAACTCATAGTTAAAACTGTGTCTTGCGTGGGGAAAATGCAGAGAAATTCATCAAGATCAATCATTGGGCAAGTTCAGCTCTGAACCTGGATGACGTTTTCAGCATGCTTTGGCATACTTTTGGTTTTGCCTCAGCAATTCCCAAATAATGCAAAAAGAAGCATCTTGAATGTTAGGCAGAGGGCTGGCTCTTTGGGACTCTTCCTGAATCTTTTTTGAAAGTTTCCTGTGACAATGGCACAGTCTAAAAACAATGGTGGATATAACAATGAAGAAACTATATTTGCCAAACCTTTTCCATTGTAAATTAAAAAACAAAAGTAACAAAAAACTTGTTAGACTTTACATTAAATCTGATAAAATTTGTTTGTAAAATAGGTTAACTGTTAATACTAATGGAAGATATCTTTTCGTCTCCTTTCTTTCAAGTTAGAATAAACTTTGGTTAAAAAAAATACTCCTTTAACCATTACCAACCCTCTGTAAGAGGGCCTAAGTGTTGGATGGAGGAGGATTTGTAGATTTGATTATGCCCTGTTTTGGCCTCAGCCTATAAGTCCCTATTATGTCTGTGCAACTAAGGATAGACATGAAGATTAGGGTCAAAATTTCTGACACTGCAGATCTGTATACTGAGTGATTAATAAGCTAGTACTGCCAACAGCCTTTGTTTTTATAGCTATGTGGTTAGAGGAGAAAAAAAAACAAGATTAAGAGTAATTGAACAGTGTGATACAGAGCCTCTTATGCTTTCCAAAAAAGACCCATCATTCTTTAAAATTAGAAATACACATATGTGTTCAGAACAAAACCATTATTGCCAACATCAATGAAAAGATTTTGAAAGTACTGTAGCTTGGCATTTAACTGAATACAACTGAATGATTTCAGGTGCTGATTTATAAACTAACAACTTATAAAAAGCTCTTTGTTGTTTTACAAACGTGAAGTGTTGTGATTCCTCTGGGAATTCTGAACAAGCAAATATTTTTGTTAGACATGGCAGGATTTTCCAGGCATATGTTATTGTCATTGGTTTCAGCACAAATCCTGAGATTTTTAAAACTTGGTATGTAAAGGGTCTGACAAAGCATCCTATCTAGGGCACAGGAACAGACCTATTAATGTGAGAATTACATACAAATCCCTCAAGGCATTGATGGAGAATAAACTTCATACTCTGCATATGCAGCAGCTATATTAACATGATAGATTTTCAATGCTCTACAAGATCCATTACAGTGTTTTGGGCCAATAGTCCATGAATTTGAAGGATTTATACAATGGACCATAACAGTTCCTTACAAACGATTATATCCCATCAGATGAAAAAATGTCTTTTTAAAACCTTCCTATTAACCTGTTTGCTCCATAGACCATAATCCTTTGAAGGTTAAATTATATACATAGCAAAATGGACCAAATCACTTCATTTTGTGTTTTAAAATGTATTTATGGTAAAAAAAGCTCTCCAAAATTGGAGAACAGAAATTGTACTCTAGAGTACCATCAAATCAAGATGATTTTTAAATGTGAGCAACAGGCATTACTTACAATTTCTGCTAAGGAGAGAAATCTTGATAATCTAGAGATGATACTTCTTTATGTACCATTTACATTCAAAGTCATCTAAAAATAGATCAAACAATTGAATATAACCTGATTAGTCAAATACCATGAGACAACAGCTCTCAACACTTAGGCAGGCACAAAGAACCATAAGAAAGGCATAAGCTACTAAATAGAAAAACACTTTAAAATACTTTTTTGACTATACGTTATCTATATTGGAAAATCATATTATTACAGGATGATATTAGATAATATCATTTAAAAACATTTACAAAATTCAATATTTTTCAAAAATACATTTGTGCCTAGTGTTTTGTTGCACACAAGGTAAGTCTTTAATGTATTTTAATTAAGGTATCAATAGGGTCTTAATTATTAATTTGCTATCACTCTTACACAATAAAAGTCTTCTGGTCACATGGCTTTTAGTCCTAAAGTCAATGGTAAAAGGAAGTTGCTGGGGAGAAGTGCTTGGTAATCAGGGCATTGCTAAACCCTCGTGGTGGATGACAAATCAGCCTCTCAACCTGCCTTACTGGAGCAAGTCCTGATAGAGAGAGATGCTGTCATTCAAAGTTAATTACCGACAGCATATAAATATTTAAGATTTGGTGTATGCATGCTAAATTAATCAATTTTAAAAGTTTTTGAGGGAAGAAGAGTGAGGAGGTCAATACAGAGAAGAGAAGAAATTATTTTATTTTTAGTCAGGTACATTGGTCAATGTCTTTCTGCTATTATCTTTTTATTCTGTTCTTTTTCCCTTGAATTTCTGTTAGTGGTGTTCATTATTTTTCCATTTGTTTTTGGAAAAATACCTTGAAGTCTTTGAAGGAAATGACAACATAAAGCTGAAGAGAAGCAGAAAATAAACAACTGTGAACTATCCCCAACTCATTTTCTCCTTAGCAAATATATAGACTCAGAGCAGAAGTAGCCAGAAAGAATGAGTAAGACAATAAAAATAATTGGCAAAATCACACCCTCTAATTAAGCAACCTATTTTCTCATTAAAATGTGTTAGTCTTATTGTAGTACCACACTGAATCCCTATCAGATTGCAAGATGAGGCAGTAGCCAATCCTTCCTATCTGGTTGTTGCAATTCTCCTTCAGATAGTGATTTGTAAATGGCTTTAATTATAATATAGATGCCTATTAATCTGTATGCTATACCAGCTTATTTGTGAGCCTATGCATTAAGTGTGCTGTGATAATTAGGAAGGCAATATTTTTAAACTGCCAGTTACCTAACCTAAATAGTGGAATTCCACTGTCTTTCTAAACAGGATTTTCCATCAATGGTGGATGAAAACTGGAAAACTTCAAATCATTTTTCCTTTCCTTTTCTCATTTTCAGTCAATTAAGCTCTTCTTTAAAAAAAAAATATAGCCACGAGAGATGTTGCTGCTATAAAGACTTCTAGGAATACTGGCTGTCTCTTCATCTTCATTTTGAGCAGAAGACCTCATATTGCAGTTTAATAAGAAGATGCTCTCAAGCACTCTCTCACTAGGCATACATGATCTGCTCTTGAGCAGCACACTTGAGGTATGGTCAGGCAGAGCCACATGGAAAAGTGCTTTGTGATCTGCTCTGAGTCCCAAGCTGCACTTGGGTTTATGTAGAGACTGCAGCTACACAGGAAAGCAACACAAATTCTTTTTTCTTCCCTTACTTAGGAGGCCTATGGCTAGTACCCTTCAAAAGGCAACAGTAAAATAAATTAAACATTATTTAATTCAGCTTCATGATATTGAAGTAATGTTCTCATTTCTTCTCCAAAAAGACTACCCAGGTGATCAGGAAGGGCTTTTTAAAAAAATCCAGTTGTGAATATTTAACAATGGAAATGCCAATGGACACAAATTAATGAATATAAAATTGGATCTTTTGACATTAGGCGTGACACAGCCTGCAAGGGGAAAGTTTCTACTGAAGAATTTTAATTTATCTTTTCCCTTTATAATTCACTAATGGCAACAATTTTAATGGGCTAATCTTCCAAAAGATATAACTAATGTAGGAGTATTTTGTATTTCCTGTTATAAATTTTTGCCACTATTTTACAATGATTCAAGTTTATTAAAGACAGTGATATTGAGAGTTTAATGCCTAAAAGTCTCTCAACTTTGTACTCTAAGCACTCATAGCTGTGACCTAATTTGAGCTCTGTGCACCAGGCCAGCATATGGGTTGTGCACAGCACTACACAGTATAACATATTAGGAGCAAACCTCCCCACCTTCTCAGAGGCAAAAACATGCATTGGTCACACTGGTGAGCATTAGGTAAATCTACTGTTGCTCATGATGGGAGAAAGAATATCAAGCTCATTAATATTGTAAATAATATAATCAATTGGGAACATAATGTATCAACCATGCATTAGAAACATTTGCTTTTAAAACCTTTCAGCAATTACTCAACTGGTATTCATAAATTACAATCACACACGCAGAGATCAAGAAAACTCACTAGGGCAATTACCTATGCATGAATGATTTCACCTTTCAGGACACTAGTAAAACTGAGAGACTAAATGCAACTAGTTCATCTTTTAGTGGTATGGAGGTAGAGAATGAGTCATGGGACAATCACAATAATTTCTAATGAAGTAAAGAAAAGTTAGAAGAAAATTGGAAAACTGAACACAATGAAAGCAAAATATGGCACCATTTCTCTTCCTTCATGACAGCTATTGAATTAGTCCAGGAGATTCTTAGGCAAGTACTCAAAAGACCACCTGCACTTTTTAGTATTAGATTTCAGAAATCTTTGGATTATCAGGTCCCTGCTTGGGACTACTTTCCAATCAGACTCTGAAGACCTTCTATGTATTTCAAAAAAGAAGTTCTACTCTTCTATATACTGGGACTATGAAAACCATCTTTAAAGTTTTAGCCACAACTCAATTCCTGTGAAAGATCAATTGTAAAGACTTTTCTCTTTTTACTTTGGTTTAGAAAGTGGTGAGGTGTGGGAACAAAAAAGGAAAGATAATGTAGGGTATTGAATCATTAGGGTATTGAATCATTCACAAAACTAATGACACAAATGTCCTACACTAACCAGTCCAACTGCACAATTCAAAGTCTGCATGATGCCTCCATTAGTATGATTGTAAGTCATTAATTCATGGTATAAATGATGAAAAATATAAGATAATGCTGAAGCTGCAAGCCATCTAATTATTATCTTAGATAGTGGTGGAGCTGAATGGTCATGAGTATTTCAAGAGAGGTATCACCACTCCCTACAAAGTCCTGCCTTTGCTTCCTTTCTTATATGTTGTCTTCTGCTTTAATCACAAGCCATTTCTATGAGAAGCACATTGGATCAAAAAAGATTATGCAATGATTTGGTACACCTAATGAATCATTTAGTTCCAAAAAATGATGAACCATTCAATTGTGCAACATTTCTTCTGTCCACTCACATTTATTCCAGCAATGTTTGGTTTCTTCGTACTTGAGTAGGTCATGACCTCCTCAGAGTTTCATTCTTGCTCATTCCTCTACCTTACATGTTCTCCCTACATTTCCCAATGGCACATTCAGGTCTCTCATTCACACCCTACCTCCATTCCCTCCATCACTCCATCTTCCTATCATGCTTTATTTTTCTGCACACAAGCTATCTTTCTTTGAATTTTTCTTTTCATTTATTTGTGCACTAGAAAAGCTGTGTTACAGACTAGAACTTTGTCTTCCTCATTCATTGTTTCCATCACCTATATCTGGAAAATAGAAAGTAGGAATCCATATAAATGTGAATGAATGAATTGCCTTACTTTCCATGCATAGAAGGATTTAGCAACTAATTATTGTTTCCATGACTACTTGTTTTCCTGAGTGCAATTCTAAAATCATAGGATGGCTGTAGTTCTACCAACATTCTTATAGTGATGAGCTATATACACACTTTTCAAATGTGGGCATCATGACCTTTAACATTGGATATAGGAATACTTACAGAAACCAATGTGTGATACAAATCATAACACTGTGTAAGGTAGTTGGCTGGTTTTGACCCCAAAATAATCAAAACCCCACTGAAGTTCATCCAAGTCAGAGATATGCCTTCTTTCTATTCTTATAAAAACTCTTAGTGTTTTTATTTATTTGGACAACATCTGGATAGAACATAGTCCCATCTCCAAATTTTATCAGTTAGGGTCATAACCTTAGCATTACTTGAAGCTATCCCTTTAGGAAAATAATTTAAAGTAGAAATAATTACTTAAGAATATTGCTTATATTTTGGAATTTTGAAAGTGCAATCAGGGTAGATAGCTACTAGTTTGTTACAAATGTGAATGTGAAATTTCAGAAATCCTCTTTGCATTAAAAATGAATTAACTGTGTGATTATTAATTGTGCATATTCCAATCCCTTTGTGCTGCAGCATGTTTCTTGAATCTCATTTGAATCCTTTGGCTAAGTAATGTGTCAAGGGGGGTACAAGCCTGAATGCCTGAGTTATTTAAAAAGCAGGACAGCACTTCCAGATTAGAATACCAATGAGTGGGGTTAAAAAGGCTCTACTGTAGTTGGAGGGCAGCTCTCAGTCTGAGAAGTACCTGAAAAGGACCTCTATGGACTAATTTTCAGAATCACATTGTAATGTGGGCTTGTGTCAATCATCAGAACAGACAGCTTCATCCCATGATATAAACTAGTTATACATTCAAGAGCTGCCAGAAGATCTTCATTAAAAAGGGACTTAGCATTAAAAGAAGAAGGTTGTTTTATTATAATACTTCAAACACAGTTTTTTTGTTTTATATGTTCTCAGAATTCTTTTTTGTTCTTTGCTACAATATCAAAAAAGTACCACAGAAGAAGGAAACATTAAATATTCCATTTTTTAATAGGAATCAAGGAGCTTTCTGGTTTAAGGCATTAAAATCATATACATTTTTCCTAAATTTATTCATGGCTTTGAATAACAAAAAGAAATCTCTAGATGTAATAGGAAGATGTTTTTAATCTTTTGTGGGAAGGGATTTGCAGAGCTGACTACTCAAGGTAAAATATCTACTGGCAAAGTATATCAGTAAGAGCTTTATACATATAAATTTGTATAAAACCTTTGGGCTCTCTTCAAGCTTCCAGATACCAGTTTAGATATTGCAATTGATGTCATTAAAATTTAATATAATTGTGTTAAGAGAAAAACAGGAACAATATCCATGCAAGTAAATCATTGACACTGTAATCTAGCATTTAAAGAAAACTTAATGGAGGTTTACTAAAATACATAAAGGTATCTTTTTACCTGTACTCAAAAATGTCCTATAAAAACTGTAATTTAAATATGCTTGTACATCAGGTAACCTCTTCAAACTAGCCAGTATATATACTTAGTTATTTGAGTCATCTCATTTCTACCAAAAAATTGCCAAATCAAATGGCATGGTAAATATAGAATTTTTTAAAATACACAATAAAATGATCCCTTTCCTCAGATGATATATGGAAGCCTTAAAGACTCCACCCACAAAAATATTAGAACTAATAAACAAATTCAGCAAAGTTTTAAGGTATAAAGTCAATATAAAAAAGCAATTGTGTTTCTAGTCACCAAAAATAAACTATCTGAAAAGAAAAGTAAGAAATAATTTCATTATCTATGGCATCAAAAAGAATAAAATACTTAGGAATAAACTGAACCAAGGAAAGGAAAGATTGTACATTAAAATCTATAAAACAGTAATAAAAGACATTAAAGAAGACACAAAAAATGGAAAGATATTCTATATTTATAGATTGAAAACAATATTAAAACCATACTATCCAAAGCAATCTACAGATTCAATATAATCTCCATCAAAATTACAGTAATATTTTTCAAAAAAATGGAAAATTCTAACATTCACATGGTATCACAAAAGACCTCAGATAACCAAAGTTGGAAGCATCTACTCTGAAATTTAAAAATATTCTAAAAAGCTTCACTGATGAAAGCCTTATACTACTAATATAAATACAGGCATGCATAACAATGGAACAAAATAGAGACCCCAGAAATAAACACACACATACAACCAATCGATCTTCATCAATGGTATCAATACACAATGAGGATAGTCTCTTGAACAAATGGTGTTAAGAAAACTAGATATTAGGTAAAAGAGTGAAATTGGGCCTTTGTCATAAGCACTTAGAAAAATCAATTCAAAATAGATTAAAGACTTGAAATTAGACCTGAAATTTAAAAACTCCTAGAAGAAAACATAGGAAAATCTTTTTGACACTGATCTTAACAATGATTTCTTGCATATAACACCAAAACAAAAGCAGAAATACATAACTGGGAGTACATCAAACTATAAAGCTTCTACATAGCACAAGAAATGGCACAAATAAAAGGCATCCTATGGAATGGGAGAAAATATTGATAAACAATGTAAATGATAAGCTGTTAATAATCAAAATGTAAAGGGAGTTCATACAACTCGATGGCATAAAACAAATGACCTGATTTAAAAATAGACAAGATTAAATAGACAGTGAACACATTGATACATTCCTGTAATTCCAGCGCTCTTGTAGGCAGAGGCAGCCTGGGCTAGATAGTGAGACCCTGTCTCACAGAAAAAAGGAGGCAAAATACACATTTACCCAAGGAAGACATACACATGATCAACAGGTATATGGAAAGGTGCTCACTATCACTAATAATGGAAATGCAAATAAAAACCACAATAAGATGTTATCTCATACTGTTTTGATGACTATTATCAAATAAACAATGATAATAAGAGTTGGCAAGGTATGGAGACAAGAGAATCCAGTGGCGTCTTTGTATCCACAGGCCTGTGGTTCCAAGGAACCTAACCACTGTTAGGAAAAACCTTGAATGCTCAGAATGCAGAGTTCAGTGCTATACTGAGATACTTCTCCATAATACTGCCCAACTTTTGTTAATGACATGTTTCCTTCCAACAAATCTAAAATTTTAATTTTATCACTTAAATTAAGCACATACATTTTTACCTGGCTTTAGGGACAGCATTTGAATTTTGGCAGGCAAATTTTCACAAAATGAGGGTCAAGGAAATAGCTCACAAAGATTTAAATACAACTGACAATAATATAGGACCTACTCAGAGCTTCTCATATTAACTGGGCTGTGTAAATACATATACAGGAATTTTAAATGGTGGCTTTTGAAATTTCTTTTGTTTTTTTATTTATTAGGATTTTTGAGGACACTCAGTCAAAACCACATGTAATAAATCTGTGATTAAGGCGGGCTTACTCCTATATTTCTATCACTAGGTTATGCTGGAAAATAGCATGGTGCTTTCTCAAAAATATAAAAAATGGGACTACCACATGATCCAGTAATACTATTTTTGGATAGCTAAAAGAATTGAAATCCTTAGCTCAAAGGGCTATCTCTACTCCTAGGATTAATACAGTATTATTCACAATGGCCAATATTTGGAAAAACCATAAATGTTTATTTAATGAATGGATAAAGAAAATGTGCTGTATACGAATAATAGAATGTTATTCATCCTTTAAAAATGAGTAGATACTATCATACAGGACAATATTTTTTTAAAAACCCATAAGGACATTATGCTAAGTGAAATAAGCCATCCACAGAAACAGATACTGCATGATTCCACATATATGACATATCCAAAATAGTAAAAAGTCATGAAAGCAGAAAGTAGCTGGACAGAGTAAGAAATGGAGAATAGCTATTTCATGGGTTTAAATTTCAGCTATGAATGAGAAGTTCTAGAGATCTAGTAAACAGCCTTGTGCATTTGTGCCTATCGCTAACAATACTGTAGAGTATATTTAAAATTTCCAGAGGGAAGATCTCATATTCATTGTGGTTGCTACAATAAAACAAAAAATAAATTATCCAATTACACAGCACTTGTAAGTAAGATATTTGCTTTATAGACTGCAAAATGCTGTTTTCTGCCATTAACTTACAATGAAAGGATGAAATATTATGGATAATTTTTCTCTTCAGACTGAAATTGCCAATTATAGGACACATAATCTCAAGTCAGTTTCATTATTTCAAAGAGTTCTTGATAGAAGTATATGTATTTGTTTACAGATAATTCATTATGAACCACAGTCTGCAACTTTTCCTTATGACACGATCATGCCATATGTTAATTTCCAGTGTTTCTCCTCAGGAGTTTACTTGCAAGCAGAATCATTAAAATTGCTTCTGAAAGCCAGGGAACTCTCCTGGGGGAGGGGGGGGAGTTCTCCCACAGTCAGTAGGAATAGAGCTTAATTAAAGGTCTTCTGATGCTTAAAGGCCAAGTGTCCATGATAAGAGAGCATATCTGAAGCCTGTCTCCATGTTTCTCCCTTGCAAAGAATTTTATGTAGGATTACTCCTTTCTTTCCATCATTCTCATATAAACTATCTCCAAAATTCATTTCTTCAATGCTATCTATTCATAGCACTCAAAGCACTACAAGTGGTAATCAGTCACAATTTGAAAGAAATGGTGAATTAAAAATATGCCTGTTCCTCACATTACTATGGAAAGTTGCAAGATGGGAGAGGAAAAAAACAAAATTCTATCTACCCATCTGTCTATCTATCTATCTATCCATCTATCATCGATCTATCTACACATCTGCTATATAAGCATACATATTTATATAGGGCTTATACTTCCCTTTAAATTTCTTTACTTTGTAGCTTGTATCCACAATACCTAGGAAATGATAGAAACTCAGGAATAAATAAAAACTGGATCAATAAGTAAAATTATCACATAAGTAATATCATGTATTGCTGGAGTGCTATTTGATAGGAAGTTAATAAACAGTGTTTGGTAACATGCAAAAGTGAGCTATGTAAACTGTGCTTGAACTTACTGCTCCTGGTTATAAGACTCAGGGAGAAAGAATGTTCTCTCAATGAATCTGTTGTTCATTCAAAATGTTTTAGCATATAAACCATTACAAAGATTAAATCTCATTCTTAAGCTAAATGGCTACTCATGGTTAAGAGTTATGAGCTTTGAGTTCCTAATTAAATTAAATTTTATTCTCTCTAAGTCGTTTATAGTAACACAGAGAAAGTTATGTTACACATTATAGTTAGATTTTCGACTACATGTAAGTATATTTTATGGGTTTTAAATTAATCTTCACCTTTATAGTTAAGGATATTTTATGATTAGTCAAAGAGGTCTGAATTAAAGTATTTTCTTAAACCATCATACCATACTTTCATATTTCAATATACTTAAATAATTTTAGCATAAAAACATTGCTTGCAATATTCTTTTCTTTTCATCTATTTGCCTTTACCTAAACAAAGTTGAAAAAAACAATGGAACACTTTATACTTAGATTCTTTCTACAGCTGTCATCATATGATACACTAAACTCTTTTAACCCTGACATGTAGATCTGTTATCCAAGCATCCATTGCTAGGCAAGCATATTCCTTGAAGGGCATGGTGGTCCCTTTGTTAACACATTTGTTGGTCAATAAGGCATTTCAGATAAGTAGTTCAAGGACTATTGTTTTTAATATGAGAAATGAACAAAACTCATGCTATATCAACAAAAAATACCTTGAATACCAATTTCTTAGTTTATGTGGAAACATATTCTAAGAAAATATTAATGCATGTTATTGTTTTTTGTGGAGCTTATTGTTTTCTGGTTTCAGTACTCAGGACTCTTTAAAAAACACTGGTATAAAAACTATAAAAAGGAATAAATATATTCACTTTATTATTATTTCAATGAAGTGTCTATAACTTGGTTAAAGGGAAAATAAAGTAGCCATATTTCATGAATCTTTGGGGTGATGTTGCAAGCTCACTACTGTCTCCATTTGAATTTGTGAAAAGAAATCAATGGATTTGCAGAAGTTATACAAATATGTTGAAATACATGATTGGATAAATAAAGATGAAAATTCTCCCTGGAGTAAAGAAGGACATGAATGTCTTTTTTCCAACATATTATATATAAGCTATAAATATATATCACTATGTCATATATTAATGTATTAATTTATAAGTAGTATCGTATATACAATATGTGAGTATATCATATATTATATATGCAATTGTATTTGTGTAGGTATTGATAGATTTACTTCATGTGTATATGCTATATACATATTTAATCTGTGTTTTGTGCAGCATTTTCTTGATATTTATTAGAGATAATGACTAATTTCGAGGGAAAATATATTCCAAGAGAAGAAACATAGACTCACACATGTAAATACAGTAACTTTTATTTTAAGGTCAGCATATGTATGTGTTTTTATACATAAAATACATACAAATGTTTAAATACACTACAAAAATATAAATTTAATTTATTCATGGTATGTTAAGTAATGATAGTGGTAAAAATAAAAACAGTATTTTACATAAATTAGAATGTAGAATCAAAGACAAAACACATTTGGAATTTATTATGTGCTTGTATGCCTTCTATAAAATATTAGCAGCAACATCATTGTCACAAATTAAACAGCAAAGGCAGCATAGAAAATGGAGGTGAGGAAGGGAGATAGACACGGATCCAAAGGCACGTAGCATTGCTGACCCACTCTGACAACACTGAGCTTCAGGAAGCTTAGATGATAGGTTTCAGAAAAGGATTCCACAGTAGCACCAGCCATTTCAGACATTTCCACTGAGCTTCCCTCTGAGGATGGGAAGAAGTGAGAAGCACAGAGCTGCTGCAGGCAGCAGGGCTTAGAAGGATTTCTCTACTTTATATATATTGATAGCCTACTTGAAAGAATGTGCAGCAAGGTGAGAATCTTGCTGGAGAAACAAAAAACCAAGGAAAGGCAGTCAATAAAAAGGTGGGTTGCAGTGCAGTCACACGATTAGAAACCTTGAAGTCAAGTGACATTTTCTAACTCATTGTGAAAGAAAGAACAAAAAGCACTGAGACTGATCAAGAAGAACCTCAGAAGAATTCTCCATTTACAAATGTGCCCAAAAAAAAAACAAAACAAAACCCTGAACATATAAAAAGTAGCAGGCTCCAGCTCTGACTGTACTTCATCACAGCCTCCAGATGAAAAGTGAAACACTGTTTTACATTCTATAGATATGTCTGACCATGTTATAAAAGACAAAGTCCACAACAGTTAGCTATTCTTAAACTCTAAGTATCTGGAAGCAATCAATTTGTTCTTAGGTAAAAAAATGCAACAAATAGTACTATTGAAGCTTTTTTGGAATTACTATCTCTACAGATAGTTTTTCTAAATCTGGGAAGAGATGAAGTGAGACAATACTTCTATAATTCCCCACTTTGCTGGAAGTGACAGATGTAAACTGTGGCTTGTTTGTTTACTTATGGAATATGTATATTGTATACTTATTTATTTACTTGAACTATGTTGGCACAAGCTATTTAAAAATAAGAGTAAGTACAATTTTTTTAAAAATGAATTTTTGAGTTTGGTTTTTCGGGGATAGTTTGCCTACTGCAAGGTGGTCGAAGTTGCTTTGTGTTTTGATTATTTGGGAGAGGTTAGTGTCAATTACCCACGCAATGAAACTGATCCTACAAACCAAGTATGGACTGAAAAAATAACAGCTATTCTATTTTTTATTTCATTGCAGAAACATGATCACATTCTAGCTCCTTTTAACAGTGAAGCAAATAAAATGTGGTTTCAAATATTCAAGACAATTAGAACAATGCACTTTAGCAAGATATTTTTTAAATTATAGCGTTACGATTCCCCTAATCCTACTGGGACAGGGCTGCTATTTAAAGAAACTCTGGTTTGAGGAATGGTGATGTGACAAAGAAATGTACACAATCCTGAAGGGAACCAAAAGGACAGATGCTGCAGGCTATGTGAGCTTCTGTTAAATATGAGAACCAAGGGGCATGAACTTAAGCTAGAGAATAGCCCAGCGCCAAAAAGTGCTTCAAACTCTTTTGCAATTGCCCTTTGTGGAATAAACAGCCCAGGAAAAGAAACGACAAACAACATATACAGCAAGAAAGCAGGCAAGTGGCTCCAGACAGTTCAATGGGCAATTTAATGACTACATAAACCTTGGTATTCTATTTTTCAGGTTAAGTAATGTACATTGATACTCCTAAAATTGTCATTTTCATTAGAGAAAAATTTGTATAAATATTTTTAGGCTTAAAAACATACTCTTGAAGCAAGGTATGGTGGTGCACACCTGTAATCCCAACACTTGGGAGGCTGAGGTAGAAAGATCTTGAGTTCAAGGCCAGCCTGTGCTAGATAGTGAGACTCTATTTCCTCAACCGAATTTTTAAAATAATCATACTATTAAAAGACAAATAGTTCAGCTATCAAAATGTATAGATAAATAAATAATTTTTGGAAATGACAAAAATGTGAAAATATTTGTATCTTGGAAAATCGTTTTTATACCCATGTAATTTTCATAATTTATACAAAGAACCTTGAGCATTTTCAGTCCTCAAATCTAATCCATCTATTAAAGGTGAATTTTTTTAGTAGTGTATTATTCAATCCTCTCTCTCATTTTTTTTTTATTCCAAAGGTTTCTTGAGACAAGTTTTCACATGCAAACTTAGGGCAGAGAGGAGGGCTTATAAACAGGAACTTGAGGTGGACCTAGGGTGAAGGGTGGAACCCAGACAGAGTGAAATAAATAGAGGCAAGTGGGAGCAGGGGCGAGACTGACAACATCACACAGAGATAACAGGGTATGATGCCAGTAAAATCCCATTCATTTATGCAGATATGCAGGGAGTTCTGAGGCCCTCTCCACACTGCCCAAGTGGAGGGACCTGAAAGCCAGCCTTAGAGGAGAGCTGCCAGGGGTGGGGGGCTGCCTCCTCAGGCAGCCCCTGGCTCTGGAGGCTTGGTTAGTGTTGGGAGGCAGGTGGAGGGATTGCCTCCCACAGAACTGCCTGGGGTTGCACAGGAGAGGCATCTGGAGACTCTTCCCAGCATGGCTACCACCTGGGCCAGAAGGTGAGGTGCTAAAGGGAAGAATCTGGTACATTCTGGCATCTTGGAAAACCAGATCCCCAAGAACCCCAGGCCCTGGCCATGCTGCTTGAGGGAAGGCAGCGGCTGCCAGGAGTCAGGCCTGGCAGAAGCCCCATAAGCCATCCTCAAGGGTTGGTGGGCAGGTGGGTGTGTGGGGAAGAGGAGACCTGAGAGCGTTCTCAGAGAAAGGGCCATTAGCACCAACAGACTGCAAGGCAGGTGGGAGGAGAATGGGCCTCTGAGCCCCCACAGTGAAGCTGGGAGCCACCTCAGCCCCACCTGCCCAGCCCTGTTCCCCAGTGAGTGTGGCTGCAAGGGCGAGGCCAGGCGGGCATCATACAAAGACTTTGGCCAGGGCATCAGCACCAGCACTGGAGATGAGGGTCTTGCTGGGGTGGCAAGCCGCACAGTGGATGACCTCCTGGTCCTTCTTGCGGTGGACTGTGATCTCCTGCATACAGGTCTTACACAGACTCCATGGGCACAGGGAGCAGTCACGGCATCCTGACATCAGGAACACGCCACTGGGGTCCAAAACTAGTCAAGTGACAGCATCCAGGTGCAATGCACATATTTACCTGTCTGATTGTCTAGACAGGGGATGCTCCTTTCGTCATGGGCGGTGATGGTGAGAGGCTGGTTTGGGTGACTTACCTGGTGGATCTGAGTTGAGCCATTTCTCCCCCAGACTCCAGTGTGAGGAGGGCATTGCCAGCTTCCAGGTCATAAAAGACGGTGTCACCAGAGCAGAAGGAGGATGATGTGGGTAAGCTAGTGAAGACCGTTGGAGTGGGGACCCCTGTGCAGTGGAGAAGGTAGAGAGGTAGGTTGGGCTGCTGCTGCTGGGATCCTGGATGTCTACTGTGCTGTCAGCAGAGCAGGAGGCCAGGTGCTGGGAAGTGGGACTGAAAACCAAGCCCCACATGGCATCTGCCTGGCCCTCTAGGCATGGCTCAGCACACTCAGGTCATAACCCTGGTAGGGGTTCATGTTGAGGTCTGGAATCTTCCAGTTGTGGATGCTGGCATCAGGCTGGCCACTGTAACAGTGCTCACTGTTACTGCCCATGGCTACTGCCAGCACCAGGGCCCTATCTGGGAAGACAGATTAATAGATTAACAGATTAACATAGCAAAGAATGCTTTAGAACTAACAAGAAAAAGGTTATTACCTTGCCTTTGTGAAACATATAAGAAAGCATAGAATATCATTTAGAATTGTCATGCCTAGAAAGGGCCTTCAAGTGAACCCCTTCATTCTGAAGATTTTAAAATAGAGATATGAAGTATTTTATTTCTAATTTCATGACCAGAACATACATATTTCCATTCCATAATTTTTAAAAATATGATGCATGTAAATCACTCAGTGTACTGCCTGACACAGAAAGGGCACTTCGTAATTGCTGCTAAAGTGATAAAATAGACAGCAACAGAGATAAATACACACATAGATGTATGTACATGAATGGGCACACAAACTTTGATAAGCAGAATAGATCAGAGACACAATGTGGTATAAAGGAGTTTCGGGCTACTTTCCAAAAGAATTCAGACTTTTTTTAAAGTGGTAAAGCAAATGTACCATTTGTTCCACAATCTTGCAGGTTGGAGAGACCACAATTTGTTTCAATGCCCGCTTATTGTGTACAAGACTAGGTACAGCTCTCAAGAAGAGACCGTGACTTTCATCTTGTATACCAAGTTCTTCTCATATAGCTTCTCCATAAAAGGTGCTCTATAATAGATGAATAAACTTATGTCACATAGGCAGGAAAATTCTAACTCAGAAAACTCCAGTGCAAATGACCAGGATGTGCTTATCACAAATGCACATTGCATTCCTCTCTCTTTTATATATGCTTTGCCAGCAGGTGTGGACCTGATCATGTTATTCTTGAATGTTTTGGGGGCCAAAACATATCTTCCAGCACAAAGGAATATATTTGTGGGCAGATTCTCCCTGGTCCCTCATTAGTTGTCAAGAGTGACCTAAAGGTTTTTAACCTTAAGGACAGAGTCTTTCATTTACATAGTTTTTTCATGATCTCTGTACTGATAGAGTTTGCCTTGTTTGACTAACCAGCCCAGCTTGCCTGCCCTTTGAGTATAGATGAGCAGGAAAAAAGTCCTAATTAAGCTAGTTTATACACATTAACATGTCTAGAAAATGGTAGAGGTAATGGCTGCAAACCATTTTTAATACTTTATTCAAGGAACCTTTTCTTCCCACTTATAAAATGTGCCTATGGGAAGGAGAGAAAGCGAAGAAGGCTGTGAATTCAGCCCCTTATGTCCCTTTACCATAGCTGTTAAGCTGGTGCGATACTGAGGAGGAAGAAAGATAATAGGACCAGTAATTGGCAGGGCTGTCCAACTACACCTCTCCTCTCTCCCACCACTTGGCCCTGCCCAATTTATCTTTCCAGAGCCCCATGATGCCTTGTCTCTTCACCAAACTTTTTAAAAGTTGCCCCCTGCATCTGGTGGCTTGTTATGTAAGGATTTTTCATCAAAGCTTCAACCTGAATGTTCTTCCACTTGTTAAACCAATATTAAAACAAGAAAGAATCCTTAGTTTAAAGCGTCCATGTTGCTAGTCCCTCAGCTGGATGGCCACTGCCAATGGAAAGTGGTGAGGGAAAAGTATAATTAAAACTTAACTTTCAAATGGATCTCATAGTTTATACCCAGTAAGACGCTCTCCTCACTACGTGAAATTTCAGGTGGCTGTTCTGAACAAAATAGGTGCTGATTCCTTTTATGTGAAACCCTTAAGATAACTTTAACGTGGTCCTTTGCAGTTTAATTTATCATAAATTCTGGCACCATTTATCATTAAATGCAAAATGAGGAAGAAATGGCTCTATTAAATCTGAATAACTACTGAATTAAAAAGCAGTTAAATGAGTTGAAGCACATAGTACTGTTAACAATATATGGAAGCGTGTTTGGCTGGAATAAATTACTTTCACAGTCATCATTTGAAGAGTCTACATTTAGAGAAATATGTTGAAAATTTTACATCTTGATTCCCTGACTAAATCCACATGCACTGTTAATGCACTTTTAAATTGACTTCACAGAGAACGTGAGAAAATGCCTGGTCTAAAATTCTTAAGTACCAAAACAAAATTCATCTATTTAAAAACTGAGGAAAGGAATACTTTAATAAAAGTATGTAAAATATAATCACAGATTCCAATTAAGATATATTTTATTTCCCAACTTTTAATCTTTCCAGAAATGGGCTTTGCAATATTTTCATGTAACCTAGCACACTAATATTTCAACAACTGCTCTCTCAAGTATTTTAGCATAGCCTATACATAGTACTTTTAAAAATAATAATATAAAGAATGTTAGCTAAAACATCTCAATACCTTATGTTTATTCTAAGAAATTAGTTGGTAATTATAAACAAAACTATTGTTAAAAACTTTATCACATATTTTCTGGTCATCTATACTCTGAATATCATTAACAAAAGCGGCTATATTTTTCACAAAAGAGATAAATTTCAAAATATAGTATCTGAAATTTGTAGAATCTAGACTTTTACCAAAAAAATAAAATTAAATTCTAGGACCTGTCATAACAGTGCACTGTTTCCCAAGCATGTCCCCTGGAAGTGTTTTAGTCAATCGTAAGGATGGTCTTAATCCTTACCCTCATGAGGGCAATTTTTAAAGTCTTTAATTATCACCCTGGTATTGTGATTAGAAACAAAGACTTTTCAATAATAGTGTCCTGTTGCATGTTTGGAGATATTTCTGCATGAAATCTTTAATAAAGGGGATTTGTGAATGAACCTAATTAGCCCTGTTAAAAACATCCAGCAGATAGCAATCTCATGTCCACAGAGAGGGCTACACCACGGCATGGGGGCAGGTTCCTTTCAGAGATGTGTTGTCCATGAAAAGCAAAGGCACTATTGTTGAACAAAGCAAAAGCTTTGTTTATATATTTACCAAATAGAATGTCTGGTTTGCAGAAAGTAGTTTATTCAGTCATTCTCAAACACAGCTAGATCATGTTATTTTGCCATACTTACAAACCATCTATGGATGTGATACTAATTTATACATACACAAAGGCACGTTTTAAAATCCCCAAGTGGCACAAATATACCTTTTTTATTTTTTTTAAAGTAAACTATATAACAATGTAGAAAAAAACCACATCAATAATGTTTGCTTACATTACATTAGTTATTTTCTCTTTTTTTGTTTTCAAGCACCCCTCTTCCTGCATTCTCCTAGTCCATTCCCCTCTAGAGGGAGCTTGAGAGTCTCTAGATTATTGTGTGGCATAGAGTCAGAGATAAGGATGACAGAAACAAGATGTATCTTTAAAGAATTCTTCTGGATGAAAAGATGGTAGATATTTCCTTACCTGGTTAAGTAGACTGGGTAGATTTTGGGAGCTGTTGGTTTATATACTGAGGGTCTTTCAATCAGTTTGATTTTCAAAGTGCCTTCTGCTTGGGAAGTAGTCAGTAATCCTACAAACTAAGAATTTTTGGGAAAGAGCTAGATGAAAGGAGGAGGTTGTTGGTTTGGCTCTTAAGTTTGAAGATTTCTTCTTGCTCCTTGTTTTCTTAGATTTCTGTTGTCACTTTCCTCTCTAAATTTAGTGAGGAAAAACAGATAAGGATTCATGGGAATAATCTATCCAGGATTAAAAATTATTTATTTTTGTCACAGTCTTCCTTATTCTGCAATGCAGAATATGTTTAAATAAAAGGAAAGCATTGAGGAACCTAGCAAATTAGACACTTGGAGGTCATCTCCTGTTATTTCCTCCCCATGATAGGAAAAATTCTAAAGATAACTCCTATCTCAAGATTATCCAGTCAAACATTAATCTAAGATTTTCTGTGATGGAACACTGAGAAGAAATAATTAAGGTTACTATTCCGTTGATCATAAAATAGACAGATCATCTGGATTATCCAGGTAGAACCAATGTAATCACAGGAATGTTTATAAATAGAAGAAGAAGGCAGAAGCATCAGAGAGAAAGGCAGTGTGAGAAGAATCAGATACATCATTGCTGGTTCTGAGATAGAATGGCTACATGTAAGGACAAAAAGGAGGCTTCTAAGAGCTCAAGACAGTCCCCAGATGATGGCCAGCAAGAAAGCAATGATCTTAGTGCTAAAATCACTCAAAAGTGAATTGAGCAAATAACACAAGCGAGGTTGGAAGCAATTCTCTATTACAGCCTACAGCCTTGCTGATGCCTAGATTTAGCCTTAGAAGACCCAGATAAGCCCATCTGCCTTCTGACCAGAAAAACTGTGAGATGACAAATAGGTGTTTTTCCAGCTGTTAGGTTTGCGGCAGCAATATCAAACTAACATATTTCTCCATTTAGTCTGACATTAAGTCCTACTTATTCTATTTTATTAATTTATACAATCTCTCTTTCTTGTGTTCATTGGAACTCTACTATTTAACCTGCACAATGTCTTCCCCATATTAGAAAATATCCAGAACAGGTTTCCACTTTTTATATTCTTTTATCTTCAATTTACTTACTCTCATGAGGAAGGGATGATCTTTTGAAAAATGAGTGTCTTTTTTATGTATGTGGTTCTAGAGACTGTACCAAGGGCCTCATGCCTGCAAGCACACTTCCACTGAAGTGCCCCTAATATGTGGCATTCATATCCAGGTGGTTAATTTACTGTACACAATTATGTCTTCACCTTTCTAAGATTCAATTAAAATTGTATTTGATAAATATTTAAATGAATGAAGCTTTAAAATATAAAAACAAAACAGAAAGCAAGCCTACAAATGGATAAAAAAAATTCCACATATTTCTGGAAAGTAGAAGGCAGACAGATAAGGGGTGACTAACAAAGCAGAATGCCCAAGATCATTGTTTACATCTACTTAGAGGGAACTGCAGCCAAAGAACCCACAGTCCAGAAAAACTCCAAAGAAACTTGGGATTTGGAAGAAGGGCAAAGTATGATTGAGGACAAAAATGAGCAAGGAGTTGAAATAAAAAAGTCTATTGGAGAGTTAACGTCCATAACAACTGAGTTCCCACTTCCTTTACCACCTCTGTGCACAGAACTGCAGCCGCCGAAAGTTTAATTCTCAGGAAAGAAAGCAAAAAATGATAAGTATAAAACAAATTTTTTACTTAAGGAGAGAGAACAAGCTATTTGTGGAAGCTGAGGCAGCTGGAGCAGATCTTGAGAGCAAAGAGCAAAGATGTTTCCACGCTGCAGTGCAGGATGTAGGGCCAGAGGAACAACTTCCTGTGGAGTGAAATTTGTCAATGGACAAGCAGAATATCACTCATGTCATCCTTATATATGAATAATCTACTAATCCTCAACAGACAGTTCATGAGAGAAATAATTCTATCTTTAATATCAGGAATATGAGAGCATTACCAGAGGAAACAAAAATAATTCAATGAGTACATTTTGTTTTAATACCTAAATAGCATAATTAGGAAAACAGGAAGATTTAATAGGCATTACCAGCACACACAGAGAAAGAACATTATGCTATTTCTTTTAAAAAAAGGAATTGTAGTAAACAAGGAAGATATTTTAGGGATTAAAATTTGAAAATATAGAGCTGAAGAGAAAAATTAATGGTCAGAGAAGATGAACAAACACAAAAATCACAAAATATAAGAAAAATTATTTTTAAGGTATAGAGGATTAACCCAGGATTTCTATAATTATAGTATTAGGAATTCCAGAAATTGATAACAGTAGAAATAAGAAGTAATTAAATCACAATTAGCAAAGAATTTCCTGGAGTCCAAGGTCATAAATCTTTAAATTGAAAAGGTTCATGAATTGTCTAGTATAAGATATAAAAGTTGCTAGAACTAGACACCTTATCATGAGCATTCCAATTTCAGGATGAAAAATAAAAAAACCCTCCAGTAAAAGAAAATTAGGTCTTTTAATGAGAATCAGGCTACAATCAAAGTTAACATCTTCAACAATAAATACTAAAAGAAAGAAAATGTCAATGTTTTGTGGAAAAATAGATTTCATCTGAGAATTCTGTACCCAGCTAAACTATAATTCAAGTACTAAAGTAAAAATAAATGCAAATTTATATAGGAAAATTTCACAGTTCACTTCCTATACTCGTCCCTCTCAAATTATTTAACATATTTTCTATGTAAAAGAAATGAAAAATAAGGACAGGAGGACATTCAGTTAACAATGGGCACAAAATAGAGGAGAAATAAAGAGTAATTCCAGTGTATCAGAGAGGCCTGGGCCTAGAAAAAATTTAGTCCAAATGGGAGACAAAGAAGGGAGATTACTGCATGGAAAGGGTGAGGGAATTTCAGAGATTTTACAATATTATGAATAATTTGCAAGTACTTTAAATGTGCTTTTAAAAGATCCTTGAGAATGCCAAAAAATGCATGAAAAAGGAAGGCATTAAGAAACTCAAATTAAAAAAGTTGTTTTATAAAGATAATGTGTCTGAATAAAGTATGTAGATTAGTTAACAATAATGTACCAATGATACTTTCCTAGTTTTGATCAGGTACTGTGGACCTACAAGATGTTAACAATAGGAAAAGATGAAAATGGTGACAGGAACTCTCCATACTACTGTGACATTTCCTTGAATTCCAAATTAATGCAAAACAAAAAATTAAAAATTTGTAAATGGGAAACACAAAGGATCAACTAAATAGTCTAGTGAATATCAGTTGCCAGTTGGGATGCTTTGAGCCATGAAAGTAGTAACCTTCTCTATGATGCAGACACTTAAGTTTTAGGCTCTCCTGAGCCCTGGCATGTTTTTGGGCTAGTCATTTTCTGTATCAGAAATAGACATTTGATGCTGATAATCACCAGTACCATACTCACCAAGGACAAGATGAACATTCTTCCAGAATTGAGCTATTCAATGTTTTCATGATCTTTTAAGAAACCACTGAAGCAATTCACAATGGAGAATCTGTATGTTAGTCAACTTTTTGTCATGGTTTCAAAATATCTATAAAAATTTACAAGGAAGGAAGGTTTATTTTGTCTCATACTTCACTGGATCCATTACTTTTAGGCCTGTTGTAACACAGAAACATCATGGCAGAAGAACATAGTGGAAAAAAGCTGCTTACCTCTTGGCAACTGGGGTGAGGGTAGGGATAGTCAGAGAACAAGATATATTCTTCAATGTCACACCCCAGTGACCCACTTCTTCCAAATAGCCCAAATAGCACATTCAGCTGTAAACCCATCAATATGTTAATCCATTGGATGAAGTTAGAGTCTTCATGATCCAATCACTTCTCAACAGCACCACCATTGGTGGGGCAAGCCTTTAACATGACGTCATAACCAAACCATGACACTATTTCTATTTGGTCAAATACATCTTTTTAAAACAGAGCAACTACTAATTCTCTTTTACTATAAAATTAGGAGTCTTTCACTGAAAACTTGGCAAGACCAAGTTGGCTAGAATTTGCAGTGCAAGGGTACCAGAAAGAGAAGAACTATACCAAAGAAATTCCAAAATTCTGTAGAGTAGACCCCTGAAATCTTTAGCTGAATACAAAGGGGTGCATGCATATGAGGAAATTACACAAAGTCCATGAAAGAACCACTCAAAAGAAGCAGGTGGAAAAACCAGAGGAGTTCACTGTTCCCTACAAGAGTAAAAAAGTTGATAAACCATGGGAGTGTTGGAAAAGCACTGGGGGAAAAAAAAACTATATGCTACACATTGTTCTAGTCTTGTCCACAGAAGTTAGAGTAAGACCTAAATGATCAAACTGGTTCCAAATAACAACCAAGTCTTAGAACAAAATCTAAAATGCTTAAAAAGAATGCATACACACACACACACATGCGCACACACATGTAACACCAGCTCCTAAAAAGTTAAAAACATTATCTGATAGTTACAAAACAAAATTAACAAATTACCAGCATGCAAAAAAGAAACACACAACACAATAAGCAAAAAAAATCAAACATTCAAAACTTTCTCAGAAATTACACATCAGTTGTAATTAGTAGACAATGACACTTTAAAAATATTGAAACTGTGTGCCATATATTCAATAAGCTAGAGGAAATGTTGACTATATTGAGACATAAATGATATTTTTAAAAACTCAAGTTAATCTCTAGAAAAAATTATAAGACCTGAGGTAATATATATGTGTACATACATATATAATTGCTCCTTTGCTAGATAGATAGAGAGACAGACAGATAGATAGCAAATGGACTTAACAGCTGATTAGAAATGAAAAAAGAAAGGATTAATGAACTTCAAGACACAGCAGTACACTCTATCCCAAATAAAATAGAAAGGAAAAAAGACACAAGAATGAATCATCTATGAACTGTGGGTGTACTAGAAGCAACCTGTTTTACATATAATTAGGTATTTCAAATAAGAGGGAGGAATAATCAGATTTTTGAGCAAATAATGGCCAAAAGTGCTCCCAGTTTGATGAAATGCAGACTCAAGAACTTTATTGAAATCCAAATGCAAGAATATTCAACCAAGGTATATTATGATCAAATTGCTTTAAACTGCTGATAAACAGAACTTTTTTTAAAGCTATAAGAGAAAAAGATACTTTATATTCAAAGGAACAATGGAAAAGTACATAGCAGACTTGCCTTCAAAAATAATTCAAGCCAGAAAACAGTGTACTAACAACTTTCAATGTACTAAATGAAAAAAAAAAATTACCAACTTAGAATTCTAAAGACTTTTTTAAGCATAAAAAAGGAGAAAGAATATGTCACCATGAGCTCTATACTACTATATTCTCTGAAGCAGAAAGAAACAAAAATATCAAACACAAACTTAGATCTATACAGAGGAATGATGAGAACAGAAAATAGTTCCTACATAGATAGACATAAATGATTAAATATCTTTACAGAATAATTGACTATTTAAGTCACTAGTGATAACAATGTGATGAGATTTCTGATGACAATAGTTTAAAGGACATGAGAGGAAAAATGAAATCAAACTACTGAAAAATTGAACAGAAAAATGGTACAAAACAGAAAACAAATAGCAAGATGGTAAACTTCAATCTAAACATGCAATTTTCACATTATATGAAGTACTCTAATTAAAAGGTAAAAAATGTCACATTGGCTAACAAAAAAGGTCCAACTTCATAGTTCATATAAAATTCACAGTTAAATTTTAAAGACACAAAGTAAAAAAAAAAGAAAATGATGTAACTTTCTAAGACAAATTTGTAAGATCTGAGAAAGCATATTTTAGAGCAAAAACTATATACATTATCAGTGAAAATGAGGGATATTACATAAAGAAAAAGGAATCAATTTTATAAGGGAACAAATGAATCTGAATCATTTAAGTGCCTACAGCATGGTGTCAAAATAAAAAAATAACAAAGTACAAAATAGCAAAATGGTGAAAGTGCAAGAACAGATAATCAAATCCATTAGTACACTTGATTTAGTCATTTATCAGGACAGACTATGTTGTGCATTATAAAGCAATGTAAATAGAAGTGAAAAGTCTCAAATCAATGCATATTCTCCCTTAGCAGAATTAAGTGGGAAACGAAATTCAGAATGTTATCTGAAAATCTTTAAGTGTTTAGAAACTATATAACACATTTCTGAATTATCCACAGGCAGAAATTTAAAAACATCAGAAAATACTTGATTTAAGAGAAATGTAAAATCACAATAAACCAAATACAGTAGAACCCAGCAAAGTAGTTCTTAAACAAAAATTTATAGTACAAACTCTCTAAAATGGAAAGAATATATCTAAAATTAATTACTCATTCTGTCTAAAAAACTAGAAAAGAAATAACAACTAGAAAGGAAATAACAAAAGTCACAGTGAGATAAATGAATTAAAAAGATAAAGTCAGTGAAATTTAAAGCTAGTCTTTGAGAACATCAATAGGAAGAGATTAGAAAATAAGAGAGATACCACAAATTACCAGTCAGCAGAAGAGACAGTGCATATTAATTTAATTTCCTCAAATATTAAATATATAAGAAGGTAATGTTAAGAAAAAATACAAATACTTTTGATAAGTTAGAGAAAAATGAACAAATTTTTTGAATGGTAAAACAATAACAGCAACAAACAATGCTCATACCAGAAATGAATGCTTAAAATCCTTTAATCAGCAAAAGCACTAGCTCTGGATGACTTCTCTAGTTCATTTCAATAAATTGATAAAAATAATTATAATATTAGTTCTATACAAACATTTCCATAAAACTGTAGAAGGCTATATGCATTCCAATGGATTCTACAAGAACAGTAGCCTTCTGATGCCAAAGCAAAAGCAAAATATTTCAAGAAGAATGAATTTCAGAACAATATCATATATATATACATATATAGAGATATATATAAATTCTTAGCAAACTTAAAAATAATCAAATCCAACAATACACAGTAAAATATTACACTGTTACCAAGTTGGATTTCTCTCAGGAATACTATGTTGGTTGGCTTATTCAAAAGGAAAAAAATCATATAATTATCCATAGTAAGAGACTAAACAAGAAATCCCTGACAATTTTAAGAGATGTAGACAAATATTTGGGAATATTTATCTTTCATTCCTCACAAAATCTTCCAGCAAGTTGGATATAGAATGGAACAACATTACCCTGACAAAGAGTAACTATGAAAAACTTACAACTAACATTGCATGTAATTCTAAACTATATATGCTTATTCTGTAAATCCTAGATCAAAACAAGATATTCACTCTTGCCACTGCCATTCACTTCTATTCTGCAAGGTATTGGATGTTCTAGTCATTGATACAAGGCAAGAAAAAAAAGAAAAAAAGTTATCAAGATTGGAATAGAAATAATTTTTTCTAATTTGTCTTAATCTTCAGGTGGCATAATTGATTGTCCATGTGAAAGCAAAACAAAATGAAATATCCATCTATACAAAAGTTTCTAGAACAAACAGGTTTCAAGACACAGATCAATTTGCCAAACTTTTGTGTATTACTATATATTTTCAATCAACATTGGTTTGTAGGAAACTATTCAACAAAATAATGTTATGATTGCTGACCACAAGTATTACTGAACTGGTTATATTGTTCTACCTCATGCAGGGTCCTGAATATTGAGAGGAAGGTCAAACACCAGGTGAAGTAACAACACTTTGTACATGCAACCTACTCATATTTATTTCTCTTTTTAAACTTGTTCAACTTCATAGAAATGTAATATCTTTGAATGGGTCTCATTTTTATTGCATTTTTTAAACATTTATAAATGTATGTCTTTAAAAGAAATTAACATTTACAAAATTGGAAATCTGAAACTATTCATGGAAGTTTATATTTCCTACAGCTTCATATTACTTACATGAAAAGGCATTCATGAGGTTGGACACTTCTTTCTACGTCCAGGATTTGAGCAATGTAGAACAGTACACCCTTTCCAATTGCTCACGTGAGGGGCAATGATACAGCACTTCTATTCTTTCTAGCACCTTCATTTTCTTTCCCTTTTTAATATTCATTAATAACTTTTATTGTCTTTATTATTTTAGCAGACACCTGCATTTATCCCTACTTAACTTGAAGTCTAAAATTGATCATATCTCTACCATATTCTGCTGAAGAGTTTCCTTTAAATCATTAAGAAATGAGAAAAGGCACAATCACAAATAATCACAGACAATTTGATGAGACATCCAGTAGGTAAAAAATGAAAACATTATCAAACTTAACAGTGTAAAAATATGTGTGCAAATAACAAGTGCAAGTGTAAGTGATCAAGGAACAAGGGGAATTATGGTAGCTAATGGCCATCTTCTTGGAAAATCCAAGTGAAATGAACACTACACAAAAAGTGTTAATATGCTGTTTAAAATTGTTGTGCAGTGCTACATCACCAAAAAACACATCCAAAGATATGGACATAGCAGCATCTGTAGAATGCTAGAAAGAAAAAATTAGGGATGATCTACTATAATGCCTGCTCCTTAGAGTAGGTAATAATACATAAAGTAGACCAACCAAACCTAGATCAGCTAAGCTTGGTATAAGGAAACACACAGTAAGCCACAGAAAAGTACAGAAAGCAAGAGATATGACACTGGAGAGTGAATATGGGCAGTGTAAATTAAATATCTACATTAAACAAAAGGTAATAAAATATTTATAATCAAGTATGCTAGCAAATACATGAAAAGTAAATGTATTTTTATTTTTAATGTTTAGGGTATAGAAAATGCACTAAGTATTTTTAATTTAGTTATTTTAATATTACTATATATTAATTAAAATAATAATGCTGTCACTCTTTTTCCATATTTGTATCTAGAATTTTATTCTATTAATTATTTTCGACCATAATAATGGCTAGTGGTGTTGTTTCTGAGTTAAAGAAAAAACTTTTTCACACATGAATAAGCATAATTCTCACTCTCTCTTTCTGTCTTTCTCTTTGTCTCTCTCTCTCTCTGAGGTATGTTAATGAAGATGTCATCTATTTTAATGAGTTTTTTAATCAATAAAAAAGATGTTTTATTATTTATTTGCTTCATAAAAGTAATAACATTGTTACAAAGATGTGTTCCTATGTCATAGAAGTCAACTGAGAATTTATTGATAACTAACTTTATTGCTCAAATTTCATTGTCTACTGCGAGTCTTCCTAAAGAGGCCAAACAGCCCTCTTTTCACAAATAGAGACTCAATGTACACAGTAGAGATTAACACCCAATAAGACTTATAATTAAGATTCAGTTTTTCAAACTGAATATTGGCATATTGGAAAGTGACCAGAGTTCAAATCTCTAAGTTGTTACAAGTAAGCTAAAAATTAACTTGCCGTTAAGATGAGTGGGGATTTAAACATGACACCTGGGTTAATGCTGTTATCTTGTAGTGCTGTAGACTCAAAAGAATGTTGATAATAGCTCCATCAAAGAAGGTGGTTTATCAATGTGACTATGGGAAATTTATTGAATAGTGAAAAAATACAGGTTTGCTTTGTTAATACTGTGAAAATTCTGCAAAATTACTTACTGAGAAAAATAACATTTCTACCATTTATTCTTTTATATTTGATCTTAGCCTAAAGGCTTGCAAGCAATTGCATTATTTGATCTTTTAAAGAATAGCAATGCAAACTATCTTATTTTTTAATCTATAGTTACCATCTATCAATAAACAATTTGAGAAAAAGTATTGAATTACATATTGCTGTAAATTTAACAAAGCATAGAACAGAGAATATGAGAGGAAATAAATACAATAACTTAGAAATATATCAATGATGTACTATATTAGCTTTAATTCTGAGGTCCCCTGAAACAAGAGCAAAAAGGGAAATATATTGATTCTAATTATCACAGAAGCATGCTAAATATTTATGACAGAATTATTTTTCTGAAAGATTCTAAAAAGAAGTTTACTATGTGATATCTTATAAGATGACATTGAAAAATTACATGGACATTTTAAATTCCTGTCATTTTAAGAGCCTATGTATCTTTTTGTTATTAAACATTAATAACAAATAAATATGTTCATTAATGTTTCATTTTGCATGGCATCCTCTGCATTTCATTTTAAAGAATCTCAGTGATCATCGTAATCAGTATTCTACAACTATTTGTAAGTCTGTGGTCTTCAAGGCATCGCTAGTGCTGTGGGATGAAGTGGAAGACATGATTCACTATGGTGTTCAGTGAACATAGTCAATACCATGATGCAAGAGGCCAAAATTACTTTGATCTTAAGTCAAGATCATAAGAAAAGGAACAGTTTAAAAGTCACATTAAAATTGCTCCCTGACCTTACGAAGCCACTCCCCGTGTTCATCAGAGCTTCTCTACTTCCTCTTGAGTGGCTTAAGAAAAAGACATGTGGCCTGGTTGTCCCTGCAAACTGGGTTCAGATTTTCATCCACTCTTCTCAGTTTCTATTATCTCATCCGTGATCCACTTGAGCACAAAAGCATTCCCAATGGGACTTCGCAAGAGTTTTATCTTTACCTATTCAGTGATTGGTCTTTTGTCTAAAAAGTCTTAATATGAAACTTACATCCTAACTTATTATCTTCTGAGTCTTTGCAGGTATGCACCATCTTCATGAAGTAGCTGAATTATTTTGGAAAATTTTAGCATTTATTTCTCTGAACAGAGAGCTTAAACTAAATGAGTTTTTTTAAAATTCAGAGATGGGGAATGAATATTGAATTTTTTAAACCTGTTTGAAACCAGCATAAGAAGAGGACTAAGGTAGAAACAAGAAAAACAGAAGGGATTAACCAATTTTTGCCATAATACATATATGCATGGAAATGTCACAGGGAAATTCCCTGTGTAGCTCTCTTAAACAAAAATGTCATGTTTTTTTTCTTTCACAAAATCAGAGAACAGAAGGGCAGAATAGGTTCTGCCTGGGAGTGAGGGAGCTGATATTAGTGGATGAGGGAAGGAGATGGGGAAAGGGCATGGGAGGGTGAATATAGTGCAAATGCTATGTATACATGTATATAATTTTAAAATGATACTGTTGAAACTATTCCAGGAACAGGGGAAAGATGGGATTAAGGAGAACGGTGGAGAGGTGAATTCAAGTATGACATATTTGATATATTTTAAGGATTTTTGTAAATGCCACAATGTACCTCCACCTAGCACGATAATAAAAAATTCAGAGATGGGGTACCAAAACTTCTGAGTTTCAGTGAAGACAAAACACAAAAGTCAATTAGTACATCATGAGGTAGAAAAACAACCGAAGAGGAAAAAAACTGAAGGAATCCCATCTAATGTAGTTTCCTGCTGCTACATGTCCATTTTATTTTACATCCTACCAAAGGCAAAGACATACAGGATATAAACAGTCTGCTTGTCTTCCTACTGGACTAGGGAAATCAAATGGGATCACAAATAAGCAATTTAGTGTACACACCTGAAGAGACAAAGATCAGATGAAATGAGAGATGCAGTAAACACAAAGCGGTTAGCAATAAACTTTTTTGCATATATTATCCAATGGATAAATATATTAATGTTATTTTGAAGTGGCTGCATTTTTCTCCTTTTGTTTCAATTAATATGAAAAAATCACATAGAGCTTACAAAAATATAAGAATTGCTTTCTGTTCTTTAAAGAACTGTGCTAAAAATGACACAATTACATACCAAGGAATCAATAGCTGAATTATCACCAGTATTAATCCTTCATTTGTATATAATTACAAAAGTATTAAAATAAAGACAGTTTAAAATACCTAGGCCCTTGACTCAGAAACAATCTGAGTATTTAATAATGGAATTTAAATTGGTAGATTGGTAGAGATTACAGACCTCTCTACTCTCTCTCTCTCTCTCTCTCTATCTCTCTCTCTCTCACACACACACACACACACACATGCACACACAGGAGATATGTATGTTGTATGTTCTCTCTTTCTTTCAATTGAATTAAAAAGTAAAATGAAGCCCTAGAGATTTGAACATATGATAAAAAGAAAAAAAGGCGCATTTGATGCTAGAAACACAGGTAGGGCTTAGGTAATGAAGAGGTGAATTTCACTAAACATGGAAAAATGGTAAAAGATAGTCAGGGAAAGGATTGATTGATCTCTACAGGAAATTTAAAAATTACCAAGTGTTTAATTAAAGTTTTGAAGAGAAAAACAAATTCAAAAACTTTAAATGAAAACTCATACCCATGCAAAGTTAATAGTATTCATCTGTGACAGTAATAAAATGACCAAAAAGATTGGACCTCAGATATATTAAAGTTATCATAATTGAATAGCCTCCTTGTTACTAAATAGCTATTAAAATCATGCAGAGCATGTAACTTTTTTATTGGCTTGGAATTTAGCCATTGATCTTACTTTTAACTTTTAATGACTATGTTTTAACCCTTCCTATAAAGTCTAGAGAACTCCCATTTTCTTTTCTGTAACAATGGTAATGTTCCATGTGTTAAATTAGGACAGGAATGCTTGGCAAAAAACATGGTGGAAGAAAGATTGCTTTCTAATGATTTCATTGTATCTTGATTTTACAGCTATGGATGAAATTAAAGAAGAACATAGGTCTTAGATTAATCTTTTCAAATATGGGATTCTTCTTAGATGATTTAATTATTCACTTCTATGTATTACAGAGTATGTTACATAACATATCTAAAGGTATAAACAGTTGGATTAATCCTTTCAAATTTGGGATTATCCTTAGGTTATTTAATTCTTCACATCTATGTGTTACAGGATTTATGTTTTTTAACACATATGAAGATACATAAAATTGGAAAGTTATATTCTGTAAAGAATGAGAAAAATGAGAAGGTAGCCTATGAGCATTATGCAACCATTATTTCACATGCTGAAACCACACATAAGTAATAGTTTATGTAAAGATAAACACATGGGAGTTGAAAAGATGTAAGGAAATTATAATTAATTATAAACATTTATTAATATGCCAGAAATTGTGCCAAGTGCTAAAATACAGATGAATAATATTTCACCCTTGCCTTCTTAGATCACACATCCTAGTTGGAGAGACCAGAAAATAAGAATGCTAAATGCCAGAATAGAGTTTTTTACAAAACCATAAAGATGCACATGTACCCTTGTTCTCTTTAAGCATGAGTGCACTCAGACCTTGTATGAACAATGATAGCCTTTCTGTTTCAAAAGGTTTCCAGAAAGGGCAGCCAGAATGGGGCTGGCCCATAGCTTCCCTCAGAAATGGATTCCCATATTAAATGTGCTCAGTGACAGGTTAGTTTTCTTTATATTCCCTGAGGATCATTTTCTTTCTCAACAGGGAAGTTGATTCAATGATCTAATTAATAGCACATTTTCATGTTGGAGACGATAAGTACAATGGTTGCCAACTAAGAGATGTAATTTGGCAGCAATGCACAAGAAATCATGATCTTCAAATTATGTTACTTCTTTGAATTAGTGAGAAGACAATGGTAATAAATGAAGGTCTTAGTATAGGGCCTAAATGCCACCTTTAAGATTGCAGAATTAAATGTATAATCTAGGTTGCTATTTTGTACCACAGATATCAGAATTGGGTTAATTGAACAAATTATTTTTAAGGTTTTTCTATTGTAAATAAGATACCAAAATAGAGTAATAGTGCAAAATCTACTAAATAGTTTGTAGTAAAACTACTCAACACAGAATTTATTTTAAAAATTTGGAAAACAAATAAAGCTACTCATTTTCAGGAACTGCGAAAATTTTCTGCAACTATACATAGTACTCTTTTCTCTGATCAATAATCTCTCTTTATTTCAAATCTTTAATCTGGAAGAAGGACACAACTGTGTTTGTGGTCATCACACAGAGAACTGGGGATCATTTCCTCCTGTCCTCAGTTTCTTCCGACACCCCAGAAAGGTAAATATAAAATTCCTGTTGGTTGAAGTATCACTCCTTTTATAGTAAATGGCCTTAGCTTGGTGAAATACTCCAGATTATGACTTTTGCCCAAATACATTGAGTAGATTCAGTAAAATAAAACAATCTAAAATTATATTCTCCAGTTTAATAATAAATGCACAGTGTTGTACTTTCATTCAGTAAAATAGCAATGTGTAACTGATAACTTAGTAACCTAGAAGTCTTTCCTCATTTCACTTCTGACTACAGTTATCTGAAGGTGGCCAACTGTTATTTAATATACAACAAAAGGTCCTGTTCCTTAAATACATCATAAGTTCTTTGAAGACAGAAGTTGGGTGTTAGAACCACCATTACCTAGACCAAATGTTTGCACATAGTCAGTGCAAATATTCTATTATGATGATAAATAAGAAGTTGAATTTACTATGAATAAAATTCCTTCTTTTAAGAAGCATGAGAGGTAGTGAAACAGGCCCAGATGTGTGTATTATGAACAAAATTGGGTCATTAATCTAAAGATCTCTAACCAATAATATCAATTAAGTTTCCAAACATCTTGCTGAAGTATAATTACCCATACTTTATAGAGTAACGAAAGAGGCAGATGGCAATAATGTACTGGGCTCTACTCAGACACTTTCATTACACTGTAATAAAATGGAAATCAAGCATCCTGTCTGGAAGAAAATGTCTGCATCAGCTATTTTGGCTTGTCTTTAAGTGTTAGTTGTATGAATTATCCTGATAAAATGACATTTCACCAAGATGATTTTTGTTCCTTTCTAATTATGTAGAACAGTGGTTAAAAGCATAATCTGGACCACTCAGATTTAGAGTCCAGTTTCTATTCTACTGACCATACATAAGACCTGAGCAAGTCACTAAGCCTTTCTGTGCCTCCTTACTTTCCCTCATCTGTAAAGTGGGGAAAACAGTTACCATACTTACCTCAATGGGTGTTGTGAAGATCAGAAGAAATCACGTGCAGAAGTACCTATAACATACCACAGGGTCAAGAAATGACCAGTAGCAGTAGTAAGACCACACCAAATGTGCTAACTTTGTAAGGTTACATTTCTAAGTCTGACATGCATCTGCAGGCTGTGTTCAAAGAGCACTTTTAGACAACTTTCAACTTGTCCATATGCCCTGCTTCAGCACTGCAGCTGAATGAGCCACAATGCATAATAAAAGAGAGCAAAGTTCTCACATTTCTCTCAACGCCCTTTTTCTCAGGTCTAAAATGTTATGCTTAATCCAGACAATCTTGAAGAAACCACCTCTGAATATTCTCATGCATTTGAAGTACCCATGGATTTCTCCAGCCCCTTGATAGGTATCTAGTGTTATTTTTATGCTCAGTTTCATTAATACAATCATAGACAATAGTTGAGTGTTTACTCTGCATCAGACATTAGGTTAGGTGTGCTACATAGACTCTCATTTAATTCTTATAATCACCTCATTTCATGGAACAGTCAGTAGAAGGTTCTGTAACTTGCCTGTGTCACTAGAACCCCCATCTTTATGATTCCAAAACCACTGTGCTTTTGCTCCCTAATATGTGATGTTCTCAATCAAATTCTTTTGGTTTTAGCTCCTGACCATCAAATCTACTTCATCTCAGAAGTCAGGAGTATTCTTATTTCTGTATAGTGCCAACTACTGAGACCTTTAAAAATTTAACATCCCCAAATTTTCCACATAAAGATCTAGTTCCGATCAATTGTCATGCAGGATACTACTGGTGTCTAATCAATAGAGATCATGTGAACCAAAAGACAAAAATGAAAATATACTTTTTATAATGAAATAACTCCAGCCTATTCTTATTTAAAAAGATTATTAATTCAGAATATAATGCATATATACATGAAAAAGTCATAATGAAGCTCTCTGTGCAGGTATCTTAAACAAATAAAAATGTCTTTTTTCAAAAACAAAGAACAAGAAAGTAAAACAAGTCCTGTCTCAGGGTTGGTGCCAGTGGATGAGGGGAGGATGCAAGGAAAGGGTGAAAGAAGGTGAATATGGTAGAAATATTAAGTACTCATACATGAAAATGGAAAAATGAGACCTGTAGAAACTATTCTAAGATGGGGGTAAATTTAACTAAAATATATAGCAAACATTTTGTAAAGGTCACAATGTGCCTCCAATACAATAGTAATATAACAAAAACAAAATTAAAAAAAAATAAACAAATAATTACATTCATACACATACAAAAAATGCTTCTCCATGCATTTGTGTATTGTAACAACCCAGTGTAAGCCTTACATTTAAGCATTTATCTAAAACTATTTTGAATTTATTTGAATTTTAATGACCAAGAGGATAAATTCCTTAAATTTCATTCTAACCTATGTGCTCATTCTTCCTTTCACCTTTTCTAAATTTATTTCTTTAAAACAATGTGGTAGGTATGTGCCTCTCATTTTCCCTCTCCCAAATGGCATTGTGGATTTCAATCACTTCCCAGCCTTTGTTTTTGCAATGGTTAATACTCACCAATCTGCTTTCGGTGACTTCCTAAGCAATTGTCTCTGTGACCCACGTCCCTGGATCATTTATCCGCTCTTCCCCATGCCTGTCTCTCTTTCTAGTAACAACGATTGCAAACACTTTGTCAAGTGACAAAGTACAAGGACTCTGCAAAATTGGGTGCTAATTTTTGTTTATAATACCCAACTTTATTATTACCAATCTGTGATTGCACTTTTTAACCACATCAATGCATTAAATTCAATGTTTTAGAATCTTAATAACTCTTAAGGAACATTATGATTCCAGAATCATACAGATGTACTTTGGATTATTTTACTCTCAAAGTTTACATGGAAATACTTTTACTGTCTTGCTATTCCCTTGGACATTATTATAAGACCTTGAAATTTTTATCTATTGACTTGTCTGATTGCTACCTATTGGATACAATTTTTCCATAAGATCATTTTAAATCATTAGATAAGACTATTTCTATATGTCTTTGAGTTATGGATCTTAAATATCAGCAAAACATCTTCAACTCCTCAAGATTATAAATTATAAAACACAAGATGCTCAGGAAAGCAGAGACAAGCTGCAATACAGGCCAAATTTACTGTCTGCCTGTTTCGCTTTTGTTTAACTACAAGTGGAATTTGGAAATGAATAGCTTCAGAAACTATAAAAACATTCCCAAACCCTGGCGTGGTCCATGGCTTGAGAACATAATATTATTAAAGGTTTCTAAATCGTCTTGGACTTTTCTCCACACTGACCCTTACTTACCCTCTACCCTTTACTTCTGGGCAAAGATAAATTCTGCTTTTCACATAACATTTTATTATTTGTAATAACAACAATATTGTCACAAAATATTAAATCATAGTAGCTAGGGTTATTTTCATGTTTGGCCTTACAGCTTATTAGCAGGAAAAAAAAGAAAGAACCGAATACTGATACCAAAAACTTAATTTGTAATAATTATACTTTTTATTTTCAAAGCTCTTTATATTTTATAAAATATTTTCAAAAAATGATCTCGGGTACTTCAAAGTACACAAGTGCCAGCTTGTCAAGCACATACAGCTTCAGTTTAAAAGCAGTTCCGTGGCTTAAGGGCTGCACCATGAGGCCCTGGAAAAGTTATTTTATGTTGCAGTTTCCTTGTCTGTAATTGACTCTGATGATAGATATACATGCCTCAAAGTTTTGTGATGAAGATTAAATGAGCTAATGTTTAAATGTTGCTTATGACAGTGTGGCATGTAGCAAGTGCTAAATCATTGCTTAAAAAACAAAAGAATAATTTTTATTAACAATTTAAAGCAGATATTATCATTATCTTTGCAAAGACAAGAATCTGTAGTTCTAAAGGAATTGTCCATGTACCTACAAAAGATTACAACTGATTTAAATCCAGCTCTTTTGCTCCAGATAGAATGTCTTTTTTTTCATCCACAGACATTAAATGCTGTAAATTGAGTCTTCAAATTATGTATATGTAATCACTTATCTCATTTATACATTATGCAGCCAGTAATTGCCATACACAGAGCTTCTGTATAATGAGATACCTTCATCTAGCAACCCTCCACAACCATTTTAGCAAGTGTAAGATCACATATGTTCAAGGCATTATAGACCTCACATCCGGGTTCTGAACCCACTTTATCAGTGACACTTAAAAACTGTTCTCAGACAAGATTCCCTTCTAATGAGAGTGTAGAAGACCGTTAAAGGCCAGTATTATTATAACTGTATCTTTTATGGTCTGAGAGAAAATGTAGACTAGTTACTGAAGGTCATGCTACAATACTTCCAGAATAACCTCCACCTGTCAACAGCCCAACTCTTTCTTCAGTGGCAACAGCAGGAGCTAATAAAATGGCTGCTCTGGTTATTTTGACTTTTTCTGTGCCAACCACTGTGTTAGGGACTAGGGAAATACCAAAGACACATCATATTCTCTAGCATTCCCAGATTAATAGAGATATATTCATATATAGAGAACAGCAGTATATGATTACTTATAGGTTATTAGAGATGTGGCTTGAATACCAAGTTGCTTGTGAGTTATTAACCTTGAGTCCATGTAAAGAGTTAGGGGTATGTACACTTTTTAACATATATATATATATATATATATATATATATATATATATCCTTTTGAGTAAAAGATTATGTAGTTCCTGTATAGTTTGAATATTTCTAAGGTACAGAAATGAAATCTATTACAAGAAGGAAAAATATTTGTGCAGAGGAGAATAAGAGAATGAGAACTGTGGGAAGAGCTGTAGTAAAGAGTGGATGTAATAGTGATGAGGATGTAGATTTTGACTATTCATGCACACTAAAATGAGTAATATTCTCCAATCACATCAGAGGAATATGCAACTCCAGGCTGGACACAGCCAGGACTTTATGCACAACTGTCCAAAGATAGGTCCAAATGATATCTTCCCTGATCAATGAAAAAGGAAGTCACTTACATCCCCTCTCTCACATTTCATAATATGAAACCCATTAATACTAAGCCATGAAGAATGCATAAAGTCTACATTATAGGTTTTCCTCTTACATCTACTTTCTGAAAATTGTAATGGTATAAGTTTTTATTTATGTACATTGATCTTGTAACTGTACATTCTTAAAGATCGAAGGCAGTGTTTCTCTGATTTTAAGCTCTACATGAGATTGTCATTTGCAGTGAACTAGTTAGGAAACATGGCAGTGCTAGTGGTGTTAATGGTGAGTAAGTAAATGTCAAAAGTGGCAATTCCATTAAATCTGGTAAATAGATTAGGTTTTTTTCCTCATTCTCACAAAAGAGTGAGCTGAGGTAGTATTAGATATCATAGTGAAAATAAGAGAATCAAGAAGGGTTTAGTGGAAGCAGCTGTACACTCAACACACAAAACTAAAAAGATGAAGATAAAGAACATGTAATACTACAAAGTGCCAAGGTCTGCATGACCTCTTGCAGAGTACATGAGCACCTGGGTTCTACTTCTCCCTTTCCAGGAACCACAAGACCATAGTGACAGAAGAGTACAGTTTTGGAAAAAGAATGCTTCCCAAATATGCACTGTGAACCACTTAAGAAAAAGTGAAAATTTCCCAAGCCCTTGATCCCTCAGCAATGTTCTGCATGGGACATTGCTATAAAATAATGATATTTCTCAAAGGCCTCATCAATGTAGCCACTACATTTAGTAGTAAAATTATGAAACTATTTTAAATCATCATTCAGATATGAAACTAAATTTTAATAACTGTAGGATGTTACTTTGGGGCATATTTTTTCATCTTATTTCTGAGAATGTATGGGTGAACTGAGTAAATGAGAGTCATTTTATTTCAGTCAATAGTGTATTATTAACAAGCTGAATTTCCATTATTTATCATCTAGTCATAGTCTCTCTAGTGTAATACAGGCTCAGTGATTAAAATGTATTGGTAGTATTTTTACAATGCAATAGCATGTTGTTATTCTTTGTGAATTCTGAACAATTTAATAAATAGAAGAAACAGTTAACAAATGTGATTTGGATACTTCTTGAGTGCAGAATATTGATAACATCCAGCATCAATAGTCATACATGCCACTTTCTCTTCACTCGGTTTCAATTCTTTGATAGGTGTTGCAGCAATCAATACAATAAGACTCAGCACTTCTCTATCAAATCTGTGTTTGGCACAAGCATTGAAAAATAATACCTCTTAAATGTCTAGTGTAGCCAAATGTGTAATACAAGAGTGCATCCTGACATTCTGCAGATGCAATATGTTTTGCATTTGTAAGTCTGCTTGGAAGACTAATATTCAAAATATTTCAAAGTACATTTTCATTAATTATGCATTGGTTTAATAGGAAGATGCATATTCAAGAATCTTCTAAATTTGTGTATAAATGATAAAACAAAGTAAAAGACTGAATGAGTTCATGAATCTGTGTATAGTATTCCATTAAAATGACTTAGTGGATTTAACCAATGATTGCATTGGTTGATTAATATGTTGAACAAAAGCAGAAGACTGAGACAAAGTGTCTTATATTTGAGAGTTTATTTTTCTAAAAACCACTTAAAAGAATTTATAAATTGCCAAATCTTGCTGAAAACTGGAAGCAAATTTGATAAAATTTTCTATGAAGAAAATCAACCACTTTAAACCTGTGCTTTAAAAATGGAATTCTTTGTATATCAGTTTCTTTTCTTTCCAGAGAATTTTTCAGTTGGCAAAAGCTAAAATCTTTACAAAATGAACCCAAACTTCAAATAGTTATAAAACCTGATTATTGTGTAGTTACACTCTCTGTATCTAAATAGCTATGGCCTTGTAATGGTTAAAATTCATCCATTTAATATCACTAATTATTTTCCCTCTGCAGTTTTGATGGGTTAGTTATAGCGTGGAATAAAAAACACTGTGGTAAGGACAACTGTACAGCAAGGTTAAGTGCCTTCTTGTCTTCAGTACCAATAATTACCTTTAAACAAAAAAAGGCTGTTTTCAGATTTGACAGTTAATTTACTAATGAGTATGTGGACCCAATTTATAATAAAGTAATATTGACCAGAAATAATCCTGCATTGGTACTCATCTGAACTATTTTATTGTTCATGTCCTCTATTAAATAAATTGGAAAGGATTAATTTTGCGCGATGGGATTGTCAGAGACGGCTGCATAAACTAGATGCATGTCAGCACTAAATTTAATTATTGATCACAATACAATAGTGCTGAGTGTTCCAATCCCCAAACTGCTTCCAGTAACTATCAGCACATTCCTAATATAGAGACTGAAGTAAAAATTTGATTGCAGATGACTACATTTTTAATAAATAAACATTTCATCAGCACTAAATAAAAATTTAATTTTACAGTACTATTTGGATCACTCATTGAGCTATGAAGCAAATTAACAATGAATAAGGGTGACTTCCTTAATGACACAAATTTTATTTTAATGACCTAATGGCCAAAGTCAGTATCCATGAGATAACTTTGATCCTAACATCCTGGTAAAGAAATTAAAACTTGTAAAGAGAAGGCCACCTAAAACACACTTAAAGTTGTCAAAAAGCACAATGTGGCATTGGACTGGCTTGGATTTAGTTCTGAAATTCAGGCCTACAGTTTCCTGTAGAAACTGGTGTAATGCAGAAATCAGTACTGAGTTATGATTTGAATTGGGGCATGTTGAAATTAGTTGAAAATTGGGAAATTAAATCTATTAACTGGCTATGAGCCAAGGTCTTGAACTGAAATTAAATTTCTATACATGAACTGGATTGTTGAGAAAGCTTGACTAAACACAATGGACACATATCTTTTTATTAATTTTTTTATTGTTGTGCTGAGTGGGGATACATTGTGGCATTTACAGAGATTCTTACAATATATCAAATATATTTGAATTCACCCCCTCCACCATTCTTCTTTATCCTTCCTGCCCCCCATTTCTGGAACAGTTTTAACAGGTATCATTTTCCCATTTACATACATGTGTAACATGCTATATCCACGATACCCTACACCCTTTCCCCACCTCCTTCCCACTTCTACTGGTACCAACTCTCCCAGACAAGAACTGTTCCACCCTCCTGTAAAAGAAAAAAATGACATTTTGTTTGTTTAAAATTACTACACAGGGAGTTTCCTTGTGGCATTTTCATGTTTATTGACAAAACATTTTGATATAATGTGAAATCTTCCTTAAACTTAGCAACCAAGCGCACAACTGCTTTTCCTAGAATTATAGTTAGAATCAATGAATATATAGATATATGTATAAGAACTAAATTAGATCAGGAGTTCTTCTACCAAGAACACAGAGAATGTGATCTTAATTTTAGCACTGCTCCCAATGAAAATTCAGATAGTCAGTGAATACAATGCTTTACTACATAACCACAAAATTTGAATTTTAATGAGACAATAAAGAGATATGTTAGTACTATTACTATAGCTTGTATGACTCAGAATATTTATTCAATGGCTGGTGTTCAAAGAAAAACATAAAAATATTTAATACTATGTGAAATATACTGTGAAAGTAGAAATCATTTTCTTTTAAATCAACAAAAAGTAGCAAAATTGACCTGCTAAAATAAATCTTACAGGAAAAGGTTGCTTACTGCTTTTATCGAGAATTTATAGAGTGAAATTTGTACAAATGTTGATTAGATCATTTTGACTTCTTCAACCCATTCTTGATTTGGTATGAAACATTGGAAATTAATATATTGCTTTAATTTTGATAAGCACTGGTAAGAGAGAATGTTATCATTATCCTAATAAATTTTTAACATGTATCTTGACAATTTTTCAATTTCCTCTGACCTTTTGAACAATAGTTCTATACATAATCTTTATTCTAAAATTCATCACTTTGGTTTGAGGTAGAATTTATTCTTCTGTATCTTTAATTTCAATCCAGTTATTAATTTTTGTGTTATTGTAGTAAATTACTAAATTAAGAATAAAAGACTTAGATCCATCTCAGAACTTACTTGTTTACATGATAGCATAGTATATTAAAATAGTCCAGCCTTTGTGGTCAAGTACATGGTTGTTCAAAAACCCAAATCATCCATTTAAAGCAATATCATCTGAACAATCCACTCAATTTCTGAATCTCAATTTATATAATCGTGATTCTTAAAAAAATTAATCTTAATTATTGGGTGTATTTCTGTTGTAATAGAGTGTGAAAGATAGCAAAATTTTGGATATACATCACTAAATCTTAATGATTTTGTAAGAAGTTTTAGTAAATGGCTAAACTTATTATTTAACTTATCTTCTCTCTCAAAAAATGATATGTTATACATTGTATACTGAAGCATATACAATACATACTATGTTTGTGCTACCATACTACTGAGTGGTTTGAAAACTCCATAGCATTTTAAAAATATTAAGTACATTGAGTAACAATGAATTAAGTAAAATAGGATATTATTTTGCATGAGGTAGGACTATTTGTATTAAAAGTTATGGAAATTCAAACTAACTGAAAAAATAAAAGGTGTTTATTATACAGGAGGAAAACGGTCTTCAGATCTAGTTCAACAAGGGCTGTAAGTCCATTTGTCTGCAAGTGTCTCAGCTTCATCCATTTCTGAATGTGAGCTTCATTCTCACACTATCTTCTCTCATGATGGCTTCCTTGTTCATATCTAAGACAATGGAACAGAATTCTGCAAATCAGAACTGAAGATCAAGGATGACTCACTGCCTCTTTTCTTATTGCTCATGAGCTAAGCATGGTTTTTACATTTCTAAGTGGTTGAAGGAAAGATCACAAGTGTGGCATATAAAATTCAAATCTCCAATATCCATAAATAAAGGTTTATTGGAAAGCAGCCATCTCAATCATATGTGCATCACCTGAGACTGCTTCTGTGGGAGAATAGCAAGCAGAACTACACAGTTATTGCAGGGGTGTTATCATGTTCCTAGAGTAGAACAATTACCCTACATTCAACATTATGGACAACCATCAAATAATGCCATGGAAAGGGAAATACTTCACATTTTCTTTCTTTAGAAATGGGTTTAAGATGCTAGGTAGCTAACAAACACATGTATACTGTACAAGCTACAGTTAAAACAGATCAATACATAATTTTTAAAAGAATATTTTCATATGATATTGTTAACTATTACATGAACTCTTTTCAAAATTAAAAGTAAATTTTTGAATAAAGAGCAAAGCTGACATACACAGTTCAAGACATAAGGGCAAAGAATTCTTTTGTTTCAGAAATTAAGCAAGGTAAAAACAAGTATATGACTGAATAAGTTGCTGCAACAAAGAGTACTTAAAATTTGCTCACTTTAAAACAGATAGAAATATACTTCCTGTAAGAAAACAGGAAGGACAATGATCAGGATAGGAAGTAGGAACTGCTACCTTGGTCAAGAAATCCAAAATCCTTCTTACACTTATCAGGAAATTCCATTACTCAGATATCCTGCAGCAAGAAGCATAGTTGACTAACAACTCTAATTGTCATTTCTGATGCCACCAGTCAATGACTGTGCACAACAGAGGTACTAATGTAAACCCTTTCTACAGGCAACACTAGCGTGCAGTGTACCCACCCACCTCACTGAAACTTTCTTACAAGGAGCTGCCCTCTGTCAGATGAGAGTCTTACCCTTTTGGCCCAACTCCTTCTTTTACAGTGATAGAACTGCGCTGAACTCTGACAGTCCCCTCACCTACTCCTACTTCTTCACCTTTGTTCTTTGGATGTGTTTCCTCCAACAAATCTCTTGCATGACTGGTCCCCCAGGATAGCATACTTTTGTTCTGCTCTCATCCCATCCCTAGTCAGTGTGTTTGCCTGTGTGGTCAAACCTAGCTGACTACTAACACAACCACAGCCCTGCCTGCAGGATGTGGGAAAGGGATAAGGGAGAGTTTACACTCCAAGTTAACCCAAAAACTGTACAAATCCCATACTTACTTCCCACACAAGAACTTAATTCCTGCATTAGTTCCTTTGCATTGAGGACATCAAATGCTATCTTGTTTTTTGGGGGGTTTCTTGCCTATCCTCATACCTCCCTTGTGTGCTCTCACCTCATCATGTGATCAAAGTCCAATCTCCTTGTTGTGTTTGCCCTTGATCTAAAGTCCGCATATGATGGAGAACATACAATTTTGTAATGCAGAAACTTTAAAGCGATAGAGGCCAATAGGAGAAGGGGGCCAGTAACTAGAGAAAAGGTTAGTTCACGAAGAATTAATTTAGAATGTCACACATATGTACAGGAAAGCAATGCGAGTCAACTCCCTGCATAGCTATCATTATCTCAGCTAGCAAAAACCCTTGGTCCTTCCTATTATTGCTTATACTCTCTCTTCAACAAAATTAGAGATAAGGGCAAAATAGTTTCTGCCTGGTAGCGAGGGGGTGGGGGGAAGATGGAGGGGGCCGGGAGGGAGGGGGAGGAAGGGAAGGAGTTGGGGGAAGAGGGAAGAAATGACCCAAACATTGTATGCACATATGAATAAAAGAAATTAAAAAAAAAAAAAGAACTTAGTTCCATGGTCACACCTCATTTCAAGAAGAGAAGGAAATCTAGCCACAAGTTTGGAGGATGTGCCCTACTAAAAATCAATAGACTACAAAAAGAGAAGCAGTAAAGCCTAGTAGACATTTAAAAGTTTGAGTCACAATATACTTTGAAAGATTTAGATGTTTGGGAGATTGCTTACCATTTTTCTTCTAGCAATCATAAATAAAGTACACGGTACTCAGTTTGTAGACATTGCCATTAAATTATACTTTGTGTGAATCACTTGTATAGAATCTCTTAAAATTACTAATAGAAAAATACACTTGGATATTGAATCAAGTCAGGTAAAATGTTAATCTTAAATTGTCATTTTGACATAATTAATAAAACATGTTTATAATATCATTTCTAGTACTGGTTGGAAATACTTAAGCTTTCAAACAGATTGTATTTGCAATTCTTTCTCTTCCTGTTCCTTTAGCCTTAAGAAAAGTACCAGCTCCCTACAACTTGCTATCTCCTGAATATCTCTACACACGACGTGTTTTCCTTGTTAACAAATGCATTATATCACATTCGTATTAACTCTCCTTCATTAAGAAGCCTGATCAAAAATTCTAGCAAAGTGTGCCATAAGATTCCTGCAGGGCCTCTGAAAAATGCAGCAACTACAACAATGCATACTTAGATTTGAACAAAATAAGACTAAAGGAATGTTATGGTTTGGATCAGATATGTCCTCAATAGGTTAATTTGTTGAACTGGTCTCTAGTGCAAAAATATTCATAGGTGGAAGCTGATTGGATCATGAGGGCTCTGACCTCATCAATGAATTAATGCATTAATTGATTTATAATTTGATGTCATTACTAAGAGGTGATAGAAACTTTAGAAGGTGGGGCTTAATTAGAGGAAGTAAATTACTGAAACATGCCATGGAAGGCTATATTCTCTTCAAAACTCCTCTGTCTTTCTGCTTCTTAGCCACGTTTTGGCAGCTTTGTTCTACCATGTGCTCATCACCACAATGTTCTGCCTCACTATTGACCAGAAGCAAAAGAATCAAGTGACCATAGACTGAAACCACGAGCCCAAATAAATTTTTCCTCCTTTGTGCTCATTTTCTCAGTTATTTTTGTCACAGAAACATAAAGCTGAATAATGCAAGGACCTAGAAAGAGGAATCCTAAAACTTAACTGGAAAGAGAAGTTGTTCCATATTCTCTCTGATGGTCTTTCACTCCTCTCCTTTCTGGTTTGGACCCAGAGATGAACCATTATGGTACCACAATAACTGTCTTTATTTCCAGGTTTAGTCAATAGAAGACCTAACAGGAAAGAGAATAGTCGAGGGAAAGGGAAGTTTCCAGGTATATCTAACCCTTATTCTTCCTGCAGGCCTAGGGGCTTCTGGTGGTTGAAATATTCTACTTAAGGTTATACCTTCTGTCAGGTAACCCTGCTCTAGCTGGAGGTTTGCAGGGCTTTGGTAACTATTGCCCTTCTTTACTCCTCCAAATCCAAGAATGATAATGACTCCCCACTGTTGCTACCCTAAAGTACTTTTTCACCATCCCTTCCATGTCTTTGCAGACAATTCCTTCACCATTGTCTCTTCAATCACCTTTGGGAGACTGTCTCCTACAAGAATTTTAAGTGACATAGACATAAAAGATGTTCAGAACACATAGAAAGGCCAATCACTACTCTGAATGTGAAACCAGAATACTATAAAAATGTGGTTTCCAAAAAGTTAGTTATAGATTTATAGATAATTACAGTGAGAAGCCCAGCCTTCATAGTTTTAAACTTTGCAGAATGATTTTATGATTAATTTAAAAATATCTTATAATCTTAGAAATTTTGAAAAATAATATTGATAATAGAGGACTTGACTTAGGAAATCTTAAAACTATGAAGCTATGATAACCAAAGAACTATAATGCTAGATTAAAAACTGAAATACAAATAATAGAAAAGAAAAAGCACTATGTAATCAGTTGTTACTGTAGAAAACAATTTAAAATAAAATAAGAATGCCATCATATATTAGAAAGGAAGAGAAATTAGCCATCATAAAAGATTTAGTTATTTAGAAGTGAAAAGAGGCTGTGGTGTTGCATGTCTATAATCCCTGTAATCCCACCTAATCAAAAGCATAGATTGGGCTAGCCCAGGATAAAAGTTAGTGTGATAGCATCTCATCCAATGAGCTGGACACAGTGATGTACACCTGAAACCCTCCTACATGAGAGGACTCTGGTTTGAGAGCTGAAAAATAACTGAAATCAGAAAGGACTGGAGCCACGCCAGTCCAAATGGAACAAATACCAAACAGTATGGCTATAGTTAAATTACGTATTATCCATAAAATATAATAATGTATAGCCACAAAAAATAATAAAATAATACAACAATATTTGACATCATACAAAATACATAAAGTGATATTAATTTTAAAGGAAGACAAGCTATGAACTTTTTCACACTGCACTCCCCAGTATATAAAGCAAGTCAGCCAATTTTCTGCACCCCATATATTATGCAGCCTAGATGCCAAAATCTGAAAGATTTAGTTATACACCAGGTTCAATTTATCCTTAATCAATTTCATTTATAAAATAACAACTAATTTCAACTATCCAAGTCTTTCATGTCTGTGCCCAGCATTACCAGAAGTAGTTTTAAGAAAGCAGGATGTGTAATTTTCTAATGTATAAATACTGCCTTACTGAATAAGATCAGGTTTCTGTTAATACAGAAGAATGAGAGAAGATACATTGACTAGAAAACAGGCGATCTTAGCCATCCTACTCAAACTTACATACTTCATTCATGTGCCAATAAATTGTCTTATTTATAAAACAAATATAAAACAACTGATTAAAACAGAAAAAAATACAGCTGGCTCTTTTCTTGTTTGTTTGTTCAGTTGGTTGGGAAGTTTTGGTTTGGTCTGACTACATAGTAAAGAATATCCCATCACTTGATGGGATATTTTATACCCCCCTGACATGCTGTCATTCAATTATTGCTCTTTTCTTTAATATACTTAACGTGTTCCCACCCATGTTAGTTTTCATGAAGTGTTATGTAAACATATTATTAGCATACAATAAAGAAAAGTTAAATTGCTTTTCCATGCTGAGGAACTAGATGACAATTCAGTATTAGCCAAGCATACTTCGCTGATTATGTCTTTACTCTAAAAGTTCTGGTATTGTACACAATAAAATCCATACAGTAATTCCTGCCTAGTGATTGATTTTGAATTAAAGCACTAGACTTTTTTTGTATTTGTTTTACCTATTACATAAGACCTTATTTTCCTTAATATATTTGAGATTATCTCATACAAAAAATAATACTCACTGTAATAAAACTATTCTATAAATTTATTTAATTCACAACCTTGTTATTACTAAAAACAATTTACTTTTATGTTATTATTGAAAACAAATTGTACTCAAATCTGTATTACCTTTAATGTGGGTATAAGCCAGTCTCTTCAAATGTTCATACTGAAGAGATTTCACTATATTGAGTCACTGTTATAGTAAGTATGATGTATTAGAACTAAAATTTAAATACTTTAGGTTGATTACATTTATTTTATGTAATTCCATTTAGGTAGTGTTTACTATTTATCAACACAAAAATGAATGGCTACTTCAACTTTCCTTTTAATTTCTCCTGGCTGAGAAATTTCTGTTCTGTGCACTATTCCTCATTTTCCCAATGAGGTTTTTAAAAATACATATTTTTACCTGCTGCACTATTTACATTCACTTATATTTATTTCTAATATGTTTCAATACTACTTCACAAAGTGTTGTGTAAACACATTATAGCATAAAAGAACAAGTAAATTGTTTTTATTTACCTCAATCATGTTGAGCTAAATAAATCATGTTGTGTTCAATTTTCAACACAAACTCACAAAACTTCCTGAATATGTATTTACTCTAAAAATTCTCACATCTTACATAATAAAATCCGTAGACTAATTTCTACCTTAACAGGTAATCAGACTTCAGATGACCACAGTCAGCATCAACAATACCACAACAACCAAATAAGGACATAGAAAGCTCCTGAGCCTCAGAGAACCCTGTTGTCTCAAAGACCTCACACTAGGGTTTAGGCATGGAATTATCCTCAGGAAAGAGTAAATTGATTTAGTGTGCGTGTTTGACTAAGGTAAACATTACAGGGTAAATAGTACTAACCCCAAAGAGTCCGTAGATAGATTAGAGAAAAACATTTCTCAAGAAGCAGTTAGCAAAAATAGGGGGAAATCCACTTACCTATCTACCCCCCACATATGTATTGTGCATCAAGTAGTAGGCATCCAGGTCTAAGGATGCACCAGAAGCAAAAACAAATGGCACTTCTGGTCACAGGGTCACCACTCTACTTGGGAGATGGATAAATGCTTAAAAAATGAACACAGTGCAATGTTTAGAGGTGAATGATGCTAAATAGAAAACTTTGTGCATGCTTTTTTAAACAGATGGTCATGGAAGGATAATCTTACTAAGTGATACTGGCTTATGATAATGAAGAAGAATATATGGGCATATAAAGAAATGAGTTTTGGGGTAGAAGAGAGTGTAACAAATCCAAATGCTATAGTGGGTATTTTCTGAGGACTTGCAAGGCAATTTTATGAGGAAAAATCAGGAATTTGTTTTAAGACATGTTAAATTTAAAGGTGCCTGAAAGGTAGCCAGAGATAATGAATACTGAGTTGGTGTTCAGAATTAGAAACAGTTTCTGAGATCAGAATTTAGTAATTATCAGTAGTAATTCTTAAGTATGTAGGGTAGATAAGATCAAGAGACAATCAATACAAATGTAAGAATGCTGAAATGAGGAAGAGCAGGTTGAACAGCAATGAAGACTTAGTGGAAATAGACTATATCATAGAAAGACAATCAAAACTTAATGAAATCCCACAAGCCAAGAGAAGCTTGTTTAAAAAAAGGAGTGATTTTCCCTAGCATACGTATCAGCAGGTCAAGTAAAATCAAGACTGAGACTAGGCTATTGGATCTAACAACATCTAAATAATTGTTAGCCTCAAAATCAGCAAAGCTGTAATGGAGAATAAGCTGAGAGTCTGTGGCTAGTAGAATTCAGTAAACAGAAGGAAAGAACAACTAAATAAGACAGGAAATGGTAATTTAGTTGAAAAGAATTGTGTTAGTCAGCTGTCACTGTGCCAAAATATCTGAGATAATCAACTTTAAAAGAGGAAAGGGTTATTTTGGCTCAGAATTTCAGGGGTTTCAGTCCATGGATACATGGGCTTGTTGTTTCGGCCCTGTATGGCAAATACATCACAGCAGCAGTCCATGGTGTCGGAGGCTGCTTACTTCATAGTGGACAGGATGCAAGGGATCCAGGAAGGAATCAGGGTCTCAAATTGCCTTTCAAAGGCCACATCCCCATGACCTAACTTCTTTTCACTAGAGCCAGTCACCTAAAGGTTCCACAATCTCACAACAGCACCACAGACTGGCAACCAAAACTTTAATACAAGGTCCATTGGGTCACATTTAAAATTCAAACCATAGGAAGAATTGAAGTATTACTTCTGACTACAGTTATGCTATACCTTGTAATTAACCATGGGAAATTATCAAGCTGCTTCTTACAAAGAAAGTACTTCATATATAAGTTTAAGGGGAATAAAAAGTTGTGTGGTCAACATGAGCAAGATGAACTCCAAAGCAGAATATTTTTAAAATTTTCTTATTCATTTATTCACATGTGCCTACATTGTTTGGGCCATTTGTCCCCACTGCCCACTCCCCCTCCTCACCACCTCCGTCTCCCCTCTACCCCCCTCGCTTCCAGGCAGAACCTGTTCTACCCTTATCTCTAATTTTTTTGAAGAGAAGACATAGTGAAATAAGAGAGAAAAAGCATTTTTGCTAGTTGAGATAAGGATAGCTACACAAAGAGATTCCTAGCATTGCGTCCATGTACAAATGTGTTACAACCCAAGTTGATTCATCTCTAACTGACCTTTTCATTAGTTCCTGATCCCCTTTCCATATTGACCTCTGTCACTTCAAGGTTTCTTTATTAGTTCCTCTGCAGTGAGGACATCAAACATTTTCATGTTTTTGGATTTCCTACCAATCCCCATACCTCTCGTATGTGCTCTTCCCTTAGCATGTGACCCAAGTCCAATACCATTGCTGTATTTGCCCTAGATCTAAAGCCCACATATGAGGGAGAACATATGATTTTTGGTCTTCTGTGCCTGGCTAACCTCGCTCAGAATGATGTTCTCCAGTTCCATCCATTTACTTGTGAATGATAAGATTTCATTCTTCTTCATGATTGAGTAAAACTCCATTGTGTGTAACTACCACATTTTCTTAATCCATTTTTCAGTAGTGGAGCATCTTGGCTGTTTCCATAACTTGGCTATTGTGAATAGTGCTGCAATACACATGTGTGTGCAGGTGCCTCTGGAGTAACCTGTGTCACATTCCTTTGGGTATATCCCCAGGAGTGGGATTGCTGGATCGTACAGCAGATCTATGTTTAGATATTTTTAAAACCTCCATATTGTTTTCCAAAGTAGTTGGAAAACAACTACTTGCACCAGCTTGCATTCCCACCAGCAGCATATGAGGGTTGCTTTTTCCCCACATCCTTGCCAACACCTTTTGGTGGTGGTGTTCTTGATGATAGCTATTCTAACAGGGGTGAAGTGGAATCTTAGTGTGGTTTTGATTTGCATTTCCTTTATGGCTAGAGATGGTGAGCACTTTTTTCACGTGTCTTTTGGCCATTTGATGTTCTTCTTTTGAGAAAGTTCTATTTAGTTCAGTTACCCATTTCTTTATTGGTTCATTGATTTTGGGAGATTTTAGTTTCTTAAGTTCCCTGTATATTCTGGTTATCAGTCCTTTGTCTGATGTATAGCTGGCAAATGTTTTCTCCCTTTCTGTGAGTGGTCTCTTCAGTTTAGAGACCATTTCTTTTGTTGTGAAGAAGCTTTTTAATTTTATGAAGTCCCGTTTGTCCATCCTTTCTCTTAGTTGCTGAGTTGCTGGGTTTCTATTGAGGAAGACCTTACCTACACCTATTACTTCCAGGGTAATCTCTGCTCTTTCCTGTACTAACTTCAGAATTTTGGTCTGTTATTAAGGTCCTTGGTCCATTTTGAGTTGATACTAGTATAGGGTGGTAAACATGGATCTAGTTTCAGTTTTTTGTAGAGTGATAACCACTTTTTCCAGCAACATTTGTTGAAGAGGCTGTCTTTTCTCCATCATATATTTTTGGCACTTTTGTCAAAAATGTGGGCATAGATGTGTGGATTCATATCTGGGTCCTCTATTCTGTTGCACTGTTCTTCATGTCTGTTTTTGTGCCAGTACCATGCTGTTTTTATTGCTATTGCTATGTAATATAATTTGAAGTTGATATTGTAATACCTCCAGCATTGCTCTTTTTGCTGAGTATTGCCTTGGCTATTCATGGTCTCTTGTGTTTCCAAATGAACTTTAGGGTAGATTTTTTTAATCTCTGTGATGAAAGTCATTGGGATTTTGATGGGAATTGCATTTAACATATAGATTGCTTTTGGTAGTATAGTCATTTTGACTATGTTGATTCTACCAATCTGTGAGCAAGGGAGATCTCGCCACCTTCTGTACTGTAGTCTTCCTCAATCTCTTTCTTCAGAGGTTTCTAGTTCTCCTCGTAGAGGTCATTCACATCTTTTGTTAAGTATAATCCTAGGTAGTTGATATTTTTTGAGGCTATTGTAAATGGAATTGTTTCCATATATTCTTTCTCAGTTTGTTCATTTTTGGTGTATAGAAAAGGAAATGATTTTTGTAAGTTGATTTTATATCCTGACTTTGCTATAGCTGTTTATAATGTCTACGAATTCTTGGGTCTTTAATTTATTGGATCATATCATCTGCAAATAGGGATATTTTGACAGCTTCTTTACCTATGTTTATTCCTTTTATTTCTTTTTCTTGCCTAATTGCTCTGGCTAGGAATTCCAGTACTATGTTGAATAGCAGTGGGGATAGTGGGACACCCTTGTCCATTCCTGAATTTAAGGAAAATGGTTTCAGTTTTTCACTGTTAAGTATGATGTTGTCTGTAGGTTTGTCATTTATACCCTTTACAATGTTGAGATACATTCTTTCTATTCCTAGTTTTCTTAGAGCTTTTATCATGAAGTGGTGCTGGATCTTGTCGAAGGCTTTTTCTGCATCTATTGAGATGATCAAGTGGTTTTTGTCTTTCCTTCTATTAATGTGCTGTATTACATTTATACATTTGCATATGTTGAACCACTCCTGCAACCCGGGGATGAAGCTGAGTTGGTAGTGGTGAATGATCTTTCTGATATGTTGTCAGATTCAGTTTGCCATTATTTTATTGAGGATATTTGCATTGATGTTCATTAAGGAGATTGGAATATAGTTCTCCTTTTTTTGGAAATGTTTTTGCCTGGTTTTGGGATGAGTATAATACTGACTTCATAAAATGAGTTAGGTGGTGTTCCTTCCTTTCTATTCCATGAACAGTTTAAGAAGGGTTGGTATTAGTTCTTCTTTAAATATCTGATAGAATTCAGCAGAGAAACTCCATCAGGTCCTGGACTTTTCTTTTTTGGGAGACTGTTTATTGCTGCCTCAATTTCATTTTGTTCTATAGATCTATTCAAGTAATGAATATCCTCTTGGTTCAATTTTGGTTGGTCATAAGTATCTATAAATCTGTCATTTCTTTAAAATTTAAATTTATTAGAACATAGGTTCTCAAAGTAGTCTCTGATGATTTCCTGGATTTTCATGGTGTTTTGTTATCTCCTCTTTTCATTTCTGATAATACTCCCTTGGGTTTTTTCTCTCCTCATTTTAGTCAGGTTCGCCAGGAGTCTGTTAATTATTTTTTTTTTCAAATGTCTGTTATTTATTTTTTCAAAGAATCAGCTTTTTGCAACTGAGGCCAATAGGAAAAGGGGACCAGGAACTACAGAAAAGGTTAGATCAAAAAGAACCTAGAAGGTAACACACATGCACAGGAAATTAATGTGAGTCAACTCCCTGTATAGCTATCCTTATCTCAACTAGCAAAAACCCTTGTTCCTTCCTATTATTGCTTATACTCTCTCTTCAACAAAATTAGAAATAAGGGCAAAATAGTTTCTGCTGGGTATTGAAGGGGTGTGGAGAAGAGGGAGGGGGTGGAGTGGGTGTAAAGGAGGGGGTGGGGGCAGGGGGGAGAAATGACCCAAGCGTTGTATGCACATATGAATAATAAAACAATAAAAAATTTTTAAAAAACCCAAAAAACAAAGAATCAGCTTTTTCTTTCATTGATTGTGTGGTTTTTTTTTTTGTTTCCATTTCATTGATTCTTTGTGTGTTTTTTGGTTTGTTTCTATTTCATTGGTTTGGGCACTTATTTTTATTATTTCTCTCATTCTGCTTGCTTTGGGATTTGCTTGTTCTTGTTTTTCTAGGAGTTTGAGATGTAGCATTAGGTCATTGATTTGAGATCTTTCTGTCTTTTTAATATATGCACTCATGGCTATAAAATTTCCTCTCAGGAGTGTCTTTGCTGTGTCTCATATTTTCTGGTAGGTCATATTTTCATTTTCATTAACTTCCAGGAACCTTTTAATGTCCTCTTTTATTTCATCAATGACCCATTGATCATTAAGCAATGTGTTATTCAGCTTGCAGTTGTTTGCATGTTTCTTACTGTTGTTTTTGTTGTTGAGTTCTAGTTTTATTACATTATGATTCTATAGATTGCATGGGATTATTTCTATTTTCTTATATATGCTGAAGTTTGCTTTGTGCCCAAAGATATGATCAGTTTTGAAGGAGGTACCATGCACTTCTGAGAAGAATGTATATTGTGCAGAAGTTGGATGAAATATTCTGTAGATATTAGGTAGGTCCATTTGATCTACGGTGTGATTTTGTTCTAGAATTTCTTTACTGATTTTTTTGTTTGAATGACCTATGTATTAGTGATAGGGGGGTATTAAATTCTCCCACTACCACTGTGCTGGAGTCTATATATGTTTTTAGGTCCTTCAGAGTATGTTTGATGAAGTTGGGTACATTGACATTGATTGTATGTAGGTTGATAATTGTTATTTCCTTTTGTATATTTCCCTGTTTATTAGTATGGCATGTCCTTCTTTATCTCATTTGATCATGTAAGTGTGAAGTCTACTTTGTCTGAGATAAGTATTGCTACTCCTGCCTGTTTTGGGGGGCCACTGGCTTGGTAAATCTTCTTCCAGTCTTTCACCCTCAACCAGTTCTTGTTTCTGTCGATGAGATGGGTCTCCTGTAAGCAACAGATTGTTGGATATTCTTTTTTAATCAATTTTGCCAAACAGTGTCTTTTGATGGGGGAATTAAGTCTGTTAACAGTCAGTATTAGTATTGGTAGGTATGTTGTAATTCCTGTCATTTAGTTGCCTTTGTTGTTTAAGGGTTTGATTGTGTGCAGTTGCATCAATGTTATTCTCTACTTTCTTGCCTTTTCTTCTCCTGTGGTTTGGCACTGCCTGCCCTTTCATCGTTTTGTTTGCTTGCACTTTCTGTGTGCAGAATTCCTTGAAGAATCTTTTGTAGTGGTGGCTTGGTGGTCGTATATTATTTAGGTTTCTGCTTATCATGGAAGACTTTTATTGCTCCATCTATTTCAAATGATAATTTTGCTGAGTAGAGTATCCTAGATTTGATGTTATTTAATTCAGTGCCCAGAAGATCTCACTCCATGCTCTTCTTGCTTTTAAGATTTCCATTGAGAAATCTGCTGTGATTTTGATGGATTTACCTTTGTATGTTTTTTGTTTTTTCTCTCTTACAGCTTTCAAAATCTTTTCTCTATTTTCTGTGCTTGTTGTGTTAATGAGAAGATGTCATGGGGTAGTTCTATTTTGGTCCAGTCTGTTTGGTGTCCTGGACACTTTCTGTACATGAATGGGCATAGTTTTCTCTAGATTTGGGAAATTTTATGTGATTATTTTGTTGAATATATTACAAATTCCTTTTGCTTGCACCTCTTCTTCTTCTTCAGTGCCTATGATTCTCAGGTTTGGTCTTTTGATGAAGTCTGTGAGTTCTTGCATTTTCCTTTCCAAAGTCTTGAGTTGTTTGACTAACAGTTCTTCAGTTTTTCCTTTAATTTCTAGTTTATCTTCGAGTTCTGAGATTCTATCTTCTGCTTGTTCTAGTCTGCTGCAGTGGCCTTCCATTGTGTTTTGTATCTCTGTTTGATTCTTTTTTCTGAGATTTTCCACATTAGTGGTCACTTCCTCTTTAATTTTTTATTTTTTCATCTTATATTCACTGATCTCTCTATTTATAGTGTTCTCTGTTTCACTTTTGAGTTTCTTTAGGTCTCTCATGAGTTCATTCATTTATTTCTGTGTCTTCTGATATTCTTTATTTTTGGTGTCTTGAAATTTCTTGAGTGCCTCTTGTACATTTTGGTTAACCATGCCTAGTAACTCTACATGAAATTCTCATTGAGTACTTGCTAGATTTCTTCTTTGTGGCTGCTTTTCTGGGCTTCATTGGGTTCCTTGGAATAGTCTATCATTGTTTTTTTTTTGGAGTCTGGAACTGAGTATCCATTTTCTTCATTTCCCTCTGAATCCTGTATTAATTTATTTTGGGGGAGAGAATGTTTTCCATCCCTTTTTCATCTTCCCATTGCTCCATTTGGTGCTGTTTCTGTCCCTGTGTGTAATTTAATATTAGCTAACTTACAATAGTAAAACTAACAAAACAAAGACAGAAAGATTAAAAAAAAAAAAAGAGAGAGAGAGAGAGAACCATAGAAATCAACAAGGAATGGTGCTGGACAAACCAACAGGGAACAAAACAAACAAACACATAAAAAAAAATTCCAGGTTTAGGAACAATAGAATTTTAACCTTAGTAGTTCTGGTGTTACTCTTTCAGCATCCAGTCCTGGTGTTAGGATTTAAGCAGAAGGTCTGTCTTAGTCTTGCCAGGTGTTTGGCAGAGACACACCAGTTTTTTTTCCTGTCTTTCAGAGGCAGCTGCTTAGTCAGCCTCTCCCTCGGTGAGGTGTGGCTTGTTCTCAGGTTCCGGAGATCAGCTCTGTGGCCCACTAGCCATCCTGCTTTGAAGTTGGGTTTTCGCTGTTGCTTTACTGGGGGCTTGTTTCTTTGCCTTCCACCCTTTCTCTGGGCAAGGTCAGAGATCCGTCAGTCATCTCTCTGCTGTCAGCATGTTATGCTGGTTTGCATAACAAAATGCTGGCTTGCAGTGTTGTTTGACTTTGGATGTTGCTCACTGACTAAGAAGATGTGCTTTGTGTACCACTATCTGCCCTGTTTCAGGCAGTGGCTTATCACCTGCCCACTGTCCTTTCCAGTCTTTTTTATTGAAAGTTCATGTGGAGATCAGCTTCTTGCTTCCTCTTCTCCAGTGCCTCAGACTACCCCATGTTTTCAGTTCCTTGTTTATTATTCAGTTTTTTTTTTTTTTTTTGCAGGGCAGGGGTCAGTCTGTCCAGGGGGCTATGCTGGTTTATCCCATGGGTAGCTGTGGGAATACCACATGACACTTATTTGCTCACCTGTTGGTCTGTGTCTCCCAAGCAGGTTTGGAGCAGGTGTCTGGTGTCACATGAGCCCCCCTGTTTTCTCAATGTAACATGGCGTGGAGAAGCTTTGTACAGCCTGGGGGTTCAGGGTATCAAAGTTTTGATTCTTCTTTGATTCTTCAGTCAAGTGTGGCTCCAACATCTCAGCAAAATTTTTGATTTATGGAGCTCACTCTGTCTGCTTCTGCCCTCTGGTCACCATCTTGGACCCTCTCCAGCAGAATAGTTTTATGTGCACACACAAAATATGTATACCTATGCACACACACCCAGACACACACACATACAGAATCTTCCATATCATCCCAGGAAAGAATTCACTGTTAGTTTTATGAGAAGTAAGACGATCACACTGAAATTCTCACTTTGTACTAAAAACTAGAACAATATTTTATATATCACTTCTGTGCTATTTCCTATTTAAATATTTTAAAATAAGTTTCAAAAGGAGTATTCCCTTTTTCAGATAATTCCAAGAGTGCTTGGAAAGTGAGAAAATGCCAACTTTCAGGATTCTACAAAATTAATTACCTGGCAGGATCTATGTAACAAGTGCACTGATTCAGGTGCTACATATCTAAAGCTAAGATTATTATTTTAACAAATACATTTGTCTATTTCTTAAGCTATTAAGAGGGACAGTCAACAGAAGAAAAGAAACATAGAACAGAAGATCCAAAAGGAAAATAGAGCAATTTGAGTCCATTCAATACTAGGCACAACCTGTTCTGCCTAATTCAATGGTCCTGAGGGTCTGCATTGGTTTTCTGTAAAAGTCAATGAAGTGGTTAAACTAGCTCAAGTTTATTCTCTAACCTACGGCACATAATTCAATTTTGAAAAGATGTTTATCAAAAGTGGGTGAAATTAAAGGATTTAGAGGAATTGCTTCAGTTATTTGAGGCATTTGTTTACTGAAAAAGCCATCTGATGCCACAGATAGAGAGGGCCATTAACTAAAGCTGTTGAATGACAAAAATGATCAGGAAAAAAACTCTGGTAAATAATTGTATTATGAATAAATTATTACTATTTAAGTTTGTGAATTTATTCAAAATAATTATTAACCACAAACTCAGTGTTTTGAGTCAAGAGGAGAAAGGTAAGTTAAACTTATTCTCCTCCTTTTAGGAGCTCACATTCCAGCTGCAAGAAGTCTCTTCTATCAATCAGAAAAGAATCTATGTCAGCTGACTTTCTTAAAACTTTTTCAACACTAAGGGAAAGTAGCTGCTCACATGGTCATAATCACAGATTGGAGAATTGGAGTGGGTTTCTTAATAATAAAATATTAGAAGTTACTACATAGAAGGTAAATCCAAAGTTTGCACAGAGAACAGATTGACATTTATGATTTTTGTAGTTGTTTTCCAAATCAAGTTTATTTAAAAAATATAATAAAGCTGACATATTGAATACAGTTGCTATACTGAAATGGAATTTTCTACTCCACTCATAAAAGAAAGATACTTCAAAATCCCTTTTATCTGGGTACTTTAAAAATGTGGTTAATTTGTATTATGTTTGAACTAAGACCTATAACTGTCCCAAGGATCCAGAAGATGCTTACACTGAATTTTTAACTGCTTATTTGATGTTCTGTTGGATTATCTTGTCACTTTAAAGGAGGTAATTCCATACATAAGATCATTTTTTACATACACATAAGGAATAGCACACTCAATGTATGTGAGTCAAATTTCAAATTTCTCACCATATTTTAAAACAAAAGAAATTCTCATCGACTCTTTTTACACTATTAAGGGTACCATAAATGTTTCAGTTAAACAAGCCTGAATTAATATTCCATCTGACTCTCCAAGTCTTAAAACTGCAGCCCTGGTCAAATTTCCCATTTTCCTTTTCTTTCCCCATCTACATTGCCATAGCTTCTAGGATTTTTTATGTGTTTATAGTCCTTTGGTATTTAGATGATTATCAAGTATGTAAATACCATCACCCCAAAACACCTACAATCTCCCCCATTGTCCACAAGCCTCTCTTAAGATGGCATCCAAGGACACAAAGACCTGACCTTTTCTAGAATTTCTAACCTGATTTAACACTTTCTCCATTTAACTCTTCATGACCTAGCCATACAGGGTTACTAGTGCTTCTTTGTTTCAGATTGCTTTTTATATATTTTTTTCTGTCCCTACTGCCTATGAGGCCATTTCCAACTTCTAAAGTGGACTGGCTTTTATGTAGCCTTTCAAGATTGTTCCAGGCATCATTTCTGCCAGAATTTTGTCTTAAAGTATCTGTTCTCTGTATTTACATTTCTAGATAAAGCATATGGCTGTCTTAATGCCTACCATTTTGAATTAAAATTCAGTTTATCTTCCTGTCCCTATAGTCAGTGATACACTGTTTGAGAGTAAAGGATATGTCTTATGCAGTATTGTTCCAAGAGCATAGTCAAGGAAAACACTTAGCAGGCACAAAAATAAATTCCAAAACTGTCTCCTCTGTAAAATCTTGTGTTTTCCTTCCTCCAAGATTCATTCCTTCCTTTGCTTGGCTTGTTCTCACTTCTCCCATTGAATCTGTTTTTATAATTTAGGAGTAGAGTACATGCTTGATGAACCTGTGTATGGAAGCTTCCTAGACTTTCAAATTTGAACTATGACTGCTTTGGATAGCTTGTTTGAACTTTATTAGCTATTCTTCATGTTTGTGCCTTAAATATTGTTATAGCCTCCTTAAAACATCACTTTTCTTACTGCAGCATTTTAAAAAATCTTTTGAGGCCTTTGCTATACTTTTCAATATCTTCAGGTCTCTGCAGCTAAAAGTACCTAAAGAGACTTATTTTTATGAAAGATAAATAAGAAGAGGTAATAGAGAAGATGAAAATAGGAGTTGAAATGATTAGAAGTTAAGGAAAAGTTTCTTTAAAAATGACAATAGTTCATTATGGGTTATATAATGAGATATCATAATATCAGGCAAGAAAAGGGGAGGAGTAGAAGAATGACCACCCATTTAAAAATGCTCTCATGCTTTTGGAATTAAGATTGATATCATTTTTTTCAAGTTTTGTTAAATTCTGGCAATAGTGTAATCCTTTGTGCCTTGATCCTATTCTTAAACCAGTATCAGCTATATTGTTATTTCTGTTTTTCTCCCAAGCATGTTGAAAAATACTCATAAAATAAACAAAATATTCTAGAGTAGAATATAAACTCTTATCAGAAAATCCAGAAGGTATACAGCCACAGCCATAAAGTCCTGGAGCCTACAGTAACTTAGCTATGATTGGCAAGTCCCCTGTACCTTCTATAATGACTATAAGCATGACATATGAACTGCTCATCTTAGGTCCTTTGTGATTGCTTCCTGAGAGATATATTTTTCTTTCTCCAAAGAAATTTCATTGCTATATTCATTTGTCTACAAGGCCACAAATGCAGTGATATCATCCCATATGACTGCTGATTTCAAGGGAACTAAGGTCTTTTCTGTGAGTGTCCATCAAGCTTCCAGTTCTCACTAAGCCATAAAAATGGGATCTTTTTGAGCTCTTAAACAACTAGAAATTCTTCACACTATATTATTGTTTTAGGAGCTCAAACAAGGACTTTAGTCTTTTGTCTGTTCCTTCTTTCTCAAAGAACAAAAATAAAACTGCCAAAATGTCACAAGGGAAGCTATCCTCATTGTCGGGTCAAACTGTAGTCCCATTAATAATGCTAGTGGAAGTATGAAATATCATGCAATTATACCAATGATTATTCTCATTATAATTTCACTCTCTTGGTTTGAAATGGCCATTTTCCCCCACTACAGGTGAGTTTTACTTTATTGTTGCTTTATTATTTAAAATAATTTTGAAATGATGTACTTTCTTCTTATCTAGTAATTTCATTAGATAATTGATATCAATGTCAGGTAAATATGTTCTCTAATTAGACATGTATTTTGAGCAACTATAGACTCAGCTTAAGGTCTACTTCATATTCTCAAAATGTTTTATTTTTCAAATTCTGATTAATAAGATCCCTACATCCTCACTATACACAGACCATATGGAAAAATAAAACAGACCTTTTTAATCATCCCTTTTGTGTCCTGGAGAAAGCCAGCAACCTTTTTCTGAAAAGAAGTACTAAATATTTCAAGCTGTGTGGGCTCCAGAGTCTTGGTTACATCTACACAATTTTAGCATTGTAGTGAAAGCAGCTATGTACCATACACATGTGAATGGATAACATTTTATTAGCAAAAACAGAATATAATCTATTTTCCTCTTCTAGAGGAATACTTTGCCAATTTATTAAAGAGTGAGGTCCTCAGAAACTGAAAAAAAAAAACTTGGAGTAATTATTTACTTGGGCAATCAAGACCCTAGGACAGTTCTGTTACCTACATGTAAATTAGGGTTAGGGTAAAGGATAAGTTTATAAAACAGAGGTCTCAAAAGAAAGTGAATTTAATTTACACAGAGATATGTGTTTTTCCCAGGTGTTATGAGTTGAATTGTGTCTCCAAAAAATGTATATTGAAGTTCCAACTGTCCATGTTAGTGTATGTGATCTTTTCTGGAAATACGGTTGCAAAAGTGACCAGTAAAGAGGGAGTCATACTGAGATAGGATGAACCCTTAATCCAATACGACTGGTGTCCTTATAAAGAAAGGAATGTGAGATGCAGATACACAGAGTTCTGTGTGTAGAAGGAAGATTTTGAAGTGATATATCTACAATCCAAGGAATACATAGGGAACTGCAAGATCAAAGAAGGATTTTCCTGAGAAGTGGAAGAGTGAGCCTGTGTGAACCCCTTGATTTTTGACTTCTAGTTTTCAGAGTCACTCATATTGTGTGGCACTTAGTTACTACAGTACTGGGAGACAAGTACACCTAGTGACAGCTCAGTAGTCAAACAGTCAGAAAACCAGTAAGACCGAAGTCTCTTGCTTCCTGACTCCTAATCATCCTGAATTGTAGGTGTCTTTAGCTATACTCTAAGGTGTATGAATACCTATTTGGAAATATTTTACTTGCATAAAATGAAATAAATAAGACTACAAGGGAAAACTATACTGAAATATATTTATCAAAATATTAGAAAACATAAATTTATGATACAATAATATGTCCTTCTTTGTTAATACATTTAATACCAATATTGATTGACCTGATAGCTAATAAAATTTCTCTATAAGGTTTAGCAGAAACAATATTTTTCTATATGAAAATATTGAACTTGTACAGTGGTGTCTGCCTGTAGTGCCAGATTCTTGGAAGGCTTAGGTAGGAGGATGACTTGAGCTGACTAGTTTGAAGCCAGTCCAAGATTCAATCACAAAAAAAAAGGAAGAAAAGAAAAGAAAGTATTTTATATGTCTATAGATGAAAAAGGGTCATATACCGCTAAGCTGCTGAGCTTTCAATGGTTTTTACCTACATGTATATCTGAAAGATGTGTTAATTCTTAACTAGAGGTTAGTGGCTTCCATAGATTCTATACACAGATCCCTTAGTTCTTGGACCTCAGAGTGCTCTCATCTGCATCAGCAAAGATAGATTCCCATGAATCTTTTATTCTAGCCCTCTCCTCTCCTCCCAAATAAAAGTTAGAGGATGTTCCAGCTGAAGGACTTTGTGTTTACTTTGTTCTTAGATGTTGTATTTATCATTTCTACGTGGAATGGATTGCAAATACTTAAAGACCTAAAAGGTGCCAAGGAGGCTGAAAATTTGGTGTTCTGTTGTAGAGCCATAAACCCATCTTACTTTTTTTTTTTAGAGGAGATGCATTCTGTTTATTTTTTTTTCTTTTATTCATATGTGCATACAATGTTTGGGCCCTTCACTCCCCCTACCCCCTTGCTACCAGGCAGAAACTATTTTGCCCTTATCTCTAATTTTGTTGAAGAGAGGGTATAAGCAATAATAGAAAGGACCAAGGGTTTTTGCTAGTTGAGATAAGGATAACTATACAGGGAGTTGACTTACGTAGCTTTCCTGGGCATATGTGTTACCTTCTAAATTAATTCTTCTTGATCTAACCTTTTCTCTAGTTCCTGGTTCTATTATCCTATTGGCCTCTGTCACTTTGAAGTATCTGCATTAGTTTCTCTGCATTAAGGGCAACATCTTACATTATTGGAATAGTTTCAATATGACATGTCCGTTAGTCTCATGTTTTCAATGCTTTCCCATAAGCTGGTGGTAATATTTTAGGAGGTTGTGAAAACCCTGGGAGGTGGAACCTAGCTGGAACAATTGAGTCACCAAGGGCGTGCCTTTGAATGTTATCCCAGGTCTCCAGTCAGCTCCTCTCTGCTTCCTGTCTGCCATGACAAGAACTGCTCTTCTCAGCCATGCCCTCCCCACCATGATGGATTGACACCTCCACAACTGTGAACCTAAGTAACTAATTCGCTCTTTTGAGTTATCAGGTATTATGGTTGCAAATATACAAAAGTAACTAATAATTATCAATTAATAAAGGAAAATTTATGAAACTTAATATTTGGGAGCATCTAGCAATCTCTGATTCTGAAACCTGTTTTCCTTCTGGATAAGCTAATTTCTAGAAAACTAGGAAAGAAGCATTCCAAAATGAAATTCTTTTTAATTTAAGACATTGATTAAGAAAAAATACATCAAAAACCATATCATAGGCCTGAAGAAGAATTACACTGTTTAACTTATGATTTTGTTTTATTCCAAATGTTGCCCTTACACAAAAAAAGACATTGGATATAAACAGGAATTTCTCTGTTGTTCTTATTTTTTTAATCAGGCTTCTCCTGACTCTGTGCATCTCTTCATATAGGTATTTCATACAGCATGAAAGTAACCTCTGTTGTCTGTGTTGCAAAGATGGTAATCAGAAATTCCATTAGCCTAGCTCCATTAAGTGACTAACAATGGACTTCCTAAGGATTTGACCTATGTCACAAACCCTCAATTATATGTCCAATAAATATAAGAGATCCAGCTTTGGTATAGAAGGAAATTGTCCATAAAAACAGAGACAAGAAAAACCTGAAGATTAAGACTCATATTCATGATTGAGTGTTGTGTTCCATGTCTATAATTCCAGGAAGGTGAAGTAGAAGCATCAAAGGCTGGCCCAGGCAAAAGTGGAAGACCCTATGTGAAAAACAAACAAAAAGCAAAAAGGTCTGGGGCATTGCTCAAGTGTTAGAGTGCTTGCCTAGCAAGCATGAGGCCTTGAGTTCAGACTCCAGTACAGCACCCCCAAAAAAGAATCATATTCATGATTTATCATGTGAACTTCAGAGTCCATGACCAAAACACACTAATTGCCCAGTTACATAAGCCAATTAATTCCTAATAAGGTCAACTCAACATAAGAAAAAACAGCATTCAACATACAATATTTTATTAAATCACAATAGTGGTTCTTAGTACATCTTAAAACTTTTGAATTGTGCAGATGTTTGGAAATTCTCTCTCATAAAATCCACATGTAAAATTTTATGACATTGATTTGCACCTTCTCAATTCATTCTTTACTTTTAATATTCTTCTTACTTGATTGAGTCATAATTAATAACGAAATTCTACTCATTGTAATACACTGAAGGTGCCAGTTGCATATCAACACACATTTACGCACTTAATTATAAAAGAGCTTTTTTATTAAGAAATTGATATGATGACATCAGCCCTCAGTGAGGAATATCATAAGAAATAGTCCTACAAAACTGGCTGCTTTCTTCTCTGTAAAATGTGACTGCAGACAATGTCAATTAAGCTAAACAGTGCCTACTAAATGGAGACAAGAAGTCTTATCTTTGTTGTCAGTATCACTTGCATTGCCAACGCAACTAGATTATTTTTATATTATGGATATTTTTAACTATGTAATTCATAATTATTTAGATTGCTTATGAGCTTAAAACCAGTGCAAGACCTAATTCTGCTAGGATAACAAACTAATCCTGCATTTTGTGTACCAACTAAACCCATATATCCAATTTTTTCTATATCCTTATTTTTCTTCCTTTATGCCAATTTGCTCAACTTTAAAATTTCTTTTATATTTTCTTCCATGGATCTTTAAATGCAGCTTTAAGTTCTCATTTTTAAACAAAGTAAAAGATGAATAAATGTTTTCTCTTATTTTATTAATACGGTGATAACAATTACAATTAAGTGTATAGAATATGTTTTATATCAATATCATAATTGGGGGATTCCAAGATGGCAGCTAGAGGTAGGAAGCAGAAAGCGACCCTCCTATAGTGAAACCATGGAGAGACGCTGGAGACACACTTTGTAGGCATAATCACTGAGAAAAGGCATAACTTTGACCCCTCCACATCTCCAGCCAGTGCAGAGAATCTCCACTTCACATTAAACGGAGAAACGAGGAGGGCCCCCGGGGCCGCCAGTGGCCGGCGCCCATATGGCTTGGGAAGACACGGACCAGGTGAGCTTCGTGGTACTGCGGTACCCCCAGACAAGCCTGGGCCAGAGCAGCATAGCCCCCTGGACAGACTGACCTCCACCCTTGGAAAAAAAGAGAAACTGAGTAATAAGCAATAAGAACAGTTAAGACGTGCTGGAAAGAGGGTGGGGTGCCCTGAGTGCTGAAGATTGGGGGAAGGGAATCCTTCTCAGGACTGTAAATAAACAAGCCGGGCAGCCGGAGAGCCTCTGGCGGGAGCGGGGCGCGCACCCAGCAACCAGGAACAGGGAAGCTTGTGAGAGTGGAGGAGGGAGGAAAACTCCACAGGAGAGGAGGGAAGACCCACTTCCCACGTGAACTGTAAACAAACATGGTGGCCAGCAGGAGCAGCAGCACTGCCCAGTAAGCAGGAGCAGGAAAGCTTCTGAAAGTGGCAGTGGGAGGAAAACTTCAGAGGAGAGGGGGGAAGACCCACCTCCCACGCAGGCCTGACAATGCGGCAGCACTGTCACCTTTCCCAGTGCTTGGAAAGGGGAAAGCCTGTAGCAGGGGCTCCCACACAGGAGAACTCTGAGCAAAGCCTGTGGGACCAGGTGAGTGCTAGCTCACCCCAGAGATCTGCATAAATAATGCCACCAGCTACAGGCTGAGAGCAGCAGGCAGGCAAGCCACAGTTGCAGATACCACTCTCAGAACTGTCTCCAGACACTTTTTTTTCTTTTTCTCCCTACCTTTGATGAGAGAACAACCGAATTACACCTGCAAGCCAAAAAACTTACTGAAACTGTATTGCATTTGAACTTGGGACACTTGGTGGGGCTTTTTTTTTTTTTTTGGGTGTGTGTGTGTGTGTGTGTGTGTGTGAGTGTGTAGTTTTGTTCTACTTTATGCATCCCATTTGATGAGACAACTACAGAACAACATCTGAGGCACCAACTCCAGGACTGGAGATTGAGACGGACACCCAAATTATTAAGACTGAAACTGCATTGCATATAAACTTGGAAGTTTTTTGTTTTTGTTTTTTTTTTTAATTTTCTATTTTCCATTTTATTTTAATTCATTTTTATATATAGATATTACTTTCATTTACTTATTTTTTATTTTTTTATCTTTGATTTTCAATCCTCTCTCTGTCTCTCTAATGTCTGTTCAGCTTACTGTCGATTAGTACACTAAAACTCCCTGTTTATACCTTTGAAACTCTCTTGTCTGATACCTTGTTCTGCTTTCTCCCTCTTGTCTGTATATTTGTTTTCTCCTTTTCTTTAACTTCTTGCTTTCCATCTCAGCTCACCCTTCCATTCTAAACATTACCATTGTTATTATTACAAGCTAGAAAATACTTAATTGAACACAGTACAGGGACAGTAACAACACCAAGAACAATGACAGGAAGACAGAAAAAACAGGGAAACCAGTTTCCCCACAGCAAAAAATTAGCACAGGAACCAGAGGGGAATGAAGAGAACAGAAACTCAGATCCAGACTCCAACAAAATGAAGATAAACTATGCCAAAGGACCCAATGAAGCCCACAAGAATAATTTAAAAGAAGACATACTACAAGTACTCAATGAGAATTTTATAGAGATGATACTGGATAGAGTCAACCAAAATGTACAGGAGACACTCAAGAAATTCCAAGACAATAAAAATAGAGAATTTGAAAAAGCAAAAGAAGAAATAAAGGAAACCATAGAAGCACTGTATAAACACCAAAGTGAAAGAGAGAACACAATGAATAAACGGATAAATGAACTCAGGACAAAAATAGACAACATTAAAGAAGAAAACTGCCAGGATACGGAAAACCTCAGAAAAAAGAACGAAACAGAACTGCAAAACAAAATGGAAGGCCAATCCAGCAGAATAGAACAAACAGAAGACAGAATCTCAGAACTTGAAGATGAAATGGTAATTAAAGGCAAAACCAAAGAACTATTAATTAAACAACTCAAGACCTGTGAAAAGAAAATGCAAGAACTCACTGACTCCATCAAAAGACCAAACTTGAGAATCATGGGCATCGAAGAAGGAGAAGAGGTGCAAGCGAAGGGAATGCGTAATATATTCAACAAAATAATAATGGAAAATTTCCCAAATCTAGAGAAAGATATTGCAAGAGGCCTCCAGGACACCAAACAGACCAGATCAAAATAGAACTACTCCACGACATATCAACATTAAAACAACAAGTTCAGAAACTAAGGAAAGAATATTGAAGGCTGTAAGAGAGAAAAAACAAGTAACATACAAAGGTAAACCCATCAAAATCACAGCAGACTTCTCAACAGAAACATTAAAAGCAAGAAGAGCGTGGGGTGAGATCTTCCGGGCACTGAATGAAAATAACTTCAACACCAGGATACTCTACCCAGCAAAGCTATCATTCAAAATAGATGGAGAAATAAAAGTCTTCCATGATAAGCAAAAACTGAAACAATATATGACCACAAAGCCACCATTACAAAAGATTCTGCAAGGGATCCTGCACACAGAAAGTGACACCCAACTTAACCATGAAAAGGCAGGCAGCACCAAACCACAGGATAAGAAAAAGCAAGACAGTAGAGAGTAACATCAAGTTAGGTACACACAATCAAACCTTCAAACAACTAAGACAACTAAATGGCAGGAATCACCACATACCTATCAGTACTAACGCTTAAAGTTAATGGACTTAATTCACCCATCAAAAGACACCGTTTGACAAAATGGATTAAAAAAGAAGATCCAACAATTTGTTGCTTACAGGAGACTCATCTCACTGACAGAAATGAGCATATGCTTAGGATGAAAGGCTGGAAGAAGATTTACCAAGCCAATGGCCCCCGAAAACAGGCAGGAGTAGCAATACTTATCTCTGACAAAGTAGACTTCAAACCTACATAGATCAAACGAGATAAAGAAGGACATTCCATACTAATAAAAGGGGAAATAGACCAAAAGGAAATAATAATCATCAATCTGTACGCACCCAATGTCAACGCACCCAATTTCATCAAACATTCCCTAAAAGACCTAAAAGCATATATAAATGCCAACACAGTGGTGGTGGGAGACTTTAACACCCCATTATCATCAATAGATAGGTCATCCAAACAAAAACTCAATAAAGAAATCCAAGATCTAAAATATGCAATAGATCAAGTGGACCTAGTAGATGTCTACAGAACATTTCATCCAACCTCTACACAATATACATTCTTCTCAGCAGCCCATGGAACCTTCTCCAAAATAGATCATATCCTAGGGCACAAAGCAAGCCTCAGCAAATATAAGAAAATAGAAATAATACCGTGCATACTATCTGACCACAATGCAGTAAAAGTAGAACTCAACAACAAAAGTAAAGACAAAAAACATGCAAACAGCTGGAAACTAAATAACTCATTACTTAATGAAGAATGGATCATCGATACAATAAAAGAGGAAATTAAAAAGTTCCTGGAAGTCAATGAAAATGAAAACACAACCTACCGGAACCTATGGGACACAGCTAAGGCAGTCTTGAGAGGAAAGTTTATAGCCATGAGTGCATATATTAAAAAGATTGAAAGATCCCAAATCAATGACCTAATGATACATCTCAAACTCCTAGAAAAACAAGAACAAGCAAATCCCAAAACAAATAGAAGGAGAGAAATAATAAAAATAAGAGCTGAAATCAATAAAATAGAAACCAAAAAAACCATACAAAGAATTAATGAAACAAAAAGTTGGTTCTTTGAAAAAATAAACACGATCGATAGACCCCTGGCAAACCTGACTAAAATGAGGAGAGAAAAAACCCAAATTAGTAGAATTAGGAATGCAAAAGGGGAGATAACAACAAACATCATGGAAGTCCAGGAAATCATCAGAGACTACTTTGAGAACCTATATTCAAATAAATTTGAAAATCTAAAAAAATGGACAGATTTCTAGATACATATGGTCATCCAAAACTGAACCAAGAGGAAATTAATCACCTGAATAGACCTATAACACAAAATGAAATTGAAGCAGCAATCAAGAGTCTCCCCAAAAAGAAAAGTCCAGGACCTGATGGATTCTCTGCTGAATTCTATCAGACCTTTAAAGAAGAACTGATACCAACCCTCCTTAAACTGTTCCACGAAATAGAAAGGGAAGGAAAACTGCCAAACACATTTTATGAAGCCAGTATTACACTTATCCCAAAACCAGGCAAAGACACCTCCAAAAAGGAGAACTATAGGCCAATCTCCTTAATGAACATTGATGCAAAAATCCTCAACAAAATAATGGCAAACCGAATTTAGCAACACATCAAAAAGATTATTCACCACAACCAAGTAGGCTTCATCCCATGGATGCAGGGGTGGTTCAACATATGAAAATCAATAAACGTAATAAACCACATTAACAGAAGCAAAGACAAAAACCACTTGATCATCTCAATAGATGCAGAAAAAGCCTTTGATAAGATCCAACATCATTTCATGATAAAAGCTCTAAGAAAACTAGGAATAGAAGGAAAGTTCCTCAACTTTCCTTATGACAAACCTACAGCCAGCATTATACTTAACGGAGAAAAACTGAAACCATTCCCTCTAAAATCAAAAACCAGACAAGGATGCCCACTATCTCCACTCCTATTCAACATAGTACTGGAATTCCTAGCCAGAGCAATTAGGCAAGAAGAAGGAATAAAAGGAATACAAATAGGTAAAGAAACTGTCAAAATATCCCTATTTGCAGATGACATGATCCTATACCTTAAAGACCCAAAAAACTCTACTCAGAAGCTTCTAGACATCATCAATAGCTATAGCAAGGTAGCAGGATATAAAATCAACATAGAAAAATCATTAGCATTTCTATACACTAACAATGAGCAAACGGAAAAAGAATGTATGAAAACAATTCCATTTACAACAGCCTCAAAAAAAATCAAATACCTAGGTGTAAACCTAATAAAAGATGTGAAAGACCTCTACAAGGAAAACTACACACTTCTGAAGAAAGAGATTGAGGAAGACTATAGAAAGTGGAGAGATCTCCCATGCTCGTGGATTGGTAGAATCAACATAGTAAAAATGTCGATACTCCCCAAAGTAATCTACATGTTTAATGCAATTCCCATCAAAATTCCAATGACATTCATTAAAGAGATTGAAAAATCTACTGTGAAATTTATATGGAAACACAAGAGGCCACGAATAGACAAGGCAATACTCAGTCAAAAGAACAATGCAGGAGGTATCACAATACCTGACTTCAAACTATATTACAAAGCAATAACAATAAAAACAGCATGGTACTGGCACAAAAACAGACATGAAGACCAGTGGAACAGAATAGAGGATCCAGATATGAAGCCACACAACTATAAGCAACTTATCTTTGACAAAGGAGCTAAAAATATACGATGGAGAAATAGCAGCCTCTTCAACAAAAACTGCTGGGAGAACTGGCTAGCAGTCTGCAAAAAACTGAAACTAGATCCATGTATATCACCCTATACAAAGATTAACTCAAAATGGATCAAGGATCTTAATATCAGACCACAAACTCTAAAGTTGATACAGGAAAGAGTAGGAAATACTCTGGAATTAGTAAGTATAGGTAAGAACTTTCTCAATGGAACCCCAGCAGCACAGCAACTAAGAGATAGCATAGATAAATGGGACCTCATAAAACTAAAAAGCTTCTGTTCATCAAAAGAAATGGTCTCTAAGCTGAAGAGAACATCCACAGAGTGGGAGAAAATATTTGCCAACTATACATCAGACAAAGGCCTCATAACCAGAATATACAGGGAACTTAAAAAACTAAATTCTCCCAAAACTAATGAACCAATAAAGAAATGGGCAAGTGAACTAAACAGAACTTTCTCAAAAGAAGAAATTCAAATGGCCAGAAAACACATGAAAAAATGCTCACCATCTCTAGCAATAAAGGAAATGAAAATTAAAACCACGCTAAGATTCCACCTCACCCCTGTTAGAATAGCCATCATCAGCAACACCACCAACAACAAGTGTTGGCGAGGATGCGGGGAAAAAGGAACCCTCTTACACTGTTGGTGGTAATGTAGACTAGTACAACCACTCTGGAAAAAAATTTGGAGGCTACTTAAAAAGCTGGACATCGATCTACTATTTGATCCAGCAATACTACTCTTGGGGATATACCCAAAAGACTGTTACTCCAGAGGCACCTGCACATCCATGTATATTGCGGCACTATTCACAATAGCCAAGTTATGGAAACAGCCAAGATGCCCCAGCACTGATGAATGGATTAAGAAAATGTGGTATCTATACACAATGGAATTCTATGCAGCCATGAAGAAGAACGAAATATTATCATTCGCTGGTAAATGGATTGGAGAACGTCATTCTGAGTGAGGTTAGCCTGGCCCAAAAGACCAAAAATCATATGTTCTCCCTCATATGTGGACATTAGATCAAGGGCAAACACAACAAGGGGATTGGACTATGAGCACATGATAAAAGCGAGAGCACACAAGGGAGGGGTGAGGATGGGTAAGACACCTAAAAAACTAGCTAGCATTTGTTGCCCTTAACGCAGAGAAACTAAAGCAGATACCTTAAAGCAACTGAGGCCAATAGGAAAAGGGGAACAGGTACTAGAGAAAAGGTTAGATCAAAAAGAATTAACCTAGAAGGTAACACCCACGCACAGGAAATCAATGTGAGTCAATGCCCTGTATAGCTATCCTTATCTCAACTAGCAAAAACCCTTGTTCCTTCCTATTATTGCTTATACTCTCTCTACAACAAAATTAGAAATAAGGGCAAAATAGTTTCTGCTGGGTATTGGGAGGGGAGAGGGAGGGGGTGGAGTGGGTGGTAAGGGAGGGGGTGGGGCAGGGGGGAGAAATGAACCAAGCCTTGTATGCACATATGAATAATAAAAGAAATATGAAAAAAAAATATCATAATTGGAAAGTACCCATGCTGAGATACCACCAATGCTTCTATGTCTCCACATGGTTTCTATATTAATTTTTAACTTTGCATTTGGGTTCCGTACTCCAAACAAAGTTGCTCATGTCTCATCATAAGTTTACCCCAGCAACAGTGAAAGGAAGCAACAGAACTTCGAATAATAAATTTTTATTAAGGATTCAATGAAGTTTCAAAGTTTTGCTTACATTGAGTGGACACAATACTTGAAACAATACAATTAGCTTTTACTTAATGGAGGATAGAAACTTTTAATATAAGGATATGCAATATTAAGATTGTCTTTGATTTAATAAAGGAAAGCACAAGTCACTGTCAAACAGAATTATGTGGAATATTATAGTAGCTTTTATTAAATTTAAATGAAAATTATTAAACTTACAAGATTTTCCCTGATTTCACTGTTTAATTATTTTTCTTATTTCTCTAAGTAAGATACATATGATATAACTAGAATAGGATTTTTTTTGCCTATAACCTACATATTACCTATTTTATATTAAATGATCTTCCAGTAGGCTTACATTTCTCCTTTTTTCCAGAATGTTTTATTCTAGGTACTCTTCTATATACACAGATAGCAATACTTAGAACAACATAACATAGTAACCCATGCCGTACCTAGATCTCATTTAATTAACATGTAGAGAACCTCACAATCTGTTTGTGTATATAATATCAAACCAACATTTGTCCACAAATAAGTGAAAATACATTGGGCATATGAACTTGAATACAAGTCTTTGACTGAACTTTTCACTTTTTTTTCCTCATTGCTTTCATGAAATGAATGGATGTCTTCAAGCAATGATTTCATGAGAAATCCAACCAACTTATTCTCAAGCAGAGCAAAGATATATGACATACATAAAAATTCTTAGAATATCACTGCCCTCCAATTCATTGTTCTTAAGTAATGGGTGAAAATCTGTTTTTGGTAAACTATATGAAGACAGTGTTACTGCATCACTCTATTTTGCATATCTTAGTTGCACATACCATATCAGCCTATACACCTTAGGTATTATGCTACATAAGATTTATTGCTTTTTCTGACTGGGTGTGGTTGCACCAGCATGTAATCCGAGATACTCTAGAGCCAGAAGTAGGAAGATCTCTATCCAAGACTGGGTGAGGGGCAAAAGCAAAAGACCATATTTGAGAAAATAAATAAATAAATAACAACTCAAATCAAAAGGAATGGGGCCTGGCCCAAGTGATAGAACTCAAGGCCTTGAGTTCAATCTCCAGTACTACCCAAAATGAAAAACAAAAACAAGCTTATAACCTTCTCAGATAAAACTGTCCTCCAGAAGTCCCACCTTTTCTTGAAACAATAGCTAATAATCAAGCTCCTTCTCTGTGCCAGACACAGGAGATGTCATGACATCAAGGGAGGAAGGAATCTTGCCATTATGGGATTTGGATAAAAGCCTACCTTATTGTCTCCCAAAATTGTAGCTATTGTGAGTGACTGGGAGGGAAAAATAGACAAAATAAAGTTTAAACTCAAAGTTCAGAAATAATTACAATAAAAAAATATATATATTCTGTCTAAATCTGCTTTGGATTCTTTGATTAATCCTAGAAATTTAGTATTATAAAAGTATTAATTGCGTACTGACCAGAAAAATACTTTAGGAACAATCAGTCAATAGCCAACAATAAGAACATAATGAATAGCCAATTAGTGTTAATTATAAGAACAATAAAATGAGCTAAAGAGCATTCTATACTAAGATTTCGATTTTATGAGCAAACTTCAAATATGCTTTAAATTGAAATAAGTTCTACAATTTTAGAAAAATTCAATATATGTATTTCCACTTCTCATATTATATCTCTACAAATCCATCCACATATCCACAAATTGTAAGTATCTTCAGAATGTAAAATTCAATATTGACATGTACAAATTTGCCAATTTTGTTCTTACCAAATCATACTCCCAGTTCCAGAAAGCAATAACAAATCAATCTTTGGACTATTTCAATGAGATTGAAGAGAAGTAATGAAATCACTCTACTTCTTCATAATTTAATAATATAGTGCATTTCAGAAGAATTCATGATGGATTTCACACATTTACAGATACATTTTTATGTTTATTAAATGTATGTTCTATATTATCAGAGGGAGAAGCTAAACAGCTTGATAGTCTTATAACTAACAGCCTAAACTAATCAAGAAAAAAGCAGATTTCAAACTCTAGTTTGTATTTTAATAGGATCAATTGTGAATCATAAATTCCCTCTTCTCATTGTGCTTTCAAGATCTGAAGAATATCTAAAATCATAAAGTAAAAGCAAGAAGAAAATTATTTTCAAATTCTCTGATTTTAAACGATGAATTGTATGAAGAAATGACCTTTATCTGCCAAAGTAATCAAAATGTATTTCATACACATTTGTGAATATTCTACAAGAAAGCAAATTATGTGAGATGAAATTGTTTAAATAAAAGTTAAATGAGACAAAATGTCACTTGATTTAAAATGTAATGCTACAGCAATAAATTAATGCAATAGAACTTGCTGAAATAAATGCACGAAGGATTCCTTTTTATATTTCTGTCTCTGTGACTATTATTAAGAAGCATGTAGTACTGCTTGCTGTACCATAAGATACCCCGGTATCATCATATGTAAGACCTTCAGATTTAACCTGACCTCCTCAGAATGGATATCCACACTTCAGTATGTTAGGAGACCTTTTTGATACCACTTTGATAATTCTTTGCAAACCTCCATTAGAAACAGAGAAAAGCCACTTCAAGAGTGTGCACTTATAGCTTACTGTTTACCTATATACTCATAAGATCAAAACCCCTGGTCTTACTGTTTTTGTTAACAAGGAGCAGTAAAAGTCTTCCCACATACTGAGTTTTGGTTTCCATTTTACAATCTGAGATGACAGACGGCACAAAAATGATGAGAAAACTGTGGGGAGGCTTCCAGAAGATTGATTCTCTCATCAGCTGATTCTTTTCTAGTTAGTCTTTTATTGACTACAAAGGTATAGCCAATGCAGAAAAGGAAAACCAGACTGCCCTGTTTAATCCTGAGGGCATTGGCAAAAGGTGATCACTTTTTGAGAAAACAGAGGCCTACAAGGAAATCAGCACACTGTATGAGCCGTTAAGCTGATTTAAACACACAAGGGATGCCTGGGGTTGAGCGCAAGATCTCTGAGGTGTAAGATGAGAATGAAACCATTCCACACACTAATATTACTGAGCTTTAGTAGCAGGTGGCACAGTTGATCAGTCAGGAACCTGTCATTTGGAGAATAGGCCAATATATCTGAGAGACATGAAAAATCCTTCATTTTTTCCCTCTCCTCACGAAGAGTAAAAATATTTCAATTTTGTACTTTTTGACAATTATCAACTGCCCATCAGTACACCTCAGTCACCTATTAGAAGTGAATGAAACCAAAAGATAGTTAAATTTTGTGATGCTGCCTAGGACTGCAAACTATAACTCATAGTGGTTGAACTCACAGATACTTAATTCTGAATTAAGTCCATCTGGAATGAAACATTTACACACTCTCAGCATAACCTGCAATACAGACAACCCAGAAAAATCCACATGGAATTTTCACAGCCAAAAAGATCAGTAAAGATGCACATTCACTTTATTGTGTTCCTGATTTTGTAGTTTGGACGTTATCACTTAAACAATATCAGAGAGAAAAAGCTTCACCTTGGCAATGTCTGCTTGCTGTTTGGAGTCTTAGAGTGAGGGCAAGACTGAAGTTAAGGACGGAGGTGTGGTTCAAGTGGTAGTGGGCCTTCCCAGCAAGTGTGAGGCCCTGAGTTCAAGCACTAGTACAGGGATTAAAAAAAAACCCTAAAGTTACAAATTAATTGATAGCATAAAATACTGTGTATTTTATAAGTTATTTTCACTATAACCAATTCAGCACCATGAAAACTGAGAATTATAATGCAAGTTAATAAGGATGTTATTAAAAGTTTATTAAAATAAGACACCATCAATTTCAAGATGCCCTCATGTCAAACTAAATGTCTTGAACTGTGAGAAACTACTTACTTCGACTTGACTTTTATTTACAATGGGCTAACCATAGAAATCCTACGTATAACAATACTTTTTTATACAAGTAATTTAAAGTACATTTAAGTTTAAAAATTATTTTCACTGAATCTTTTCTGATGTACATATCATGAATGGTTAGGTCAACAATAGTTTTCTTAATCATTCTGTCCACCAGATCAACATTTAAGACTTCTGTCAGAGATAGTTTCATAGAATAAGCCTGTGAAGTTATTTACTTTACCTCATTTATTGTCAAAATTAAAACCAATACTGCCAAAGAATTATAAACCCAAGATGTAATTGGTGCAATTATATCTACTGTTAATGCTCCAAGCATAAGTTACAGAACCTTGATGAATTCATTGATCATCATTTTAATATAATAAACTCAACTTTGTAATAACCAATATTTTTTGAATATTCACCAGATGGCCTGTAATTTCCTTAACTCTGGGAGACTGGCATCTTTTGTTATTTTGTTTTGCTTTGCTTTTTGTAATCAATAATTGTAAGTTAGTAGAAATTGTTTCATAAACTCATCCAGTTTTCGCTTTACTAGAATCCTATCTATAGTAGACCTCAGGATAATATACTAAAAAATACCAGAAGGAAATATAATCAGAAATAACTTTGCAGAGGATAAATTCTGATTAGTCGCTTAATCTATTAAATTGTATAGATTTTTAAAAGCAATTTTGCAATATATCACCTTCTCATTACTTCTCTCCGCTCTTTGGTTTAAATCTTGTCATATTACACTGATGCTCCTGTGCATCAGTTCAAGTCATGAAATTATCTTCTCTGATCACAATTCCTTAGCTTATGCCTCTCCCACCACTTTATAACTACTGGTTTTATATTGTCCCTAGTCCCTTGATATATGCTTACAATAAAAATAATCAAGTCCTTTCTCCCTCATTTATCTCTACATCTCTGGTTGACTACCATCAAATCTGTTCTTCATCATGCTATGGATGATAGCTATAGGCTTTGGATCATCAGAAAATGCCCAGTCAGCATGCACAAACATACACCAGAATGATAGAACAGCATTCACCAGGGCAGAGTCAAGGAGGTAGAATCAGTGACTGCTGATCAAACCCAGTTGTCCCATCACACACTGTGGGAGAGCACATAATTACGTCAGGAACAGACCTCAGACTCCTTGTGAGGTTCTCAACCCTTGCTTTGTAGAATCTTTAAATTTAAAGATCATGGAAGGACTACCCTATCATCTGGCATGATGAGCCAGGTAATATTAATAATATGTTGTACCAGACATTGACTCCACCCTTATCCTTAAATTACCAAAACCTCTGAGATGATTGATCATGAAGCCACAGAATAGTCCAACAGCTGAAGTTGTAAAAATAGAGTGTCAACCTCCACAAGTGAGGAAAAGGTAGTCCCTTCTCTGGTAGGGTAATGAAGCTTGGATCCAAGCCTTATAGTGGAGACACATTCCATAGGAAGCACACTGTATCAGCCTCCATGACTGATTAAACACCAGTCCCTTCCGTATCACAGTGTGGAGTGGGATCCAAGACTTATTGATCAGTATCACATTTCTGAAGCATCGCATTATAGCTGGTTTCCATGGAACATTGTAGGAAGTCATAGCCTTCTTCTGGGTGGCCAGGGTGTAAGGATTAATTCTTAAAAACTTTAACCCTTCCATCTGTTAAATTGTAATCTTTGGCCTATATCTTTTTCTGTAAATCAGTGATAAAATTTGGTACAGGGGGACCACTGTACATAAAGAACTGCATATTAGCTTGATATGCAAACAAATTGTGAGATAGCCTAAGAATATACTTTTGTAACTAAGCAACTGAGTCTCAGTTGACCATAGCAGTTCAGCTTCAGGCAATAATAGGTTGCCAACTGATCAGACTACATACATAAGGCAAATGGTTCATCACATCATATAAGATAAATACTGACTACAACCAATCAGGTTGTGACTGTATGTCATTTCCTTTTCTCTGGCTTAAATACAAGAGGCATGTGTGGGTGGGGAATTCTGAACAAACTTCAGTCCAGAATTCTGTCCAGCTCTGGAAACATTTTCTTGCTCAAATAAACATTAGTTCATTTAAATTAAATTTAACTTTTTTTGGCATTTATGACCCATCTCAGGGATTAAACAAAACAAAGACAAGTTCTACCAGTTTATTTTTACATCACAATTTCTATATTCTCTGTGGTTCACATTTTTTCCTAATTTGGATAAATAGTAGCACATGCTACCTAAGCTTCTGTTCCCTCTCCTCCAGGCATAGCTGTGATTAAGATCCACTCAATCTAATGTCAGTTGGGTACATAACTGTCCTTATCAGCTACCCTCATTTAATTTCTATATTATTTCTTACATCAATTACAGCCTCATCCTCTCTTTGCAGGTTCTAAATTTCCTTCAGCATTCTGTCTCCGAAGATACTTAACCACTATCATTACAGAATTTTACAAAAGGATCATCTAGAAACATTTCTACACTACTTGATGCTGTTTATCCCTATCCATATTTTTCTTGTTTTCTCTATCCAAGAGCAGTCTTTGTCTCTTCTACCTCTGTATTCTACTTGTTATCTCTTATATCTTTCATGCCTATCATTTCTCATTCATACATCCTCCTCCACTCATAAACATCTTTCAATGAATAAAAGTAAAATGCTGCAAAATATCTTTATTGATCCTTCAGCCATCTTTGCTTTTTATTGTCCCATTAATAGCAAACTTTTCAAAAGAAGAGTCTCATTGCCTTGGAGTTTTACCCATTCATTCATCTCTTAATTCCTATTAACCAAGGTTCCACCATTGAAAATGGTCTCTCTGAGATCTACAATATCAGTAATAACTAATGAGGGTGAAATCTGTCAAGAGCTTTATAAATAAGAGGTCATTCTTATTAAATGTACTCAAATCTTCAATCCTCTTCTTGCCTGTGATTTCTCCTAGTTATTAGCAGAGCCTCAGATCAGAGCAATTTCTCCATTTTTAAAAATCGTTTTATCCCTATCTTATCTTATTGAGACTGAGCCATAATGAGTCAAAGTATTGAAAGAATTAACACGTTAAAGTAATGATTGCAATGCATTCAATTGCAGTAGCATAAAATTACATATATGAACATATATCTATACTTAGTCTCTTTTTCCTCTTAAACATTATGTGCTTTATATGAGACATAAAGATCTTCCAAATGATAAGTTTATCTATTTTTATACCTACATCTATCTATGTATATTTTTATATAAAATTGTTACATTAGATAAGTTTACCAGTTTGCATATTTGTGTTGTTTTGCACTAGGATTAATAAATTCTTTATAGCATTTTCGATGTTTTATAGAATAAAGTCTTTGTGTGCTTCCCCTCTGACACTTGGCAGTTTTTGCTTTCAGCAAGGCATATATTATATATGACATGCATGTTTAGTGCAAATACTTCACATATATATATAAAAGTATGAGAATACAATTTATCAAGGTTGGGGCCTAAGAGACATTATTTTTTAAGAAAACTTACTTGGATTAAAGATAAACATAGCTTCTCACTTCCAATCTATGTATAATCATAAAGAAGAAATTAGTAACAAGTATAAATATGCAATAGAATTGATGAATAAAATAATAAATGAACAGGCTTATCTATCCATAGTACCAAAAGATATATTTCAATATTTTCTGCCAAATAGAAAAAAAATAAGCAACAGGGGACAAATTTTATTTATTTGTCTTCCAAGATAGAAAGGAAAATTCTGTGTAAGACTACACAAATTGTAAATGACATTTAACAGATATCACATATGAAAGTGCCTTCAATGCACTATTTCCAATTTGCTTAGACAACTTGAAAGTAAAACATCAAAATAAGTGCTTGTAACTTGCCCTAGAATGGCCAGGTTTTAAAGAGAAACAGTATTTTCTGATTTAACTTATTACTATCGATTCACAAGGGAGAAGTTGCATTCAAATATGTATTTTCAAAATCATACATTGTACTGCAATGTATGATGTACATTGTACATCCAAATACATCTAAACAGTGTTTAAACAAAGAATGAAAAATGAGAATACAGCTATCATAATTCATATGCAAACATATCTATCCCAGCTCACACTGGTAGCCTAAAATATAAATAGTTTGCTCTTTTAATACATACTTGTTAAAATTCCAATTAAGTCAATCCTGAGAGGAAAAAAACTACCAAATATTGTTTTCATCCTCTATTCAGAGTTATTTTCTGTCATAACCTTCTCATTTAAATAACTCAATCATCTAGCGTATTGCACAAACATAATTACTGGCTTATCACATCTAATCTTTCTTTTCATGCCCTGCCTCAGTGCAGCTGGCACTGAACCCCAGTGATATACCAAGAAAACTTCCAGCTGGTAGGGCTCTGTGGTACAGCTCGCAGGGGAATTTTTAGTAGAGCTCTTATTTTCAGCAGTTACACTAGCATTGCCAAGTAGGTGTTCAAGAATCTTCAACTTTTTATTCACATTTATACAGCTTTTCACAAACCTGGGATACACACAAGATACAAGTTTCCATAGTAGAAAACTAAGTGAAATTCGGAATGTTGTTTCAATAATTCATTGTATGAAGTTGCAGAAGGCCTAGACTGTTAACCAGCTTTGTAATATTATGGTCCTTTCCCTTCTGAGAGGACTTCTTTTCTATATTAACATCTGAGCTGCTTAGATGTATGTTTTCAGAATAATGTTTATATTATCTTTATAAGAAGACATGAGCTCATTAAAAAGATTTCAACAATATACAAACTGTGAATAAAGTTTGAAACCCCCCCAAAACATACTTTAAATCCAGAGACATACTTGACCAAGAAGTTGCAGTGGGGAACAATGCACCTGAAAAACATGAACAAAAAATCTAGTTAGCTATGTTAGTATCTGATGAATTCAAATTTAAGGCAAAATATTGTAAGGAAAGGAAAAACAGATTTTGTGCATGATTAAAAAAAGACAGCATAAGCAATATTCAGCATTATGATTCTGCTAATATACACAGAACTAACTATACAGCTTTGTAAGGTATCAAGCAACAAAAAGAAATCCAAAAAGAAACTAGTGTAGTTGGAAACTTTAAAACACTCAAGCACAGACAGCAAAAGCAAACAACCAGACAGAACTGTATTCAGAGAAAACAAGTTCTGAAAAAAAAATAAACTTGAGATAATAGAATATACAGAGAACTCTACATCATAGAAAAAATGCCTATTGTTTTGAGCAAATATAGAATATTAACAAAAATAGATTGCATATTTAGTCGTGAAGGCAGCAGCAAAAAACCCAGAAGAATAATGTGATGCATCTCTTCTCTATTCACAATACAATCTTAAATTAATAGCACAAAGGTAACTTAATGTGTCATATATTTAGAAATTAAATGATATACTACTGATTATTTCTTGAGTTCTAAGAAAATAATCAGAGTAATCACTATAGGCTTTAGAACCTAACATCAAGAAAAGTATGCATATCCAAATATGTGAGGCAGGGTTGTAGTATGAAGGGGAGGTTTATAGCTTACATGTTTATATGAAGAAGTAAGGACAATTAAATATAAAGACAGTAAACGTTTGATTAAAGAAGTTGTAAAATAACAATGTCTAAAAATGCAGGAAAGAAATGTTTTTAAAATTAATAAAACTGAGATAAAAAAGTAAAACCAAAACAGTTATTCTTTGTAAAATTAGCAAAAGAGTTTAGAAATACTGATCAAGAAACATGTGAAATATGACAATAAATATAGTACAGAAAAGAATAGACAATATATAAAGAAGCTTTTAAAATTAAGTATTAGAACAACTAAATTTTAAAAATTTAAACCTATTTGAAATAATATTCTTTTCCTAAAAGTACCTAAATTGTCTCAACAGAAAGGATAAAAATAAAGCACTGACTAGAACCTTACTATTAAAGAAACTTAAATGTTAATCAACAATTCCCTCTCTCCAAAATCCAGGTGAGAATGGCTTTATAAGTCAATTATAAAAATAACTTTTAGAGAATAGCTCATTTTTGTTTCACAGTTTGATTTTTTCATTATTTTTAGATAATGTAAAAGGGGCCAAAATATAACCACCTCACACACTGGGCTTATGTAATGCTAACAATCAAACCGGGGGGAGTATCATGAGCATCACTTGTAAGTATGTAAGCAGATTTCTAAAGAAAATGTTAGTGCTGGACACAGCGGCTCACAGTGGCCTGTAGTCCCAACTACTAGAAAGATGAAGAATGAAAGGATGACCTTTTGAGGCCAGCCAAAGCAAAAAGTTAGTGAGACACCCTCATCTCAACAAGGAACCTGAGCAAAGTGACACCCATCTATCACAGCTACCAGACTTAGATCACAGTGTAAGGCTAGCTTTGGGCAAAAACAGGAGACCCTACCTGAAAAATAACTAAAAAAGCAAAAGAGGGTTAGGGTCATAGCTCAAATTGTGGAGCACCTGGCTAGCAAGATTGAGGCTCTAAGTTCAAACCCCAGTACTGCTGAGAAAAAAAGAAAGAAAAGAAAAAAGAATAGAATAGAAAGAGAAAATATTAACTAACTAAAAATCCAAGAAAAAAAATGTCATGATCCAGCAGAGTATATTCCAGAAATGCAAGACCTGTCATATGGGTGTTGACAGGTGTCAGAAGAATATTTCTAGTTTTACCTAACTGTTCACTGACCCCAGAAAACCCACTTTCATGCTTACTCATGTACATGACCTCTGTGCAGGGCCATCTAATGTCATGATAGCTGACTTCCCTAGAACAAATGAAGAGTGCATCCCAGTCTTTTTATGCCTAACCTTGGATGTAGCATCCTATTATTTCAGCCATATTCTGTTTATTAGAAATGAGTAAGAAGCTCACTCTCCATCCACGAGAAGAGGGCAAACACAAGGATCTAAATCTAGAAGGCAGGCATTATTGAGGACAATCTTAGTGTTCTCTACCAAAATGGGTAATTCAACAGTCTACGTTGGTGAAAAAATGTTAACGGGGAAACTCAACAATGGGCAGATTCCATGCTACAGGAATAACACAAAAGGGACTTTCCCTTCTGCACACTATTTCTAATGATCATGAAATAAAAAGTAATGAGGTATAAGAATAGAGAATATATAAGCTATCAAGATATGAATATTTATCATTAAAAATTAATTGTATGAAGTTATTAAGAACTATAAAATCAACTTACAAAATTAAAAACAATTGTTTAAAGTAAGCAATCTCTCAATAAAATATGACTTAAAGTAAGGTACTACTTACAAAAGTGATATAAGCCATAACTTATCTAAGAATAATCAAAGCAAAAATATAAATTATGTTTTTACTTTTTTTTTTAATTTTGGTGGTACTGGGGTTTGAACTCAGCACCTCACTCTTTTTTTTTTTTTTTTTTTGTATTTTAATTCCTTTAATTCTGCTCTTTTATTTTTTTTTCATTTTTCTTTTATTATTCATATGTGCATACAAGGCTTGGTTTATTTCTCCCCCCTGCCCCCACCCCCTCCCTTACCACCCACTCCACCCCCTCCCGCTCCCCCCCTCAATACCCAGCAGAAACTATTTTGCCCTTATCTCTAATTTTGTTGTAGAGAGAGTATAAGCAATAATAGGAAGGAACAAGGGGTTTTGCTGATTGAGATAAGGATAGCTATACAGGGCATTGACTCACATTGATTTCCTGTGAGTGTGTGTTACCTTCTAGGTTAATTCTTTTTGATCTAACCTTTTCTCTAGTACCTGGTCCCCTTTTCCTTTTGGCCTCAGTTGCTTTTAAGGTATCTGCTTTAGTTTTTCTGCATTAAGGGCAACAAATGCTAGCTAGTTTTTTAGGTGTCTTACCTATCCTCACCCCTCCCTTGTAGCACCTCACTCTTGCTAGGCAGGCTCTCTACCACTTGAGTCACTCCACCAGCCCTTAAATTATCTTTTAAGAGGAAAACAATATTATAATAAAGGTCTATAGTGTTTTTTCTTTTTTCTCATTTATTATTTAATTTTCCTTTATTAGCTAGCTATTTAAAGTTGAATCTGAGGCAATTAATTTGAGAATTTACATGTTTTCTGTTATAGTCATTTACTGTTATAAATTTGCTAAGTTATTTTTAGTACCATCCCCCAAATTTTGACTTTATTTAACTCAAAATTCTAGTTCCTGTTTTTTACATGTCTTCTTTGACTCATGGGTTATTTAGAAGTGTTCTGTTTCCAAATATTTTTCCAGACAATTTTCTGTTATTGATTTCCAAATTAATTCCACTATAGTCAGAGAACATGTGTTCTTATTTAGTTTTTGCATATTGACTGAAACTTGTTTTATGGCTTAAAATATGGTTCATCTTTGTAAATGTTCAGTATGATTGAAATGAAATTATAGTTTGTTGTTCTTGAGTTAAATGTCTATAGTTATAGATTACTTCAAGTGGTTAGTATTGTGAAAATCATTTACTGATTTTCTGTCTTCTCTTCAATTAGTCGTCTGGTGAGACACATTGAAATCTCCAACTATACTCATAATTTTCTCTCTCAGCAAGTTTTTTAAGTTTATGTTTAATATGTTCCAGGATTTTTCCATTTGGTGGATATACATTTAGAATTATTATATCTTCTTTATCATTGTGAAATATCCATTGTAATCCATGGTAATAGTTTGGCTCTGAAATACAGTTTGTCAAATATTTATATAGTCAATCTGGTTTCTTTTGATTAACATTTGCAGACTTTATATTTTGTATCTCTCTACTTTTAGTCTATTTGCATACTTATATTTAAGTCTATTTCTTGGAGGCAGCATGTATTTCTTACAACTTTGCCCAATTTAATCTTGGGATTTTTGGTGGTGGTGGTAGTAGTGTTTTGTTTACTTGTTTCTGTTTTCTTGGTGAAGGGATTTCATTATGTTGACCAGGTTGGTTACAAACTTATGATCCTTCTGCCTCAGCCTTTCAAGTAGCTGTAATTACATGCCTGGGTCTTTTTTAATTGAAAAAATCATTGTATATATTTCTCATTATAACATGTTATTTTAAATATATGTGTGCTTATATTGTATAATGGCAGATTCAAAATAATTAACATGTGCATAACTTCACATAATTATCATTTTTGTGATGAGAACACTTAAATTCTCAGAAATTTTCAAGAACACATTGTTTTTGTTTCTTTTTATTGTTTTATTATTCATATGTGCATACAAGGCTTGGGTCATTTCTCCCCCCTGCCCCACCCCCTCCCTTACCACCCACTCCACCCCCTCCCGCTCCCCCCCTCAATACCCAGCAGAAACTATTTTGCCCTTATTTCTAATTTTGTTGGAGAGAGAGTATAAGCAATAATAGGAAGGAACAAGGGTTTTTGCTAGTTGAGATAAGGATAGCTATACAGGGAGTTGACTCACATTAATTTCCTGTACATGTGTATTGCCTTCTAGGTTAATTCTTTTTGATCTAACCTTTTCTCTAGTTCCTGGCCCCCTTTTCCTATTGGCCTCAGTTGCTTTTAAGGTATCTGCTTTAGTTTCTCTGCGTTAAGGGCAACAATGCTAGCTAATTTTTTAGGTGTCTTACCTATCCTTACCCCTCCCGTGTGTGCTCTCACTTTTATCATGTGCTCAAAGTCCAATCCCCTTGTTGTGTTTGCCCTTGATCTAATGTCCACATATGAGGGAGAACATACGATTTCTGGTCTTTTGGGCCAAGCTAACCTCACTCAGAATGATGTTCTCCAATTCCATCCATTTACCAGCTAATGATAACATTTCGTTCTTCTTCATGGCTGCATAAAATTGCATTGTGTATAGATACCACATTTTCTTTTTTTTTTTTTTATTTTTCTTTTATTATTCATATGTGCCTACAAGGCTTGGTTCATTTCTCCCCCCTGCCCCCACCCCCTCCCTTACCACCCACTCCACCCCCTCCCTCTCCCCCCCCAATACCCAGCAGAAACTATTTTGCCCTTATCTCTAATTTTGTTGAAGAGAGAGTATAAGCAATAATAGGAAGGAACAAGGGTTTTTTGCTGGTTGAAATAAGGATAGCTATACAGGGATACCACATTTTCTTAATCCATTCGTCAGTGGTGGGTCATCTTTGCTGTTTCCATAACTTGGCTATTGTGAATAGTGCCGCAATAAACATGGGTGTGCAGGTGCCTCTGGAGTAACCTGTGTCACAGTCTTTTGGGTATATCCCCAAGAGTGGTATTTCTGGATCAAATGGTAGATCAATGTTTAGCTTTTTAAGTAGCCTCCAAATTTTTTTCCAGAGTGGTTGTACTAGTTTACATTCCCACCAACAGTGTATGAGGGTTCCTTTTTCCCTGCATCCTCGCCAAAACCTGTTGTTCGTGGTGTTGCTAATGATGGCTATTCTAACAGGGGTGAGGTGGAATCTTAGCGTGGTTTTAATTTGCATTTCCTTTATTGCTAGAGAAATTCAAATGGCCATTTGAATTTCTTCTTTTGAGAAAGTTCTGTTTAGTTCACTTGCCCATTTCTTTATTGGTTCATTAGTTTTGGGAGAATTTAGTTTTTTAAGTTCCCTATATATTCTGGTTATCAGTCCTTTGTCTGATGTGTAGCTGGCAAATATTTTCTCCCACTCTGTGGGTAGAACACATTGTTTTGTTATGAACTATAGTCACCATGTTGTAGAATATCTCCCCTGAACTAAGTCATCTGAACTGAAATTTCATTTACCAACATCTCCACAAACATCACCAGCACCTTGTAACTACCATTCTACTCTACTCTTCTGTGAGTTCAACTCTTTTAGATTCTTCATAGAAGGGAATTTCAGTGTTTTAGCTGCTATATTTAGGCCATTTATATTTAATGTGACTTATTAAGGTAGTTAGGTTTAAATAAAATATATTGCTATTTATTTCCATTTGTCATACTTATTTCCCTTCTTCCTCTTCTTACGCCTTTGTCACATACAATCACTTGAAAGGTGAGTATGATGAAGAAAGCACACACATCATGGAATTTTTTATTAACATTTAATTGGAGAACAAATCTAAGCATGATCATGAATTTCAAGGAAGTTGTCTTGTACAAGATAATTATTTGAGAAGGAATTTTCATATTTATGTTATTTAAAGCATTTTTTATTGCTGTGCTGGGTGGGGGTACGCTGTGACATTTACAAAAGTTCTTATAATATATCAAATATATCATACTTGAAATCATCCCCTCCACTCTATAAAGCTTTGAAATTGGATCTAATCACTTGGTAAAAACAGTATGGAAGATACAGATTAAAAGTTTAAGGGAAAGCTCTAGGGTACTCCATGACTTAGAAGGGAATAGTTACAGAGAAACTTGCAAATGGAACTGATTTTTAAAAAATCACAATTGAGGTATGCAAAGATGAAAAACATATTAGTATGTTGTCTTGGAAGCGCTATTTAAGGAAAGATAAAATATAACAGAAGGGTCAATTGTTTAGAATATTGTTCTAAGTCAATAAGTATAAAAATTGAAAAGTGACTAATAGACTTAGCAATACAGAAGTCTTTTATCAATTCAGTAAGAATTTATTTCGTACTCCTCTTCTTCAGTAAAATATGCTAACTAATGTTATATGTAACAAAGTAGATGCAGCCTAAAATCATCCATTTTAAGAGAGCCAACAGGCCGAAAATATATGTGCATTGATATAAAGTTCTAGAAAGGTGAACTCAGTCACAACATAACAGAATACCAGCTTCTTGTGTTTGCGTGTGCTTGAGGACTAGAACAGAAATTGGCACAAGGAGACTTTAGGACATGATGGAAATGTTTATTAATAATGATAACAATCTTGTGGTTGTATAAAATATCAGAACTACACAAATCAGCATTTAATATATTTTCAGTTTATTTTACTTCTCCTGCAATTCAATATTAAAAAAACAGCTGCTGATTCAAATTTCTTGTCATTTGTCAAACATAATAAAAAGTTATTACAGTCCCACAGAAAAATCAACAAGTCCAGTCATTGAACGATTCAGTTTAAAGACAAATACCTTTCGTAAAAATATATCTGCATGTGTAAGATAGTTTAGAATTTTACTAACCAAGACAAGTTATAAGCAGGAGGAGTCATAAAAACAATGAGTGCCATGATCACCAAAGAATGTCTTTTGGATAATTCTACCATCCTGATAGTACAAAAAAGGCTAGAACAGGCCGTGCCCAGAAAAAGAAAGCACCAGGATTATGAAGTATGGTAATAACAAAAAGAAAACTTTCAACTTAAGAAATGATTTTGCTTAATACATACTCAGATGATTGTAAATCATCCAAATGGATTTCTACCTTTAAAATACATTTCTACCTTTAAAAATCCACTATTGCTTCCTTCTTATGGCCTCTTCCCCAAGACCTGGCATGTTTCATTCAGCCGTAGTCAGAGCCCTCTTTCTGGCCATCACTCTTCTTTTTCTTTCCAATTTCAAGCCTGTCACAAGATCTTTGTTTTCCTATCCTATATTTAACTGTAACATTATTTAAACAAAATTTAAACCACTGTTTTCATGAAGGCCATTAAGCACACATCGTATCAAACCATGGTTTTCTGCCTTTCTACTATAACTGCTTTCTCTACTTGATAGCCAAAACTCTCTTCTCTTTCAAACTCTGTTTCAAACTCTTTCACAAGGTTTGAGTGAGAGTGAGACCAGATGTTATACACAAAAGCAAATCTGTAAACATCAGAACAAAACAAACAGTATGGGATGTTTTCTACCAGAATTGTTGTTATTCTCCTGTTGACACTAAAACTTGACATCCCTTAAGCCATTATTGCAAGTACTTTTGAAATAGCAATCAGCCATGGAAGAGAACTGAGTCAATTAATATGAGCCATGGAAAATAATAAAGACTGGCTTAGGAGAGGACTCAGTTCTAGAACAACTTTACTTAAGCCAGTTGTGATCACTTTCTTTTTTTTTAGTTTTCAGTTGTGTTCAACAACAGGGTTATGACTTGGTGCTACATAGTCCATGGATAATTTCTGTTTAAAGGGGGCTAATATTTTGTGCTTGTCATCTTCCATCCCCTTAGATTTATTTGTAAAGAATATAATTCATTTTTTCCACCAACCACCAACTTGCACAGGACGTAGCACTCATAATGCTCTTTTTTGATATTTCTTACAGATGCTTTCCTTCTGGCATTTTCTTGGGTGGGTGTACAGAAATTAGCTTTGTTATAACAAATGCATACAAGCACACAAAAGTACACATTGCTGAATTCAAGCAAACAGTAAAAATAAAATTCATGTGTAATCAAACAAAGACAACTATGTGAGTTTAGAGCTCAGTAAAAAAGTAAAAATTTTGACCTGGAACATAAAAAGATTTTTCAAAAAATTTCTGTATCTAATGTTTCCTTGAATAAGATCTAAAATATAGAAACCACAATTTTTATTAATTGCTACTATTCCTATTGTTCTTTCTTTCACGAACAGAATACTGTTGTTCTAAGCAGTTCTGTTTGTTTCATAAGTCTGATGCTTGAAATTTTCACTTGTTGAGACCATCTGTGCTCCAGTGTTGGCATTCCTCATTATAGGCTAATATATTTATCATATTAGTAGCTATTTCAGCCAATAAATCCATGGATAGAAAAATATGATTATGTGATATGTCATTAACAAACTGCTATGTGAGGATGAAACAAAAGCACCTGCTATCCTATTCATAAAATCTGTAAGTTTCCCCCAAAATACTCATAATTCTGTTTAGTACTGGAGTCTACATTCACACAGCATTTATTTGCCAAAGACCCTGCCTGCTAAGGACACTTTGGCTATCTCAAAATGCCAGTGTGTTATGCTAATGATGTATAACCACAGTAAGTAATAATTAATTTTCAAAAATATATGACTGCATGGTAAGGACCCCAATATAATGGGGTCAGTACAACTTAGTGTAAGGCAAAACAAGTCTGTGAAACAAACTGTTTATTTTAGAATTGAATTTCCCTGCAGATTTTTTGTTGTGATCTTTCCATTTTTTGTGTTATTTTTCTATGTGATACTTGGGAAGAAAACTATTTTGCCATAATTTTTTCCTATATAAAGCTTAGAATTTTAGTGATAAAATGTTTCATTCCTTGAAAGACAACAATTTTCAAGCACTTGATCTTACTAAGTTCAATACCAATAGTTCTTAATTTTTGAGAACAGTATTTAAGAATTATTCATTGAGTTTCCATTGTGAAAGATGATAATTTAGGCATTTATCAAATGCCACTCACCCCATCCCAACCATGAAATATTTGTGTCTCCAAAATTATTACTACCTCTAAAATATATTTGGATCCACTCATGCTCTCAATATTTATATATTAGTTGGATCTAAATTCAGTGCTTATGATGATCAGATGGACACCATGCATAGATAAGCCATATGCTAGATCCAGATTATTTTTTTGGAAGGGGAATCAAACTTTTGACTAAGCAGAAGGTAATCTTTTTTTCATACTTTTGTATTCTCTTTTTGTGCTTTTCATCCCAAGTTCACCCAGAGTTGACTATACTTTCTTTCAATACATTGAAATACCTCAGGGTCCTATCATCCTTTCATCTTGGAGATAGGTATTCTGGAGTTTTTGACCTGCCCTCTTCACCTGAAGCACAGCACTTTTGCCATTATCCTGGGGCTTTATCTTTTCCTTGAGTTGGAGTCATTGCTTTCTGGATCCCACTTTTTCTTTCTGCTTGGTACACTCTTTTGTTTCCTGGGAAAGGATATTTAGACAGTAAATTTTGTGAGAACTCACACATCTGAAAATGCTTTTGTTCTATTTTATACATAATTTAAGGAGGTACATAAAATTTAAAACTTTGAGAGAAAATTTAAAAGAAAAATGCCATTTCATTTTAATTTATAAATGTCTTACTCAACTGTCATTGAGTTTTCAGAATCACAAAAGGGAAGTCCATGACCAATGGGACCACTGGCTGTCTATACATTTGCTTGGAATTTTCCCCCATAATTTATTGGGATTGTTACATCTAGCTCCATGCTTTGACATTTAGTGTGGGATGATTTATTTCCAGGAAGGCAGAAACCCAAATTTTACAAATTCTGTAAAATTTGTAATCAGTGAGTTTTTACTTCCTCCATTTTCTCTGACCTCACTTACATTAACCCACCACTTGATTTTTGGACTTATAGTCTTATACCAGAAACCCTTTTGTCTATATGTCTGTTTTGTCCTTGTTTTGGTGCCTAGCTAGTCACATTAAAAATGGAATACCTGAAAACTGATTAGGAAGCCCTGTGCTAGTAAGTTGTCATTGTCCACTAAGAACATCTGTGTAGATCTGTTGATAGAGCTATTTCATTACGGAAACTTGAATGCTGCTGACTTTGGATTTGTCTCTTTGGCTAATCAAATTAGCAAAACTGCAATTAGCCTATTTCTTGCATAAAAGGGTATAAACCTTGCTGCTAGCATTCTTGGATTTAAACTGGGGAAGAAAATAGGGCTTTTCAACACTAAGAGAAACAAACAATAAAAACTATTTGAAATGATCAGTGCCATAAAGAAGTCAGTTTCAAACTAAGTATCATAAAATAAGAGATTTTCATGTAGCAGCAATAAACATTTAAATCATTACAACTCCTGTTATACTTTTTAATATTAGTAAATCTACTTCCTAAAAAGTAACTGAAGGATATAATAATATTCCAAAGATTTGTGTATACTTAATATTATTTATGATATAAAATCTAGAAAATATTTTAATGTTCAAAAATAGGTTTAACTAAATTGTATATTATGTATTATGTATACAATTAGAATTTATTATGTATCTTATATATTATACACACATATAAGGTACCAATTGTTATTTTGCCTTCTTAACCATTATCATTATTTTTTAGCTGGAGTCTTGTCCTATTACCCAGGCTGACCTCCAACTTACCATTATCCTACCTTAAGCCTCCCCAGTAGCTAATATTATGGGCGTATTCCAGAACTACTGTCATTTTAAACAGACATGAACTTCATTTCTCATGGCTCTTAATGGATTCTTTGCAATTTAAAAACAAGAAAAAAGCTGACACAGTGGTTTAAGAGTTAAGAGCACCTACCTAGCAAGAGTGAGGCTCTGAGTTCAAACTCTAGTACGTACTTCAAGTTCTTTTTCATTGATTGTCTGATACAGATAGGACAATTTGGATAATAAAATAGCATTTACTGGAGAAAAAAACAAGGAAAAACGAAACGAAGAAAAAAAGAAGTGGAATGGTACAAGGAAGGAAGGAAGGAAGGAAAGAAAGACACTGGGGAGGGAGGAAGTCAAGAAAGTGGTAGGAAGAGAAGCAGGGAGGGAATAATTGTTTCTGGTTCTTCTTTGAATCTTGGGCAGTAAAACAGAATTGCCAAAATGTCAACTCTATCCTTTATTTACTTTCAAAGCATTCAGCACTTTTATTGGCTTAATGGAAAATTTTTTCTCTTATAAATGGTTAAGAATATAAAAGGCATTGATGAATAGTCAATCAATTTGTACAGGGTAGAAAATATTTTAAAACCCCTTCCCTTCACAGCTAATGCTATCTTTTATCAAAAATATTTTAAATGGTGAAGTTCTAAAAGCCAGATTCTCAAAGCCATAAAAATAATGTAAATTTAACTCTAAGGCCATCTCAACGCCTTTTTCAAGGCCCTTGTCTTTGAATAAGCAGCCAATCAGAGTGCTGAATAGTTCTTCTGTGTTGTAAAAGACAGTAGTAACCTGGTACAATCCTGAACAGTGTAGTCAGGAAGGCTGAGAAGTTTCTTTTGTTACATAGAACAAAGAACACAGTTTAAATCCATCAGGGTTTCTGACATAAGGGAAAATTTATTTGTTTCAAAACTGTTTAAAAATTTCTTATATGTCAAAAGTTTTACAATCAAAAAAGGCTATGTTCTTGGCATCATGAGCAAAATAAATAATTTAATTTGCAGAAAATGACTTAGAAATAAAAAAGTAATGACTGCCCTTTGACCCTTACTGAGTCTGGCAATATGGCAATGTATATCCTTTACACATACAAATAAGATCAAGGTATCCATGCTGAGTCTTTATAAATAGAAGGCCAATGTCCTTGGATAGTCACCTAATGCAAAGAAATGCATGTTAAAACAGTTAGCACTTAACCTCCTCTCAGGACTGTTAAATAACAACAGAGGAAAAACGGAAAGAAAAGGATTACATTATATATTCTCCCCAAAATTTCAGTGAAAATGACAACTTAATTATTGCTAACCATGGCTTCCATTCTGTGAATTTTAATTGGCATAAACAGACTTATGAATTATAAGAGTTTGAAAACTTTGATATTTACTTTACCATTAAAATCACCATTAGCATGCCACATACAGCACCTTAAAAAAGCTTTTTATGTTTGCATTTGTTCTTACATGTTAACTATATTTCCAGCTTCATAAGAAATTAAGCTACTGTTTCTGAAATTTATTGCTAATGAAACTCATTGAAGAAATGTGCTAATAAAACTCTTAAATGTTTATTAACACTTTTTTCAAGTAGCTTTTCCTTCTAGATATTAACTTAGGAAACAAACTTAATAAGATATATGTAAGGAACATTACTCTTTTGGTTTATTCAGCAACCCCTCCTCCTTCTTCTGGTACTGAAACCTGTTTGTTTGGGGTTTTTTGTTGTTTTATTTGGGTTTTTTGAGCAGGTATTTACTATAACTCAATTCTGTGTGATCCTAATGAATCCATCAATAATTGGTCAAATAGAAACAAAATATGGGTAAAAATAGACTTCAGTCAACATTAAACCTTATGCCATGCCTAAAGCATTTCTACCCTATCTTTAGACCACTCGTGAATCAAGTTATTTAAAGTTATATTATATACTCTGAAGTATGCTTAGTGTAAAAGCTCAAATATGGAGTAGTCATGGTACAAGAGAACTTGTTAACCCAAAAGCAATTTGAAAGTAAACAATAAACAATTGTATCAACAATGTTACAAAATTAAGTTTATGTCAAAGATTATAGGAATTAAAAGGTTGAATGCATTAATTATCATCTGAGTAGTCTGCTTGTCTAAAATACAACTATAATAAGAAATATAGGATGTTGGAGTAACCACAGAAGAAATAAATTTAGTAATACATAGATTTAAGTAAGGTTTTCTTCTTATCAAACTATCAGGAAAATTTGATAGAAAAACTCATAACACGTAGCTGGAATTGTGGCCCACATCTGTAATCCTAGCTGCTCTGGAGGCAGAAATCAGGAGGCTCGTGTCCTAGGCCAGCACGGGCATAAAGTGAGACCCTATTTAAAAAATAGCTGAAGTAAAGCAGGATGAGGCCATGTCTCAAGTGGTAGAGTACCTGCCTAGCAAGTGCAAGTATCTAAGCCCTAATACAGCAAAAAGAAAGAAAGAAAAAAGTCATAATGCTTTAAAAACTATTTAAAAGTCAAATGTTCTATATCTTTTTAATTAAATTCTTGGAGTATAAAAAAAATCATTTGATCAATATGTGATGGATCTCAGTTTACTAAAATGTAGTCAATAGTACAAGAGCAACTAAATGTCCTCATGTTAGCTAATATGGAGATGCTTCATCATTTTAGCAAGAGTCATTGCCTAAATGAGTAATGAGAGTCAACCTCTCTTACAAAGTACACTAACCCTTTTCCAGATAACTCAAACATTTGTTTAAAAAAACTTGAAGATGAGAGGAAGATGAGGGAAAGAAGGAAGGAAGGAAGAAGGAAGGAAGGAAGGAAGGCAAGCAAATGGAAACATGGTTATGCAGCTCTGGCTCTGGGCCTTCAGTTCATCCGCTTAGTGACTATGCCATATGTTAGCCACTTTATTTAAGATGTTTGGGGCACAGGATTCATTAGAGAAAAAATTGACAGGCTAATTATGGGAAACTGAAATCAATTGAAAAGTGAGTTTTAAGTACCATTAATCCTTTAAAATGTTCAACTACCATGGAATAAACTCATAGAAGGTTACCGCCTTATAGGAGAAATAAGTTTCCTTTTGGTCTTAAGGGATCTTCTGTATAAGGTGATAATCCTCTCCACTTATATGTGTATGAGACATACATTAATTTCAAGCAGTCTAAATGTTTAAAGATGGTAGCTGAACTTGAAATTAAATAAAAAATAAATACACATATGTAACATTTATATTATATATGACTGCTTCCCTTGATGCCTATGTAGCTTAGTAGTTTTTGCCTTACCTATGTAGCAGTAATTATAATTTAGGAACAGAAGTTGGATATTTTGCAACACTAATACACATGTTATCTCTAAGTAGTGTTGCCACGGGAGTCATTTCCTTCTTTGTTTCTGTAAGAAAAGGGCAATAATACTTATCTTCCTCACGGGAGTGCTGTAATATTAAACACTAATGCTGGTGATTTCCTCAGGCTGAGTTTTATTACAAATATAACCTAATGATCTTATACACCAAAAAGAAAATCTCAAATTTTTCAACTTCTGAATTTTCAAACTAAACCCTCTTCTTGCTCATTTGTGACTGTCAATATTCTTTCACAATACTATCGCTTTTTCTAAGCTTTTAAAAAATCAGTATATGTCAAAAGGTAATAACATCTCTTACAATAAAAAAAGGGGTGAAAGTAGTATTCTCTGGTTGAGAGGAGCCTTATGCAGACTTGTGTTGGATTCTTCAATCTTCAAAGGAGGTCATTCATATAAATTCAGTAAAGACAGTAATGTGTGAATCTGATACTACCCTGACCCCTATCCACCTTAGAAAGCAACTCAAATATCTGAAACAGTAAAATTCAGACCAAAAGGTACCTCTCCTGCTGCCAAACAGATAGATAGCCTATGTCTGAACTCAATTTACAAAACAGGGACATCACTATATGTTAGCCACTTTAATAGATTCAAGTTTATTTTATACATCTACCTGCAGCAGAGAGTAAAGCAATTCAACACCAAAGGAAAAAAAGTGCTGACAGGCCAATAAGACAAAGAAAAGAAGGCGTCAATTAACCTACAGTGATAGACTCAAAAAAAAAGAGAATAGTGAATTTATTTATTCATCTTCAAACACTTTTTTCTCTGGAATAATTTCTCCTCCTTCAAAAATTTTTAGATGTGGTGGACATATTCATGTACCACATGTTGAAGAAAGCTGTCATTCGTTCTGATATACTCACCCTAAGGTCTAATCCTATTATATTTGATGAAAAAAATACAAGGATGCTCACAAGACCAAGCCTTCTTAAGAAACATCTGAAATACATAAAGTACTTTAGGTGCTTGGCCACTAAGTGTTGCTAGAACAGTAACAGGCAGCAAACAATCTATGAATCTAAAGATGGTAGTAAACAGGATTGTTCTCAGTTTATGAGCTGTTAAGCCTGCTTCATAAAGTAGTTCACAGTGACTGACAGTTAAAACATTGGGTCACTCACTGGTTCCTGTGTTATGTGCCAAGTGGCACAACACTATGAAAAATGATGGTACGAGGGGAAAAATCTTACAACAAATGCTCTTCCTGTGCAATCACCTATAGGAAAGATGAAGCAAAGGTGGAGAAATAGTTCAAAGCACTAAGCGTCTCCCAAACCAAAGTCTCAGACTACAGCAACCAAAGTAAATAACCATATATAAAAAGCAATTTCCAGTAACAACCCAACATTGTTAATATTATAGTGCTGCCTAGGGCAGCTGGGGGGAAATTGGAAAAGACATTGAAAATACCCTTATTTGAAATGAATCACACTGAAAATTGTGATAGTCTACACTAATTAACTCAATGTTTCTAAAGATTCATTCTGTATATTGGTAAGTTTGCATAAAATATATTATGTCTTGTAACTATTTCTGTAGGTGATCTGTGTTATAAGTACATACTGTATATTTTGAATTTGGAGTCTAAATTGTTAATTGAGCCTGGAGTACATATTCTAATTCTTGCCACTCAAAAGTTATTGAAAAATATGCTAATATAGAAATAAATTTGTAAAGTGAAATATATTTCCAGGTGCCAGAATCAGAGAAGGAATTCACAGAAGTAACAAGTCAGTTTGCATGGTTGTAGAATGTCAGGATTAGGCAGAGACCATAGAGTTCACGTTTCCGATGCAATTACAAAGAAGAAACCAAAGCCACAGCCCTGCCCAACAAGGAGGCAGCATGAGGAGCATATACCTTTTGCAAAACAGCTAAGATATGCTGTTACTTGACAAACTTACTCTAGGGATAGAAATCTCACTGACCAGAAGCCCATGTTTGTATCTTGAGGGTTCTTATCCTGAATTCATAGTTCTCATATAATGTATAATATAAACACACTTAAAAGCAAAATACAGCTAATGAGGCTAAAAAAGAAGCAATAAGCAAAACAGAGGCTCCATTTCTTAGAATTATAATCTCATTTTCAGCAATTTCCAAAGAGGATGAACTCAATGCTTATGATAAATCTACTAGGAATTAAAAATTGTTTAATATTGAAAAGTGATAGAAACATGTATGGATGAAATACAATAGAGAACAGAAATAGACTCACATTCATAGAGTTAACAGGTACGTAAAGTCAAAACACAAGGTCTGGTCTCTTTAACAAAAAGGTGATGAAATAATTGGATGTCCATATTTGGAATGAATCTTAATACATACCGCACACTTAATTAAAACGTTAACTCAATGTAAAACTATAGAATTTCTAAAGGAACCATAGAATTTCCAAAAGAAAATTTAAGTGAGAGTCAGTATGGTCTTAAAGTGAGTAATAACTTTACTGATACAAAATAAAAACTATGATCAATGAAAATAGTAAATAAATTGAACATTTTCAAAATTAAGAACCTGTAGGGCTGGGGTGTTGCTCAATAGTACAAAATTGCCTAGCATGCATGAGGCCATTGGATTCAGTCCCAAACATTGTAAAAAAAAAAAAATAGGAACCTATATTACATTAAAAGACTGAGAAACCAACTTTTCATTCACCTCAGTTACGTGTTACACAGGCTAAATTAAATAACTATAGGTAAGGGGTCAGGAGTTCCCTTTATCCATGCAGCATACATTTGTAGAGTGGTGGCTAGAGCTCAGCTGGAAACACTGGGAGCCTAATCACAATTTCCTTAGTGGCTTATGGGGTGAAGAATCCACACTGGTAAATATAAGCCAAGAGAACTGAACTGCACCCACAACCAGACTGCTGTGTATAATGAGAATATCACTCAATTTGCCATGATATAAGACAGCTGTTCAGAGATTTTACCCAGGGATGGAGGGAGGCTATAAACACAAAAAAATCTCAAAGCTCTCCCCAAAAGAGCAAGTCTTGATCTCTGACTCACATTATATACAAAAGTAAAGTGAATCATACATATAAACTAAAGCATACAAGCTAAAACTATAGCATGTTTAGCAGGAAACATAGGTCTAAATCCTCATGAACTTGGACTTGACAATATTTTTTAAGACAGGATCTCATTACATTTCCCAGGCTAGTTTCAAACTCTTGGCTCAAATGATCATCCCACTTCAAACTTCCAAGTAGCTGGGACTACAGGAATGCATAACCACACCTGGCTTTGCAAAGATTTTTAAAACATGACACCAAAAGAACCAGCATAACAACAGAAGATATATTGGAATTGTCAAATTTAAAGACTTAAAGTTTCAACAGATGCCATTTAAAAAGTCAAAAGGCAAAATACAGAATGAGAAAAGGTATTTGCAAATCACATATCTGACAAAGGGACTTGTACCTAAACTTAATAAAAACTCTTACAATTCAAAATAAAAAAGCAAATAATGGCCAATTTAAAAAATGGCAAAGTTTCTGAATAGACATTTATCCAAAGAAGATATAAAAATGGCCAATAAACATCTGAAAAGATGTTCAACATCATTACCCATCTGTGAAATGCAAATCAATATAGCAGAATATTGTTTGACAGTAAGAGGAATGAGTTACTGATGTGTGTTACAAAATGGATGAACCTTGAAAATATTATGCTAAGTGAAAGAAGCCCCAAACAAAAGATGATGTATGATTTCATTTATCTGAATTGTTCAGAACGACAAATCTATACAGACAAAAAGTAAGTTAGTGGTTGCCTAGGGCTGGGTGGTTCAAGAGAAATGGTGGGTGACTGCTGCAGGAGATGGCATTTCTTTTTGTTATGATGATAGTGTTTTGAAATGGACTATGTAGATGGTTTCATAACTGTGACTATACCAGAAGCCACTAAATTACACATTTTAAAAGGTGAATATTACTGTCTATAAATTATGTAATTATGTAGCAATAAACTTTTAACCCACCAAAAAGTGATTTGAACAAATGTTGCACCACTCCTGCCTTTACTAATGCATGTCCAACATGACAAGCACATTTAAAATACGGAAAAAATAGTTTTTGTATGACTCAGTAAAATATAAAAGTCGACCAAATTATTTTGATTTTTATTTTACAAAAATCTATTTTTCTTACCTTCATGTTCATACTTTATTTTTCACCTTTCTTTACTTTAGATTTTTATTCTACAAAAATCTATTTTTATTACCTTCATGTTCATACTTTATTTTTCACCTTTCTTTACTTTAGATTTCATGTCTCTCTTGGGCAACATGTAATTGGTTGTATTTTTAACACATTTTTAACTGAAATATACTAAACATTTTTGTGTAAAACAAGGACACCTTCGCTGCATTGAAACCTAGGCCAAAGTCTAGGAGACATATTGCAATACATATAATAGGCACTATATAGAAGCTCCACAGATCAAAAAGAAGCAAATATCCTAGCAGAAAAATGAGCAAAGTACATAAACAGATAATATTCTGAAACTCAAATGGCCAGCAAGCAAATATTGAGTAGCTTCAAAAGGAATCAGGGAAATTCAAATTAAATTCACAACAAAATGCCATTCCACACCTAGAAAGGTGGCATTTATTTTCTTAAAAAGTTGTTAATACCCAGTACTAGTGAGGCTGTGGAGAAACAAGAAGACATGTAGTCCTGATGGAGTGTAATCTGGTGTAATTACTTCAGAAGACATTGTGAAAATACCAAAGAAATTTGTAAGTGTGTATGTGCTAGGAAAATAATTATACCTTATGTTACCTATTTTTTTAAATTCTTTTATTCACATGTGCATACGTTGTTTGGGTCATTTCTCCCCCCGCCTCCCCCCACCCTCTCCCCACTCAGTTCCAGGCAGGTCCTGTTCTGCCTTTATCACTACTTTTGTTGAAGAAAAGAGACAAGCCTACTAAGGAAGACAAAGCGTTTTTGCTAGTTGAGTTGAGGATAGCTATACAGAAATATTCCTAGCATTGCTTCCGTGTACACGTGTTATGACCCATGTTGATTCATCTCTAACTGATGTTACCTATTGAGAAATTCTAAGGCATTCCTGAAGATATGAAACCAGTTTTTCACTATTTAATTTGTAATAGTATTAAATCTAAAACCAGTTCTTCATCACTATAAAAGTGGGTAAACAGTGGGTAAATAACTGGAATACAGAAGTTGAAATTTTGAAAACTATGCCATAATGCATCGGTGTATCAGCATGGATAAATCTCAAAAATAATGTCAATATTTAAAGAAAAATAAATTGTAAACATATTAAGGCCATATGGTATTATTTATGTGCATTTGAAATGCCCCAAACAAATCCTTTTGTTATTTGAGGATACAAATATATATTATAAAATTATAGAATTAAATACACACCAATTTAAGAAAACTAGTTGAATCTAGAATTGATAAGGGTCAGATATTAAGGTTGGGCTTTAGCAATATCTACAAAATTTTTTTAACTTTTTTGAGGGAGAAGAGAACATAGCAAATCAGGAAAAACTTTAGATGTGAACCAGGTGTTCATGAATTAAATGTTAGCATTTTGTTCACCTTTTGAAAGTCTGAAGTATTTTATAATTAAATAAAAATAGTAAAATACTTTTGGCATTATGAATTTACAACATGAAATATACATATGAAATGAACAAATTTTTTCAGTCACTCTAAAAGAAATAACTGATATAAAAACATAAAGTTTAAGTCTAACCTAAAAGTTTATACAGAGCAAATAAATTGACCTTCTGAACTTTCTATTCATCTCACTGCTACTTCAGAAACAGCTGAAAGAGAACTCATTAATGTCTATTTGTACAACATACAATTAGACATTTAAATAAATAGAATTAAACAAAAATGGCTCAACTTAAAAGGGCATTCTGGCACTGAAGCTGAAGATACTTCTTCAGTTAAGCAACAAATTTTCTTAAACATTTTTAACCAGGGATACAAATTGGAAGCTGGATGTCATTGAATAGATTTAGGAAAATAGGAGGCCTAAAAGTCTGCAGAAACAAGACTCAACTAAATTCAGTTGGACTTTTTCTTGTGATTCCTTTTATAAAAATTGTTAAGCAATCTAATAATATTTTATCAGCAATTTTTGAAAGCTTCTGAAGTCTTTGGGGCAAAACATATGTTTTTACATATCACATTACTAAAATCAATATAATTGCAAAGTTTTCATCTTCTTACAAAGTTTCTCTTATTCTTCATTTACAAGTCAGCTAAATTTTGGAGTTTTTCAGGAAAGAACTAAGGGTTTTTCATTTTAGTTTTCATAGAACACTGTGCATTCCTAATCATAGAATTTGCCCCACTGCAATTTCTGACTTACAAGTGGGCATGTGCCATGTGGTGGATCACACTCAGATTTGTCATTTTCTCATTCCTCTGCCTATCACTGTGCCAGTCATATTGTTTGTGTTCAAATACTCATTGGCTTATTTGTTCATCCATTCAACCACCCATTTATTCTGTGTTGTTTATTTCCTTTGTTTCAATTCCTTCTGGTATGGGTGGGAATTCAGTGGTATGAATATAGAGAATTTTTTTTATAAAAAGCTTAATTTATGATCCAAATTATCTTCTCCTTTGACCTTTTGCCTTTCTGGTCATTTTGTACATTCAGATGGAGTAGAATAATGAATGGAGTTCTGAACCCACACCAAAACTGTGTTAATGGACTACACATCAGGGAACTACCACATGTACCCACTTCAACACATATTTAGACATATGTCTAAGGTGAAATATGATCACTTCTATGTCTAGGAACCTATAAAAGATCTACTTGTGCTTGGAACAATCGGACTATTAATTAAGATTTTTATTTGATTGAGTTACCTGGAATTGAGCGCAGCCCATTTTCTATTTCAAATGCGTAGCAGAGGCTTGTACTTACTATCCATGCACATTTCCAACAGGGTATTTCCAAATCCCTGTCACAGAAGTTGCTGAGACTGCAGAAACCACAGGAGTTTCTGCAGAGTAATCAGGCACAGGCCAGAGGAGTGGGTTCTCCGGGAGACATCAGGAGACATGGCATGAACAGCCAGTGCACACTCTCATATACTCAGGAGCATGAACTGTTGTAAAACTTTGTCAGGCAAGTACTCTTGGGCCTCACAGCACTTAGCCACACACAGCAGGATTCTGAATCAGCAACAATGTGAAAAAAGTAAACTTTTTTTTTTTTTTTTTTTCCTGTTTTGGGCTCTGGTGTCAAAGCCTGGTCAGTCCTCTAGGATTAGACCAGCAATTTCAGTGGCATATGTCTAAGCTAATTCGATCTTTCAAGTACCATTTAAAGTTATCGCCCAATATCTGTAGAATTCTAAACTCTCAAGGACGCGTGCATAGGAAAGCAGATGGCTGACAACAGACTGTTTAATCCCAAATCAAATATAAGAATCAGCACTTCAGGATGACTGCTTATATAGACACTTTTGTCAGATAATGTGGCAGAGAGCTACATGTCCAACACAGTAAGCTCCATAAAAAGTTTATGATACACTGATTGACCAATGGCAAATTCTTTAAGTTTATATAGTAAACAGTGAACTGCTGGGAGCATAATAGACAAACATGAATTCCCCAACTAACATGGATTTACATTACAAGATAATAGGAATTAAGCTTTTGATATCTAAAGCCTTATTTGTTATTTACTGTTTTCATTTCCTCATACAGACAACAGGAAGTTTGTCAGTGTAGCTTAAAGACAGGGACTATATCCCTTTTTAACATAATTAAGGGAGTTTTCTATGAAGACAGCAGTGAAAATGCTTCTAAATCAGTCACTACTGGCAGAAATCATCTGTGTAAGTCTTCCTATTGGGAAAATAGATCACTAACCTTTCCATTCCTTGTAGGTGATTCTTTTGTATGGATTCTGGTGTGGTTGTTGCTGAAAACTACCTTTTTTACTTTAACTCCCATTCCAGACTTTGCTTTCCTTTTTAAGAGAAAGCTCTGAAATGTAAATAGAGAAAGAGAGAAATGACAGCACAGAATGACTTTTCCCAAAATGCGTTCTTCATATTATACTAGGGGAAAAAGAAAAAACTGTGCAGGATTTCATAGTCGCCTAAGTTTAAGAAACATCATCTTAAAAATGTTAAACAAGATTCAGTTCTCACAGGACAACTCAGAACCTAAATTAAGTTGGTGTTGTGTATTTGACTCCCTAAAAGAGGATATCGTGTGCACCAAATGCAGTATTTCTCAGGATTATTTGAGCACAGAATTGTGGTGTGTGTGTGTTTCTGATGCGTAAAATATCTTGTGGACTAAAGTTGGGACCACACTTTTTGGAATGTTGATAGCTTGTACCCTTAACAAACAGTAGTTTCTGCTTTCCTGTCTGTTCATTTTGAAGTTAAGCCATTCCCTCTCTACCCCATGGCAGGGAAATGTGCTACTAGATACATGCACTTTATAGTAACCTAGTAGTTGAGATGGAAGAAGAAGGATATGGAGGCAAGAATGTGGAAGAGTGTAATAGGTGAAGCAGAACTAAAAGAAAATAAAAGAAAGTAGATTGAGGTCCTCGTGGTAGGAACCAAAAAAGAAGAAACTGGCTTTTCAAACATTATAAAAGAAAGAAATGGCAGGACATAGAAAGGTCCTAGACATAAGGTAGAAAGGCAGATAATCAAAGATGGACTCAAGGTTGTAGCCCTGGGTGATAGGAGACTTGTCGTGCTGCTAGCGATAATGGAAAGGAGAAAAATGATAACCCTGGTGTATTATGGCATTTTTAACTGTAGAGGCACAATGAAGTCGGGTTTTTAGATGAGAAGGAAAAAAATTCAAAGTCAAAAAAGAATTTTTAAAGTGTAAAAATTTTGAATATTTCTCAAGGGTAAAAAAAAATCTCTAAAACAGGATTGTATTTTTAGTAGATACTTATATCTAAAGTAGCTAATTGCTTTGGTACATGTGGCGTAATGTGTCTTGTCTTTCTCCTTCAACTCTTCATTGGCATTCTTGTTCTCACAATAACATATAGACATATGTACTTTATGATATTTATTAAAGGCAGATATCCTTATAATTATGATTATATGAATTCAAGTATAATATATGCTTTCTATACACAAAAATATATAGTTGACCCACTAATGCAACTAGCCAGAAAAGCAGATGTAGTCTAGGGAAAATAATCTGAAAATTTAGCACTGTCAAAGTGTTCTGATTCAATTCGCTAGTCTAATACAGATGAGAATGACAAATAAAAAGTCTTTATTTGCTTGAAGAGCCTCAGAGGTTTTTCAGTTCCATTGAAATGCTGTCCTCAACTCAAGTACTTCTCATATATCAGAGAAGTGGCAAATTTAACAAAGCCTGCATTAATGTTTTGTATTTCTATTCTCAGTAAAATTCTTCAGTAAGTAAACATAAGTATTCAATAATACTGCAACTAGAGACAATGAAAAAGCTCATGCTTCATAATATATTGATAATAAATCATTTTAAAAGAAACAAATAGCATTGTTAGTACTGAGTGGCTAGCCCAGCCATAAAAATGAGACTACTTAAGTACCTTGGTTTATTTTCTATGGCAATACAAAACAAATGTTGACATACCTACATTTGTAAGCAGTAGGTATTTTGTTTAAATAATGTACTAGTCAAATACCCATATGAAGAGAAAATCCAAATTATTACTGCTAGAGCAACTTTTTAACAATAAGTAATGAACCCCAAATAACAGATGGAAAATAAAGGCAGAGTTATAAGATTTCTTAGAAATAATTTCAGAGAACTTAGAAAACTGAAATCTGGACATTGCATTCCATACTAAACATTTTACCTTTATCATGTCTTTACTAATCAAATCTGAACAAATAATTTGGATGAGAAAATGCCACCTTGCTCTAGAATTGTTACAGACATTGGTTTTACATTTTTGCTATGTACCATACTATCAGTATGAATTCAAATTTGGGCAATGTTTTTTAATCATGTTGTGTCGATTCTCTTAGCTCAGTAACAGGGAGAGATAATAAGAACAGCCATGTAAAGTAAAAGTTTAACCTAGTGCCTGCCATATTACCAACATTCGATATACTTAAAATATATTTATCATGATTATTGTTATAAAAATTATCAGAAAATATCTTCCTATATATAGTACCATGTCTCCTACCCAAATACCAAAATAGTTCTTTATGTCTGTTTCAATATACAAACCCTCAAAAATAAACTAAAATCACATGTAATAGATTGTTTTTGTCTGAAACCTTCAGTTAAGAATAGACCATAAGAGTGAAATGTTAGTGTTAAACTAATTGATACTAATACATTCCTCCATTGTATTATGTGCTGATTTCAGAAGCTTTAAGTAGAAGAGTTTAGTTCCCATTTTATGATATGTGTTTTTTTAATTTAATGTCTTTATTAGCATATATTAATTGTACAGGGGAGGGGGCTTCAGTGTGACATTTCCATATATGCTTTAAATGTACTTTGGTTAGGTTCATCCCCACCATCATTCTCCCTTTTATTCCCATCCCCCCTACTAAATGTGATTTCAACAAGTTTTATTATTTTATTTTCATATAAGCATATAATGTGCATTGACCAATATTTGCCTACACCACCCTCCTCCATTCATCCTCCCCTCTCCCAATCTTACCCATTCCCTAATAGGACCTGTTTTACAATCCAGTCCTTCATTTTTAAATGTATATTCACTGTTCAAAGAGGTCTCACCATGGTATTTCACCTGTGAATATACTGTACTTTAATCAGATTAATTCCCTTTCATTACTCTCCCTCACCCTTCCCCCACCCCCTATTATTCAACAGCTTTCATTATGCTTCATGATGCTATCTTCCTACACAGATGGAATCTATTTCAATATTGCTCAGTATCTACCATTATCTTTTGCTCTTCCTCCTTCCCCTAGTCCCATAAAACAGTTCCACTATTGTAAACATGTTATATATGTGTGTACACATATCTGTATTTGTGTATACAATTGATGCATATTTTTAAGAGGTAAGGGCTTCAGCTTTAACAATCAGCTGGAGACTAGAGGTAATGCTGTTTTGTCTCTGTTTAGGAAGACAGTGAGGCAAAAATAATATTTATTAGCTGCCATTTTAACCAATACTTTATATTAATTATTTTATTTCACATTCCTTGTAACTCTAGAAGTTATACTGTACACATGACCCCCCAAAATGCTCTTTTATGGCTTAAGGACTACAATAGTTTGAATAAGAAGTGTCCCTCCCAAAACATTCCTGTGTTGAAGGCTAGGTGGCATTATTGAGAGGTGACGGATCATGAGGGTGCTAACCTTGTGAACAGATTAATTGACAATCTCAAAGCTGAATGGGCTAGCAATGGGCACAGGCTAGTTGTGGGAAGTAGGCCACTAAGGGAGTCTGTCTTTGAAGGGTATATCCTGTCTCCAACCTCTCTCTCTCTCTCTCTCTCTCTTTCTGTCTCTGTTTCTCTCAAACTCAATCTCTCCCTCTGCTGCCTGACTACATGAGGTGAACAACTTTCCTCTGCTATCCTTTCCACCATGGTGTTTCTGCTTTGATGTAGGTTAAAAGAAATGAAATCAATTATGGACTAAACCCTCTGAAACTATGAGCCAAAATAAATCTTTCTTTCTTTTATGTTGCTTCTCTGAGGTATTTTGTCACAGTAATGGAAAGATGACTAAGACAAGACCTACTAGAACTAACCTAGACTGCTATGGTCTAAATATTAGATCTGACATTTGCTCAAAGTGATCTACAGAAAGTTATTTAATCACTCTGTAAAATAGGGAAAATAGTAGAAGTGTACCCATAAATTTTCTTTTTGTCTGAGTTTATGTGTGAACACTATACATTAAATGAGTCCACCTATAATAAAAGGCTTAGAATATTGTCCAGAATCAGTAAATTGTCAGCATATTATAATTGCCAATACTTGCAGTGTATATGCTGAACATCATTTAACCAATAAGTATTAGAGTAGGAGTCCCATGAGGTCAAAGTCTGTATTCACAATATATCTGGTCACTATTAGGAGTTCTCTTAGCTCCTTTTGCTTAGAAAGGGTTTTTTGTAATTACATATGGTAAATGCATGGTATTTCACTTCTTATCAAACATATTAATAATTTAATCCATACAAACATTTTGCTAACCTTGAACTGGTTCTAAAACTACTTATCAGTTCAATCTCTTAGGTGGCCACTTACCATTAACTCAACAAATAGTTACTGAGTACAAAGCTCTGGTATAATTTGATATAAAGTTTTTATTTTATAATAGCTTAAGATTTATAGAAAAATTACAGAGATAATTCACAAAGTGTCCACAGAACCAATACCTAGCTTGCTCTTTTACTAACACAGCATATTATTATGATACATTTGTTACAATTAATGACCCAATTTGATGTATTAGTACTAACTTAGATCTATAATGTATTCATATTTTTCCATATTTTACCTAAGGTCACTTTTCTGTCCCAAGAACCAATCAAGGATACCACATTACATTTAATTGTCCTATCAGGCTCCAATTGACTATGAGAGTATCTTATACTTTCTTTGTTTATGATGACCTAGAGAGTTTTGAAGAAAACATTGGTCAGGTATTTTACAAAACAAACCTCAATTAAGATTTTTATGATGTTTTCCTCATAATTAGACAGAGTTTTGTGTGTGAGGGAGAAAAACCACAGAGATAAATTCCATTTTCATGACACCATATTAAGATTACATATTATTAGCATGATTTGTTGCTATTGATATTAATCTTGATTACCTGACTGAGGTAGTGTTTGTAAGGTTTCTCTACTATAAAATTATTCTTATTTTAGCCTCCATATGCCATTCTTTGAAATGAAGTCACTATGTACAGCCCACATTAAAAGAGTAAGGAATTATACTCTACTTTCTTGAACACAATAATTTAATACATAGTCATTTGAAATTCTTCTGCATAGCAAATTTGGCTAAGGTTTTCCTTTTTTTTTTATTCAATCATTTATTCATATCAATACAAACTTGACTTACAGATATTTATTCTGTGTTTGGGGTTACAGTCCAATATAAATTTATGTTGATGCTGAAATTAGCCCAACTTTGGCCTTTGGGAACTCTTTCATTGGTTCTTGTATTCCTTTGATATACATTTATCATTGTATGGATTTTTTTCTTTCTTATGGTGGACTGAAGTTTGAGTTCACATCCTTGAGCTTGCTAGGCAAGCACTCTACTGCAGCACTTTTTTCTTAAGCATTTTTTCACATAGGGTCTTGCATTTTTGCCTAGGTTATCCTCAGACAATGGTCCTTCTACCTCCCCCTATACAATAGCTGTGACCACAGGCATATGCCACTAGGCCAGCCTTTTTTTTGAAATATGATCTTGCTAACTTCTTGCCAGGACTGGCCTCTAAGTATGATTCTCCTATTTCCTACTCCCCAAGTAGCTAGAATTACAGGAATGCACCACTAAGTCCAGTCCAGCCCTTGTTTGGATTTTTGTTTTTATTTTTTGTTTGTTTGGTGGGTTTAGTTTGGTGTTTCCTTTCTGGTTTTTTGTTTTTGTTCGTTTTTAGCACTTCCTTTCTTTGAATTCATAATACAAGTTCAAATTGCTTGTGTCACATCAAGACCTAGAATCAGCCATTTCTACAAAACTCTAGGATCTTTTTTTTTAATGTACCATTTCTTTTTTTTGTTCATTTATTCACATATGCATACATTGTTTGGTTCTTTTCTCCCCCCGTCCCCCTTCTCCTCCCCCCACTTCCAGGCAGAACCTGTTCTGCCCTTATCTTTAATTTTGTTGATGAAAAGACAAGCATAATGAGGAAGACAAAGAATTTTTGCTTGTTAAGGATAGCTATACAGAAAGATCCTAGCATTGCTTTCTTGTACACATGTATTACCACCCATGTTAATTCATCTCTAACTGATCTTTACACTGGTTCCTGATCCCCTTCTCATGTTAACCTCTATCATTGCTTTAAAGTTTCTGTATTAGTTCCTGATCATTTAAATGGAGATTAGTATTAGCAACTAAGACCTGGGGTGTCCAAAGGGGGTACAACTGCTTGCTATAGGCCTGGGGATGGGTTTGGGAAGTAAGTACTGTGTTAAGAGTTATAATTTACTGAAAATAATCACAACTTACTATCCAAGCTTCTTCCTGGAAATTTCAAGTCTTAATAGACTCCAGAGTTCAGTTATTTTAGGCAGATTCCGCCAGTGCATTTTTTGCTTAGGTGAGGGACAAATGTATGGTACTTTCTATAGGGCCACCTTCCCAGAATCTTCCTCAAGGTTTGGTGGGACTTTTGGCAGCTTTTTTTTCATTCATATAGAAAATTTTTATATAGATGATCAAGCAACTCAAATGAAGACAGATTAATGTCTTCCTTACCAATCTTTATGCATTCTATTTCATTTCTTTATTGGACTAGTTAGTTATACTTCCAGTATGATGCTGAATAGAATGATGATAGAATAGAAGCCACTCTTGTCTTACTCTTAATCTTCGAGGGAAAGCATACTCTTCTGTTAAGTCTAATGTTTAAAGTGCATTTTTCACAGATGTTCTCATGAAGTTCTGGAAATTCATTTCCTATTTTGCAGAAGTTTTATTATGAATGGGGAATGGACCTTTTTCAAATTCTTTTCTGTTCATCAATTGATATAAATTTATTAATTTAATTTCTTAGCTTATTGCTGTCATAGATTATGCAGCTTGACTTCAAATTTTGAACCAGTCTTCAAAAGTTGAGTAAATCCAACTTTGTCATGGTATGCAATGTTTGATATACAAAATTGAAATTGATTTGCTAATATGCTCATATTTTGACAAAAATTCTGTACCTGTGTTTTTGAGAGATATTGTTCTATAAGTTTCCTTTCTTCTAATGCTTTTCTCTAATTTTAGCATCAGAATAATGGTGACATAATAGAATAAGCTAGGAAGTATTCTCTCTGCTTCCATTTTTCTGTAAGAGATTGGAAATAATTAATCCAATTTCTTTCTTAAATATTTGTTAGAAATTCCATTGAAATTTTATGGACCTATTGTTTCTACTTTTAGAAGAAAAAATTAATTTCTTTAGTATACATGGGCCTATTTAGATTGCGTATGTCTTCTTGTGAAATATTGGATAATTTATTCCTTAAGGTCTATTTCCTCTAACTATCAATATAGTAAGCACAGAGTAGTTCAGTCTATTTTTATTAGTTTTAGTCTTTATTTTTATTCTTTTATGTTTAAAGAATTCATAGAAATGGCATCGCTTTCAATTGTGATTTGGTAAATTGTGTGTGCTCTCTTTTTATTTTCATTAGGCTAGCTATGCATTTAATTTTTTTTTTCTTCCCCTTCATTTCTAGTATCTGGCTTTTTATTTTTTTTTTATTTTTTTCCTTTTTCTTTTATTATTCATATGTGCATACAAGGCTTGGTTCATTTCTCCCCCCTGCCCCCACCCCCTCCCTTACCACCCACTCCGCCCCCTCCCTCTCCCCCCCCAATACCCAGCAGAAACTATTTTGCCCTTATTTCTAATTTTGTTGTAGAGAGAGTATAAGCAATAATAGGAAGGAACAAGGGTTTTTGCTGCTTGAGATAAGGATAGCTATACAGGGCATTGACTCACATTGATTTCCTGTGAGTGGGTGTTACCTTCTAGGTTAATTCTTCTTGAACTAACCTTTTCTCTAGTACCTGTTCCCCTTTTTCTATTGGCCTCAGTTGCTTTTAAGGTATCTGCTTTAGTTTCTCTGCGTTGAGGGCAACAAATGCTAGCTAGTTTTTTAGGTGTCTTACCTATCCTCACCCCTCCCTTGTGTGCTCTCACTTTTATCATGTGCTCATAGTCCAATCCCCTTGTTGTGTTTACCCTTGATCTAATGTCCACATATGAGGGAGAACATATGATTTTTGGTCTTTTGGGCAGGGCTAACCTCACTCAGAATGATGTTCTCCAATTCCATCCATTTACCAGCTAATGATAACATTTTGTTCTTTTTCATGGCTGCATAGAATTCCATTGTGTATAGATACCACATTTTCTTAATCCATTCATCAGTGGTGGGGCATCTTGGCTGTTTCCATAACTTGGCTATTGTGAATAGTGCCGCAATAAACATGGGTATGCAGGTGCCTCTGGAGTAACAGTCTTTTGGGTATATCCCCAAGAGTAGTATTATTGGATCAAATGGTAGATCGATTGCATTTAATTTTTAAATGCATATTTTCAAAGAACCAGTCTTTGGTTTTGTTAATGCACTCTATTGCTTTCCTGTTTTCAATGTCATTGATTGTTGGTTTAATTTTTATTAATGCTTTTTATGTGCTTTATTAGGCTTTGGCTTTTCTTCTTACTCTAGTTTCTTAAGCATGAATGTAGATTATTGATGTTATGGTTTCATTTTTTCTTACATAAGAATGGAATTTAATGCTATAAATTTTCTCCAAGAACAACTTTTGTTGCTACCCACAAATATGATTTGTTGTCTTAACATTTAGTTCAAAACATTTCTTTAATTTCCCTTGATATTTTTATTTTACCTATATGTTACTTAGAAGTATGTGTCTTACTAATAATTGGAGTTTTTCCCTACTATATTTGTATCATTGATTTCCAGTTTAATTCCAATATGGCTTGAGAAAATATTTTGTCACATTCATATAAAATCATGTATTCTATGGCCTTGAATGTTGTTATCTTGATGAATATTTTAAGAGGTCTTTATCAAAATATATTACATTCTGTTATTGATTAGACTATTCTAAAAAGTCAATTAGATCAAACAGATTGATGGCATTGTTCAGGGCAACAACACCCTCCCTGATTTATTGCCCACTGGATCAGTTAAATATCAAGAGAGGGATTTTATGTCTCTAACTGGAAGAGCAGATTCATCTGTTTGTTTCTTCAGTTCTGTCAGTTTTTATCTCATAGATCACAATGCTATGCTGTTAGGTACATATACAGTATTGCTAGTCCTTCTTTGAGAATTAACCTCTTTAACATTGGGCATATCCCCTTCTTTAGTCACAGTAATCTCTCTCATTTTGAGGATTTCTTTGTCTAAAATTAATATAGCTACTTCATTTTAACTTCAATTAGTGTAGTTATGGCATATTTTTATCTATTCTTTTACTTTTAATATTTTCAAATCTTTATATTATAGTAAGTTTTTTATAGAAAGCATACAGTTGGATTTGCTTTATCCTTCACTCTGATAATCCTAGTATTTTAATTCATTTATTTATACAATTTACATAAATGGTATAAATTTCACTTGTAACTCTTACCATATCAAGTACATTTTTTATAAATTCTTTTAGTATCTGCCCAAATTTTCGAAAATATATTTTTAACTAATTTAAGTCTCTTTTCAAATAATACTATACGACTTCACCTGTAATATAGGTAGCTTTTAGCATACTATTTCCTTATTATTTATAATTTTACATTAAACATTTACCTTTTAGTTTGATTCCCCTGTGCTATGATAGATATGAGGAGATATTTCTTACATCTTTACCCCCAGAAGCTGGTGAGAGCTTACATATAAAAGCTCTTGAAATCATAGGGGTTCCTCTAAGATTGCAACCCCAAGGAATTGCTCACTCTCATTCTAGTTTATACTCATCATTCAGAAATTCATCAAAATTGCTACATGAAGTGTTTCTAACAGCCACGACTCCAGCATCTTCTGCTTTGAGGAACAGATTTCAACTGTTTAAATTTATCTGTCTCTCCTGACCTGAGGTGGGAATTTGCCATAGAATTTAGTTTTTCAGTAGATTCAAGAAAGTCTTTGACTTTTTTATTTGCTTGGCTGTTTTTTGTCCTTACAAAAAACAGGAACGATGACTTCTAAGTTCTTTACATATTGCAGCAGAAAGCAAAAGACCATGGTTTTCATTTTAACATAAACAGTACATGATCCCTACACACATTATTAGCTTAGTAAAAGGAACTTGAACAAAAATGCACTCATTAACATATTAGTTTTAAGTTTTAATAGGGGAAAGTATAAAACAATGAATAACAGAGACTAATTTAGACAGGTTTATCATGGAAGCTTTTCTGAGGAAGAAGAAATAAACTTGAGACTTGAGGAACTGGTAAAAGCCAGAGTGAGGGATATCACTTAAGAAAGTTCTGAGATGGAAGCCAGCTGGATTTATTAGTAGCCTAATTTGTGGCTGAGTGTAGTGAGCCAGGTCAAAGCAGCACTAGATGAATTGGAGTAGCTGTCAAGACTCAGTTTGAGCAGATATGTTAGGCCATGATGTCGATGAGGGTTACTGTGCAGGCCTAAGAGAGTTATTGAAGGGCTTTAAGTTGTGAAGTAAAATTATCTCCTCAAGCTAGGTTATCATTGCTGCCTTGTGATAGCTAATTATAGTGAGGCAAACAGCAGTAGAGTCAACAATTAGGAAACCAGAGTTCTAGTTCAGGCAGTAGATGATGGTGACTTGATCCAAATTTATGACATAAAGATGAAAATAAACAGACTAACCAACTCGGTATCCATTTTTGGATGCAAAAACAAGACATTCTGGTAAATTGGATATTAAGAATATACAACACAGGAAGGTGTTAAGCGTGACTCCCAAAAATCACCATGATGAGTTGTGATAGTTTTTTCTTAAAATCATAGATTATGAAGAAAACAGACATGGATATAGGGAAGTTGATGATAAGGAGAAGGGAAGTGTCTTGGGTTACTTTGGGTATATTAATTTTCAGATTGCAAGGAACAAGTAAAATGAGCCTCTATAGCTAGAGAATGGAGAGTAAGAAGAAAATTTAAACTTAATTCTAAGCAGAGCCCCAAACAGTGAATTGTAAATACCCTGGAGAAAAAAAATTTACTTTCAATTCCTATTCTAAATGATTCTTAGGTTGTCGCTCAGTTCTAGCACTGTATACATGACCTGAAATTCACATAATAGTTTTGAGGCCATGTAAAATATTTTTACATTATTTAGTAGAGGTGCTAGTTTAGGAAAACAACATGACTGAACAGCTTCAGTATCCTAGGTACCCAGCCTATGTCTTTGGAACATCAAAAAAGTAAGAAAGACATTTTTTTTGGGGGGAGGGTTGGTGAGTTTAATAAAAAATACACAATCAGAACATAAAACAGTAATAGAAGAAAAATGGAATGAAAGAAGTCACTACAGAAAAAAAGAGTGATTACAAATTCATAGATCCTATTAAGACCAGTTCAGTCAATGTCAAATCAAATAATTCAGTGTAGAATAAAACATTCACATCCGATTTCAATTATTGTCATTCTCAGTTATCAGCTATAGAACAAAATGCACAAGACAAATTTCTGACACTTAAGCACATATAAGCATAGTACATATAAATTTGACCTTCCCCTTCACGTAATGCCCTCTGATGGAGGTGCTGAATTAAGTGTAAACTTGGCTTTACACATGCAAAATGAAGTAGAAAGTGATGATGGTTTTATAGCCAGTTAATAATGCAAAATAACAAGAGAAGAACACATCCATGAGAAAGTACTGACAAATTTACACAAAAATGATAACATAATCCCTATTAGTTAATGCTCTTTAAATACTGAACTTTTATACAAAGAATATACTTGATTTGTGATTTGGAAAAATATATAGCACTCTTTATACTGTATATGTTATGAAACAATTCTGCTTAAATTCTTGGTCATTTCATGAGAAAGGAAGTGTTGTTCCCTTGAGTTGTTTAGGCATGATTTCATTCTTCATTTTGCTAATATGGTGCTCCCAGAAACATTTTACAGTCATGAGAAATGTTGAAGCTTGATAAAATATCAGAGGAAGTGCTTCAGTGACGTGTGCATTAATATATATCTCACTGGTGCCTATACCTTTTTTGTTGAACAAATTGTGAACTTATTTATGCCATGGTTATTACCACATAAATCACTACCAGAATTTATAGTAAACTATAAGAATTTCAGAAATTTCAAGCCTCTGTCAGCTTTTTGCACTGCAAGAAATAGTAGCCCTATGTAGTACTCCATGCTATTCTTACAAGGGATCCCCTGGTGTGGGTACCTCTCTGCTGATCTGCTGGTGACAGGGCTCATTCTAAAGGCTAAAGGATACAGGCAGAACTTGCAGTCACCATATGTTAGCCTTATGGGGAAGACATTTTCTATTACATCATTGCAAACTGCACAGATTATCATATGAAAGTTGTTTCCAGACCATAAACCTGGTTTCAAGAGTCCCAAATGAGCTGTGACTGTAAGAATGTCCATAAGATAGCACTTTCCAAACTTCCCTTCATTTAAATCCTTTTGGAAAGACAATTCTTTTCTAAAGTGTGTGGAGTCCACTCCCCTGCTTCACCTCCCCCCCATAGCATTTGTGCAGGAAAATATAAAAAGGTTTAACCCATAAATTAATAACCTAAGTTGAAGTTTCTCCTTTTTGTGAGCTTGGTCAGTAACCTAGTGGGATTTTAGTCTCACTGACTTTGACATGTTCAGGGTCCTCCATGCTAGTTTTCAAGGAGTCCTATGAAGGAAGGCCTGGAGAATAGTACCTTACCTCAAATATAGGCCCAGAAATTTACATTTTAAGCAATGGTAGAACAACTCAAGTCCTATTTGTTTTCCAAGGTTACAGGTGGAGTTAATTAATAGCCAGCTACTTTTCAGAAAACAACCTGGGAGGAGATGAATTCTCAATATATTGCTTAGATTGTCTCAGATATGAAAGCAAAATGTTATTAAGAAATGAAAGCACTGCTTCCTAAAATGTGTTACAGATGCTTCTTATTATGGACTGAACATGTCCTCCCAGCTTTCATATGTTAAAGCCCAAACCCCTTGGACATTCAGAATGTGACTATACTTGGAGAGGGAACCTTGAAAGAGATAATTAAGTTAAAATCAGTCACTTAGAGCAGGGCCAATCTCTCTGGTGTTCCTGTAAGAGGAAGTGGAGTTCCTGGATACACAGAAAGACTCCACTATTGGACATGTAGAAGAAAGACCTTGTGCAATCCAGTGAGAGAGGCACAGACAATTTGAACCTACAAGTCACCTCTTATACCTCCAGCTTCTAAAACATGTGAGCAAATACCTTTCTATTGTTTGTTTTCCAGACTGTAGTATTTATGGCACCACTAAGCAAACTAATACACCGCTTAACTTTTCCTAGAACAATCTATATGCTAAAATACAGATTTCCGGGCCTGATTCCAATGTCTGTGCCCTGTGCTAAGACCCTGCATTTTAACTGTTATCCCCAAGAGTATTCTGACATCAATTAAATTTGAAAATGTCTGATAGAAAGGGTACTTAACTTCATAAATCAAATAGGATAAACATTTAACCTTTTATTTTATTTATTTATTTATTCATTTATTTATTTTTGCAGTACTGGAGCTTGAACTCAGGCCTACACCTTGAGTCACTCCACTATCCCTTTCTCTGTGATTTTTTTTTTTTTCAGATAGGGTCTTGCAAACTGTTTGCCTGGGTTGGCTTCGAACCACACTCTTTCTGATCTCTGCCTCCTGAGTAGCTAGGATTGCAAGCTAGAGCCACCAGTCCTTGACTAATCTTAGTTATTTTTTTTTAAATGATGTTTTATTACACTTATAGTACTAACACATGAAATTAAGATCACAGAAAATTCATTCACTTTCTGTTTCCTGCTCTGTGTTAACCTGACATTTGTTGGAGAATCATACTATCTTGTAACAGTCCCCAGTCCTGGCTCTTGCCTTAAACAGAAATGTTGGAGGTAGAAAGGGAACTCTTCATTAACATAGCTGACTGTTTTGATGCACCCCTGCAAACCCAACAAAGACTTGCTGCTTTGAGTTATCCTACTTTATCCTTAATTTTTTTCACACATTAAAAGCCAGTCATACATGTATGACATTTCTAAAACAGATATTCTCAGAAAAAGCTTGGAGTGAAATTTTACCCTTAGACACACAGATACTCCCATTGAGGGCATTCTCAATATTTTTAGCTAATTAAAAACAAAACTTATGAAGATTAATGTGAACATTCTGATCAATTGTAAGGTAGGTTTTTTTTCTCTGCTTCTACAAAAAGGAGAACCCTGTGTATATACATAAAAATAAATGTTTAAAGGGGAAATGAAGAGGGAAAACATTATATAAAGATTTGTATGACATTAAAAAAAAGCCTTGGCTGAGTGCTTATGGTTCATGGCTGTAATCTTAGCGACTTGGGAGGCTGAGATTGGGAGGGTTGTGGTTCAAGGTCCACCCTGTCAAATAGTTGCTGGACACCCTTTTCAAATTAATCAGAACGAAATGGAATGGAAGTGTGGCTCAAGCAGTAGAGTGCTTGCTTTGCAAGCACAAATACCTGAGTTTAAACCCCAGTTCCCACCCCACCAAAGAAAAAAAAGAAACAGCCCTGCTTACTTCTTTAGCTACTTGTTCTAAAAAGGATAAATTTTAATTATCTGTTGTGGTGCAGTTATATCTGAGTTATTAGCTTATGAAAATTATGTCTTTCTGTTATTTCACCTATACATTCCCTCTGTGCTGGGAATATAATGGAGGAGTGAAATTGTTCAAAGTACACTGTACACATGTATGGAATTACCACAATGAAATCTCCTATGTTATTAATGTATGCTAATTAATATTAAAATTATTAATAAATAAATAAAGCTGTTCATGTCTTTTGGAAGACATACTCACACATTTTTCCTTGCATTTGCACCAAGAAGCAGAATTGTTGATTCATAGGGCAGACATATCTAGATTAAGTTGGTGCAGCCAAATATTTTACAAATATTTAGTTATTAATTTTATTAAAATATAACATTATTTTCAAAAAGAAAGAAATATTTCTTACAACTTCAACTCAAAAGACTTTTAACTTAATACCCCTCCTGTATGTCATATATTGTGTAAGGTTCTGCAGTACATATCCATCTTACTCTAGATGAGCTCTTCTTTAACTGAAAATACAATATTCCTCAAGACATACAAACCATCTACATCTACAGGTGCATAATGTGCCCTCTCCCTTCCTCATTTCTCTCTTTCTCTCTGTCTCTCTGTCTCTATCTCTATCTTTCTCTCTCTCTTCCCCCACCCCCGCTACCCCATTAGCTAGGCAGCAAGTCTCTATTTTAGGAACATCCTTGGGAATAAATTGCAGCAATCCTTTCTGGGATTGTCAAGTTCATCTGTCTAAAACCTATAAAGTAAAGGAGATTTTTTTTTAAGTTATTGTGGAGAAAATAGATACATATTTTGTTTCTGTAACCCAGCTATACATTTTTATTTTCTATTCTAGTAATAATAACAATAATAATGAAACTTAAGAAGTGATAACTAAGGTTATTATTGCATATGGTCTACATGGATTATCTCTGTTTTTCAGATGAAGCTCAGAGAAGTAGATTTTCCTCACAGAGCTAAACACCTAATAGAACTGAATAATCTAACTTAGCTGTGCTATCAACAGAACCAATTTGTTCAATGAAACATGTCATCTCTAGTTGTACTGAAAGACAAAATTCAAATGCAGAATAAATACTTTCTGATTTCATTTGAGGGTAGATTTACTCTCAAGAACAATATTCATTCAAGAAGGTAGAAGTAGCTGGCCCAGTAGCTCCTACACCTCCACGCCTGTAATCCTAGTTACTCAGGAGGCAAAGATCAGAGGATCATGGTTTGAAGCCACCCAGAGCAAATAGTTCACAAAAACCTATCATGAGAAACCCTTCACAAAAAAGGGGCTGGTGGAGTGGCTCAAGGTGTAGGTTCTAATTTCAAACCTCAGTACTGAAAAAAAAAAGGCATAAGTAGGAGGGTTGCAGTCAGAGGTCAGCCAGGCAAAAGCATGAGATCCTCTTTGGATGTTTCCTGTTGGAATCATCATTTCCATTATGATTTTCTGTTTGAGGCATTTGTGATTCAGAAGTTCATTATAAATCTTTCTTTATTATTATTAATAATAGTAGTAGTATTGTGCTGGGTTGGGGTACACTGGAGTATTTATAAAGGTTTTACAATGTATCAAATACATCATACTTGAATTCACCCCCTCCACTGCTCTCCATTATCCCCCCTCCCCCAATTCCTGGAACAGTTTCAGCCGATAACATTTTTGCATTTACATACATGTGTATACATTATTTGCACCATAATCAGAAAATTTCAACTTTTTCATTGTTGATCTTTAATTTAATTGCACTATTGGAGACTATGACATGTTTTATACCAACTTTTCAAGCTCTTTGAAATTTCTTATGTAAACCAATAACCAGTAAGTTTTAATATATATTCTAAAAGTATTGTCAAATAATACATATTTTGTATTTATTGGAAAAAATTATTTCATAATAATCATGTTGAAATTTTAACATTGCTGTTCAAAATATCTATAATTCATGCCTTTACTAAATTTTTGATAGTGTACTCAGCTGATATCTGATAGCATTCAATTTTATTGCTATTATCATAGAATTGGTGATTTCTTATTGTCATTTGTCTGTGTTTGCTTCATAGTTTTTGAGATATTTCATTAAATGCACATAAGCCCCTGAATGTATATCATTTTTATGTATTTTCCTTTTATCAATATGTAATGACTTCCTTTATTTTTTGTTAATTGTGGAATGGTGCTTAAAATCCATTATATGTTATACGAATTTTGCTATTTTTGTTTTTTATCTTTTAATTTATCTATTATATCAACTTACCTTATTTTTCTTTTCAACATTCTTTGGAATTTTATTCATGCATTATAATTTATAAATAGCAGATAGCTGGAATGTGTACTAGAGAGATAAATTTAATCTACTAACATAAATTATAGTTTCTGATATATTTAAAATTATTACCTAAGTATTAGTTTGTGTTTCTGCTTAACATTCAAATTATTTGTTTTATTTATTTTCCTTCTATGTTTTCTCATGGTTTGATAAAGAAATTAATGTTTTCAATGCTGATTTTAACACACTAAATTGCATGTTTAATCTTTCAGTGTTTACCATCATTTTTATTACACTATGAACTTTTTTGAAATGTACATTATGCAGTATTTCTAATCTCTTTTTGACCATGACAAAAACATACTTCACTGTTCTTGCAGACTACACTTTTTCTAATTTTCACTTTTTTCTTTAGCCCCTTTTTTGGGGGATACTGTGGCATGAAGGCAAGTCCTCATGCTTGCTAGGCAGGGGTTCTACCTCTTGAGCCACAACCCTAGCCTTATTTGCTGTAGGTAGTATTCTAATAGGACCTTCTGCTTATACCCTGGCTGGTCTAGACCATGATCCTCCTATTTGTGACTTCCATGCAGCTGGGATGATAGACACATGTCACCATGTCAAGCTTTATTTGTTGAGATAGGTACTAATGAACTTTTTGCTCAATCTGGCCAGGAGTGACTCTCCTGATCTCCATTTCCTGAGTAGCTAGCAATATAAGTGTGAGCTGCTATGCCTGGCTTGAAGTATGTTTTACATTTTGGGAATTTTTGTTATTATTGTCTATTGTTTATTTTAGATAGGGTCTGTGGGTTTCCATATCTAAATACAGTCATCAGTTACATAATGTTTTGGTCAATTACAAACCACATATACAGCAGTAGCCTCATAAGATCAGAGTGCCTAGTGATGTTTTAGTCATCTTCATTCATGCACATATTCTCTACAATGTTCACACAATGACAAAATCACCTAACAGTGCATTTTCCAGAACATATGCTTGCCATTTGAGATACATAGCTATATCTGCTAATGTTTTAATTTTGCTTTCACTCTTTAATGACATCCTAGATGTGCAAAAACTAAGTTGACTAATTTAAATTTTAAATTTATTCCATAGTTTTCTGATTCATTATTACCAAAGAGACATGTTTCCCTGTGACTCCTTTTGTAAAAAATCAGTACTTTTTTCTTCTGATTACTTTTTAAGATTCTATTTTTAGCATTAAATTCTTTAGGATCATCTCAGTGAGTCTAAGAATGGATTAGTTTTATTTTTACTCTTGGTTTTTAGCTGAAGACTATTGTCTTCTTCAGTTTTGGAAAATTGCCTGAAATCATTTTCAAATATTGCTCTCCTGCTAATCTGACCTTTCAAACATATTATTATAGGCTCTCAAAACTTAACGAAAGAAACTACTTTTAGTAAAGCAAGAAATCCTCAAAGAAATAAAGGAAAACTAGGGGAAAATATAGTGAAACGACAAAAGAGGATACACATGTGCATACATAGCTCAGGAAAGGAGTTCAAGTAACATAAGTGAAGGCCATGTAGGCTCAGGACAAAAGAAAATAAACACAAAAGGTACATGGAAAACAGAAAAAGAAAAATGGATGTGAGCAAAGAGTTTTTACAATTGGCCATTTAACCAAGGACCCATTAGCATAGCTCCTAGATGTGTGGGTCACTGACATGTGTTCTAGTTATGGAGCTAGAAGTTCACAATTGTGCTGCTCTGGACCTTGTTAGTCTGAGGAATGGAGAAGGACAAATTAGGATGAAATTCACACAAAAGGACACTGTACTATACTCTGGTAATATAATCCCCAGATCGATAAAGTATAATCATCTTAGATGATTTTGTCCCTAGCATATACCAAACTAATTTTTTTAAATACCATGTGCATTTGAAGATGGATTTGAAGGAGCCAGATGAACTAATTTAAAGTTTACTGTTATTAAAATTACCTAGCTACTGTGTGAACATTGGGAATACGTTTTATTTTTAGATGGGTGAAGGAGAATCATCTCTGCCTACTTATATTTTTGCTGTGTTCTCTGTAATGCATCATTATTCTCTTCATTTTTCTTGAAACTTTAAAAGAATTAAATGTTGTATGATTATCCAAAAGTTTTATGTCTGGTCTTTCCATAAATCTCAGATCAATTTGGAAGTCTTCCTTGTATGAAGCTTCTAAAGGGAAATAATAGCTATGGAAAACAGACAAAAGATATATACTCCATATATCACATCCATAGCCCCAACAAAAAGAACCAAAGTAACTTGATTAAAAGTAAAATCAGATAGAAATGGTAATTAAAAACACCCCAAAATATTAAAAAGATTGTGTATATAGATGGAATTCACTCACCATTATTGCAGGACAAATGTGGAATGAAGTCAATCCCAAGAGATAGCTTATTAGAGTTATTGGATTATTTTAAAAGAGAAGCATGAAGAACTCAATGTAAAAATAAATAAAGTGATTATAGGATAATAAAATGTCCTCAGACTTTTCCAAAGAAATATTCAGTGCTGGAAATCAGCAAACATATTTTCAAAAAGTCAGTAATAAGGTATGACCACATAATGCTAGGGCCAGCCAAGATGTTGTACAAGGATAAAGACAAAAGATGATAGATTTTATATGTGCAAGAATTCTTTTGTTATACTTTTGTGGGCTCTTTATAAATGGATGACTAAGAAATTCTTTAAAGTCAGTCTAAATGTAGTTGGGATAAACAATAAATACATTTAAAATAAGATTAAGACTTTAAAAATAGGTTCTATGGCTGTGGAACTATCTGACAATATGAAAGAATATTATTACTGGGGGAAAATAATCCAGAAGATAGAGAAACTATACCAATCTTGTCATCTTTAAAAGCTGTTAGCCGATGAGATAACTTTAAAAAAAATTAAACAATAAAAGTTTACATGTGAATTGTGTCAAACACATTCCTTTTCCTTTGAAACCCAACCCTCCTTCTAGGTTAATAGAATCCAAGTTCATTCTCTCAGATAATGAGAAATCTCTTTGTCTCAGAGAGTGTGGGGCTCTCATCTAGCCATAAAGATGAATGAACAGGTCCAAAACAGTTGCAACACATTTCTTCCATTTGACCACTGATTGTGTAGAACAGCCCTTCAATGTCAGCAGAAAACAGTTGAGCAGAGCCTCCAGTTCAACTTTTATTGTGCTGATTTTAAAACAAAATACAATCCAGCTAACATTTGCCATGTCTGTCCTCTCCCTTTCTCTGGCTGCAATGGAGGATACCGCTATCTCCTTCTGACCATGAGTCAGCGGAAGTGAAGAAAAGAGAAAATTTTGAGATATGTGGATTCTGACACAGCGAAGTCACTGACCCAATATAAGCCCAGTCCATTCTGTAGATATTTTACTAATTAGAACAAACTATGATCTTTTGTTGCTATATTCAGGCAAAGCACTAAACCACAGTAGTCAGGCATTTTCAGGTGCAAATTTTCCTGTTTGATACAGCGTCAAATTTCAAAGGCATGTGAAAAATAAGTCCGTCACTTTTCTACAACATTTTGCAAAAGAAAACCAGGTGAATTAAATTCTTACATAAAAAATAAAACAAGTGTTAGAAGAAAATGAAGAAAGATTGTATTAGAACCTAGAATTGAAATTATTTTTGTATCCTTGGGCCAAACGACAGCATAAGTTGTCCAAATCCTAAACTGACAGGAGATCCTATAACACACACCTGAAAAGCTAATATTAAGTGTATACAATTAGCTGGGCATTCTGGCCCATGCCTGTAATCCCAGTACTCTGGAAGAGGAAACAAGAAGATCCTGAGTTCCAGACTAACCTGGGTTACATGATGAGACACAACGGATGTCTCAAAAAAATGTAATTAGCTCATAAATCACTAGTTTATCCTCTGTGTCTACTTAAATAGTTATGATATAGATATGCAAATGTTTTCAACTTTTAACAAAGGAAAAACATTCAGAACGTATTTTAAGTTGTTCTCTATCTTCCAGGTTTAATGTCAAGAAACATTGTTTTACAAATACATAAAACAGCTCTACTGAAGGAATAGGTAAGGAATAAAGACTCATTTTTAGGTGTCACAGAGATTATTTGTGAAAGAACAAAAGAAAACAAAGGGAGGACCTTTATGCACTTCCTGTAGTGCTATGTGCTCATGTATTCATTGAAAGGTGTCAAGCAGTAGTGAAAATAATATAAAACAGAAGGGGCGGTTCTTTTCCTTTAGTAGCTGTGTCACCCTGGACAAAAAGCCTAAGCTGTCTGGACCATTGTTCTCTAATGTAAAGCAACCAGGAAGTATCTAATGAACGTTCATTGTATTTACTAAGCTAATAACATGTCATGCCTGGTACATAGTTTAAGGAATACTCATTTTGCTCGTTTTCATTCCACAAAGTTCGTTCTTTTTAAATAAACTTCCTTGTAATTTTTAATTTATGATTGTCTTATGTTACCATTATCATTTGAAGACTTTGAGTTGTGTTCCTTCTTAATTAAAGAATGGCAGGAATCTGATGGGAGAGTAGTTCTTCAGGGACTATAGAAAGATCTGTAATACAAACATCTTGTCTTTCTTCATAAAAGGTTATTTGAAATCATGTGTTCAAATTCATAAAAAAGCAAGACAACTTGTTTTCTAAAACCAGAGATCACCCTGGCTACAATTTCATGCCAGTTATATAGTTAACTGAAACCAATTTGGTAATTTAAAATTCAGTAATAAAATCCAGGCATGGTTGTACATGTCTGTAATCCCAGCTCCAAAGAAGCTGAGGCAGGAGGATCATGAGTTTGAAGTCAGCCTGGGCTACATGGTGAGTTCCAGATCAGTCTGTGCTACAAAACAAGACTGTCTCAAAAATAAATAAATAAATGTAATAAAATTGAATGATAAAATTGTGGTTCAATGCTGGGCATAATTGCTCACACCTATAATCTCAGCTACTTGAGGGACAGATTGGGAGGATCATAGTTCAAAGCTAGCCTGGGAAAAAAGTTAGCAAGACCCCCATATCAACAAATTAGTTGTTGGTGATTCAATGTCTGTAATCTAGCTACATAGGAGACATAGGAAGGAGGACTATAGTACAAGGCTGGCAGAGGCAAAAAATGCAAGACTGTATCTAAAAAATAACCAAAGCAAAAAGATGGGTCTACAGCATATCTGATACAGCTACTGGTTAGCAAGCATGAGACCCTGAGTTTAAAAACCAGTACCACCAGAAAACAAAACAGAAAATATTTGTGGTTCAAGAACTATTAAACTATTCAAGGCAGGATCTCTCATAGTGCAGTCAATTTAAGGGACTGTATATTAGATTATTTTCCATAATGTACAAGCCATTTTGGTTCTATTTATTATAAATCATTTAATTAGTAACATTTTGAATTTTTTCTTGCTCATTTCATTTTTACCCAGTTTTAGATAAATTCAGCTCTCAAAATACATAGAAAATTAAAAGAATTGTAAGAAGTCTATTCATATTAAATTTCTTTTATTCTACTTATGTTTATATTTCTTGTATGATAAAAGGTAAATTTTATTTTTCATTTTCCTCTAGACTTATAATGGCAAGCAGCACAATAGTGAAAGTTCCTAACATTACATAGTTCTTCAAGATTTCTCTCTTAAGGGCCTTACAAACTTCTAGAGATCAAATTGAAGTTATCAACAAGTTTTCTTTGTTACCCTCCAAATTAAAAACTCATGAATTTTCAATAACTTTACAATTTTTATCCCCTTCTCACCAACCAAAGAGCTGCTACATCAATCCAAACCTTCATTTCTTTCTTTCCTGGGCATGACACTGTCTTAGGACTCTCTCTACAGGACCTGTCCACTCAAAACACACATCTCACTTCCATAAATATCACAATGTACCCCCAGCACAGCAATAATAGTAGTGATAATAAAACACACATCTGATGGTGTGACTGTCCAGTTTTAAAATCTGTTTCAAAGTTTGTAGGTAGTACACAGCACTTAGGCTATTTTTTGTTTGCATAGATAATTTTAGAACCTAAAAGTTCAGCTTTGAATAACATTGTTTATTCTGGGTAAGTGTGAAGAATATGGAAGAAAAGAATACATCTCTTTACCCTCTGGATGGACAAAAGAGCCTTTTCATGGGAAGAGAATTTGAAAAAATAGTGATGGGTGACTTTTGAGTTGAATTTCTGACCTAAGCTTCTTATTGGTCAGGAACATTAGGACAGGAAGAGTGCCATTTTAGCATATGTGGGCACATAGATCTATTTTTTTATGATAGCAAAATTTTTGGAAATTTACCATATGCATTTCCAAGAGCAATCCATGGCTATAGGAAGAATGAAATAGATAAAAAATAGCTACATCTTCATAGAAGTAGTTTGCTGTGCTTAAGTTATCATAATAAGCAGTAAAAATGTGAAGTCCTTTGGCAAGCAAAGGAGTCACATGACATTTTCATTGATTTTTGTCACTTCATCATGCACAACAAATCTATGTCAACATGAGTGGCAAAACTCACAGGGAAAAAATGTACAAGTCAAGGCCACAAAAGCAGAAGATATACTTAGGAAATTGCCTATTGTAGCTCTAATGAGAGGGCTTGTTGTTTTTCAGGACAGTATTCACAATACTCTGTATCCAAACAGACAATAAAGACCATTTTAAAAGTTATCTCTCATTCAATATGAACACATTTTTAAAGAAAGAAAAAAATATGACTATGTATTATAGCCCTACTAATCGCATATAATTTCCATAATGCACTACTAGTTTATTATTGTGTTATATTGTTAGGGCTGCAGTAACAAGTACCAAAAATTGAGTGGCTTAACCAACAGAAATTTATGATTTCACAGTTTGGGACGTTAGAATTGCTAGATATAGCTGTTTTTGGACCCTTGCTGCCTCTGAAGGTGCTAGGAAAGGATCTGTTCCAGGCTTACTTCCTACCATCTGTGTGTTTCTTTGTTGAAATCCCTTTTAAAAAATAAGTACACAAGCCACACTGAATTAGGGGGTCCACCTTAACTGTGGCATGACATTTTAGCTCTTATCTACAATGACACTGTCTCCACATCTTTCACATTGTGAGACACCGGTGGGTAGGACTTCAGCACATGAATTTTGGAAAATACAATTGAACCCTAACACTTAGGAATACTTACTACATTCTTTTTCCTTAAAATTATACGTAGTGTGGAAATTATTCATTAAGTATTTTGTGCCCAAAAACATAGAGAAAGGGAAAACACAGTTTTCATACTCCAGTTCCTTACAATTTTGAAAGGGAAGTACAGTGTAGATATGCAAAGAGATGTCAAATAATACAAAACTGTAAGTGCAGTGACCAAATGAATGCTACTGAGAATAAGGAATAAGAGAATTCTAGAAGGGTTTTATGAGGATTATCAAGCTGTGCAGAGAAGAGTTGTATAGTGAGAAGAATTTGATGTGCAAAAATGTGGGTAAGGCACACACATACACATTCTTACATACATGATCAGGATTCTTAAATGGAAAAAAGTGGGTACAAGCCTGACCTCATTTGGGGAGACCATTAAATACCACATCGACAAGCTTGGATTTTGTCTTATGAGCAATGGGAAGATTTTAAGCAGGAGAGTAACATTCTAAAATTAATTAAAACACCATTGTAAATGACTGAAGGAAGGAGATCACAGAAGTAGCTGACATTATTAAACATCTTTAAAGGTTAAAACAAAAGGAAGGACACTTCCTGTTCACATATGTAAACTCTACATCCCTCTTCTGAAAGAATTCCTGTTGCCAGTGGTCTTCCTTTCCTAACACTTCAGCAATTATGAAGCAATGGGAGACTGGAAAAGCTGCAAAAGTGGACGCAATGCTGTACCCGACTATGGTGTACTGGCTCATCGTGAAGCAGAATGACACTGTCATGAAAGTCCAGGCCTCGCAGAACTGTAGATCATATCCCAGACTCCTACATTCAGTCACAAGATGAGTTCATGTTTCTGAAATATTTTAAATATTGTCTGAAGGTAATTATGAGCAGGTTCATACTGAAACTTAAGTGAAGAAGGTCATTGCTATTCGTGGACTGCATATGCAATAAAATAAAAATGTTGTGGAGCAGAGGGGAAAAAGTCCCCTTTTTAAGATTCAGGAGAGACTGAAACAAGAATATGCATTCAGTTTGGGGATCTCATTATGAGAAAAAGAGAGACATACTGCAGGAAGTTCAGAAGAAATCAACAGGAATAATTAAGGAACCAGAGTATTTACTCTAGAGGAAATATTAAAAGAATAAATAATGTACAAGCAGTTGGCTAACTAAGGGAGCATGAGAATTGTCTATAAATGCCTAATGTGTGTAAACAATGAAAACTGGAACTCAATATAAAGACTAGAGGAAGAAGGTAAAAATTAAAAATTAGGCAATTAAATAAAAAGAAAATTCTAGCAAAATACATAACAAACCAAAGCAAATTCTACACAAATGGTTGGTCTAACTTTGCCTAGAATGTTTAAAAAACAAACTGGTCAAATATGTATGTTCTGTAGGGTATGACCACCCAGGAATAAATAAGTTTTAACTCATAATATGTTACCTTGTCTTCCTTCTTCTAAAAAGCACCATTTTGATATGTGATCACTAAAGCAAAAATGATAGAGAAAAAATTATTGAGCTAATCCAGACAATAAAAGTTTAATTAATCTTTCTGAAATGTTTAAAATAGAATGCTGTATAGAAGCTCAGAGATTCTATCTGATGTGCTTTTCAACCTAAAGTAATTTTTATTTATCTACAATTAGTAGAAATGATGTGAGTATTTGTGTTGTTTCTTTCTTTTTCTTTACTTCTCTCATCTTAGAATCAGGGAAAATAGTTTCATGAGGCTGTATAGCTGGGCAAGTGCTTCACCTGGGCCTGCTCATCCAATCTTAACTCCTTTGTTTATGGAATCTAGAATTTCTTATTCAAATTAATCTTATTTGAGGGTACCTCTCAAGCACAGAGGAAGAGCCAGCCAGAGGAAGCTGTCATACCAGAAGCATGACACCACTCTGTGCCTAGCTTGGCACCCCCTGTGCCTAGCAAAGAACAGGTATAGGTCTCAGAAAATATTTGCAAACTAAATGTAAGTGTTGTGATCCTAATCCTTTCTTCATAATGAGAAGAAGATTAATCTTATCCTCTGTATTTATATCAAAATACTGATCAAACATTTACTCACTATGCCCAAGCCAAATTGAATGGTGTGTCCTGGAACTGGGGTTACAGTGTGAGGCTTACTTTTCTGCATTGTTGAATCTAAATCTCATTGTGCATATGTGTAAATGGGGACCACTCCTGCTCTTGATGGGCCTCATCATAGATGGTTCACTTTTCTTTGGGAAGTAAATTTAGAAAAGTAATTGAAAAAACTTCAGAAAACCAACACAGATTGAACAAACCACAAGATTCGTTGGACACAGTGAAGGAAACTGCCTCTCATTCCATCACCATTCAAGCAGCTCTTGCTTTCATGATCTACTTTTTTTCTTTTTTTTTACAACTAACATTCACTTTATTCAATTTTATTATCTCAACTCAAAAGGTAACAGATGACCACATACACAAGGGAACATTTTTTAATATATATACATAAAATTGGTCTGGACATCTAAGGTATTTGCTATAATAGTAAATAGACAGCACAAATAATTATGGGCTGTATTTTACTTCTGCAACAGTTATTATTAGGCCTTAGTCACTAAATATACATTTAAGATACTTTTTCTACTTTCACGACTGCAAAATGAGGCATTTGTTCAAAATTGACAGGAGTGGAAACACACATATATAAATATATCTGTATATGTATGTGTGCAGTATTAATTTTGTGTTGTTTTTATGGTCTACTTTTAATTTTAATTAAGTCCCTCCTGTTGCTCCAGTCACCTGCCATGTTATAATTTCAGAATAACACCTTTATTTTTAATTTAAAAAGTCTGTCTGAATTTTACAAACTTTTTGCATAAAGACACCTTAAATTTCAATCTACTGCACAAAACCAATGGATAAATTTTCCACATTTTTATCCTCAGCCAATAAAAATTATTGCTTATTCCCTAATTGGCACTCATAAAAAATTAATTCTATTAAAACTTAAATATAAAATACATATTCTTATAGCTCGGACTTTTATTGCTATGTATGTTCTCTTTCATTTAAATTTTAAGAAAGCAATGGTGAGATCAAGTGGGTAGTAAATTGATCACAAGTCTATATTCGATGAATTTGAAGGCATATGGTGCCACTTGGAGCTGGATAGCAAGTGTATTCTTGGTCTAGCACAGTTCATGAAGTGAAGTGTAAAATAGGACACAAGTGATTTGGGTACAGTCATTTAGCATCTGTTCTAGTCATGTTAATTCAGGTTGGACTTCATATAAAGGCAGAGCATAACACGATGCAGAAACACTTAAAAAAACATAATTGCCAGTATAATAACTTGGCAAGAAATGAATGTTTAACCTCTGAGGCAAGAAACTGGGTTTGTTTTAACAGTAAGATTCTCTGTTACTCTGAAACCATGACAACATACCCTGAAATAAAGAAGCTCTTCACTCCAGATCAATTATTATCACTATTCAATCATTTATTCAGTCGCTCATTCTTCAAATATCAACTCAATTAAAATCCCCCCATTGAGATTTTTAAAGGGGTGCATATTAGAAATAAAGATAATAGTAAGGGGTAATAGGTGCCTAGAATAAAATATAGATGAATTTAAATCAATAAGATATTAGTGCCATACTAGAAAAGCATATGAGAAACTAAATCATCCAGCACTCAGGAAGATGAGGTAAGAGGATCATGAGTCCCAGTCCAACCTGGGCTACACAGTGACACCTTGTTTCAAATAAACAAAAACAAACAAACAAACAAAAAGAGTAGGTGGAAAAATTTATGTGATATGAAGCATCTTAACTAAGGGCTTTAAGGATAGCATATATTTTAAATAACTTCTTGTTTGCTGAAGTAGTGGGGAGATAATATTCTTATAAATGGTTTTGCTTAGAAACGGGGAAATAGACCATATTTCTCAACTTTATGATAGTTTGAGTCTGCAGTCAAACTTTTAGCTATTTTAAATGTAACCATGTAGGCAAAAAAACATGAGTAAAGCTTCTGTGTTCATTAGCATCAGAATCCAAGGTAAATCCAGTAGTTCATAACATAGTTTTCGAGAACAGTTGCTAAACATGTGAAATGAGAACTTTACATAATTTGTACACAAAACATGGCAATACAAAGGCTGCATGATAAAGAGGGGCGAGAGCACTGTGCTGGGAGTGAGGAATTGTGAAATGTCCACTGACAGACATTCCTGGACAGCAGGTGAGTCTCGGTGACCTTATTCATCAAATTAGTGCATTGTATTGCACAGTCTCTAAAATCCCTTTCATCTCTAAGGCTTATTTTAAACTTGTGATCTTTGATCATTAACAAAAAGTTACAAAAATGGACTTGATTTCTAAATAGAGTCCATATTATTTAATAAACTTTAGTTTGCCCTGAGCTGTAGATGCTGTTAATGAATCTCCATTAGCGTTAATACCATGTATTCCTAAGACAGTTTATTGAGAAACAGCTTGGAGAGACAAAATGCAATGCTTTCTGAATCACACCTCTAAGATTTGGAAATTATCCTCAGACTTTAACCCTCACTTATTTCTTCAAAAAAACATTTCATTGCATGCCTACTATCCATAAGGAAACATGCTGATTATTAGAAGATAAGATAGTTTCAAAAATGGTCAGTAATCATGTATGTATTTTTAGTGTTTGCTATTTCTATAATTCTTCTGGATTCTTATTCTCATAGTGATACTTCCAAAGCCAATTTTTCATGTAAAAATGTAAAACTTAGTAAAAATTTCAAATTGCATCATGGAGAGAATGTTTTTTAATTAAAAATTTTGCTGATGTGACATATCAAACCTCCACAATTTTTGTGGAGTTGGACTTGCTGGAATGGCTAACTCAAAGTCTCCAATAAAGGAAAAATTTAAAAACAAAACAGAATACATGCTTTATTCTGAAACTATTTCTTCAGTGTTGTTTTACCTTAAAGAAAAACTGGAAATTAGTTGAAGATTCTTCTATAAAGAAGCAAGCAATAAGTCAAGTTTTATCATTCTAACAAGTAACATATAAGCAAAATTAAAATTAGTATAGTAGAATTAGGTGATTTCCAGTTGTAAAAATTTTTTGTGTATGCAGATATAGTAAAATGAAGTACTATATGTATGTGTGTGTGTATATATATGTGTATACACACACACACACACACACACATACACATACACATACGCGGTCTAGTGTTCTCTCAAGCCATTCCCACCTGCAACATTGTGCAAAATTTTTCTGAAAACCATAGTCTACTATACATGATAGGCACATAATAAGTGTATTGGTAATTTTATTATTTCTCCTAAGTTTGATCCATCCATCTGTAAGATGATTACCTACCTGCCCATACCATTGTAGAGCCCTACTGGGGAGGAAATTGTGCCTCTCAAGTGTCGCACGTGCGGCGTTGCACAGACCAAGTCCTCAGTACCTCAAGCCGTTGCAGAGAGTAGGAAAGATGGTAGAATATCAGGATATATAAATATCTTTAATAGAAAGGAATTTTAGAGACTCACAGTTAGTTTGAATACCTTAATTTTTGAAAAAATAATTTTTCAGTTTCCATGAAAATAGGGATTCTTTCCAAAGATTTCCAACTAGATTGGACTCTCCTTGAGAGCAAAACAGGTTCAAAATGCACACAAAGAATGAGTCTATATTTCCTCATTATAACTTGTAAAGTTATATATTTTTTCTTAAACTATTGAGAATATGTTAGAGTTATACAGACTATTGAGAATATGTTAGGGTTATTATTATTATTTTTATTATTATTATTTTTGGTGGTACTGGGGTTCTACTACTGGAGCCACATACCCAGCTCCTTTTGCTTTGGTTATTTTATGGATACAGTCAGGCTTTTTGATCAAGCTAGTCTTGATCCACAATGACCTACCTGTGTTTCCTGCATTACTGTGGTTATCATGTCACCATGCCCAGCTTATTGATTGAGATGGGGGTGTTGCTAATTTGTTTGCCTGGGGTAGCATCAAACCATGATCCTCCTGATTTCCGCCTCCTGAGTAGTTGGGATTATAGACACGTGTCTATAATGCCCAAGCCCAGTTCATGGAAATTTTAACAAGTATAATAAAGCAACTGGTGATTTTGTAGAAAAAATGGAAAGTAAATAGTATATCTTTTGAATCTATCTGTGGGTTCAGTAAGAGTAATTCTAATGACCATTAATAATACTGATGAGAATAAGTAAATAGCATATCTGGCAAACATATCTATGAGTATAATAAGAGCAATACTAAAATTATTAATAATACTGGTGAGGATAATAGCAAACCTATAGTAAATTCTGTCAGAAACTGTTCTAAGTTCTTTATATATATTAGCTAATATAATTCCTCCCAAACAAAACATTGAGAAAAGTAGTGTTAATTGTCTGCTCTTCACAATCAGAAAACTAAGAATTAGAGAAGTTAATAAATTCACTCTGCTGTTATGTGGCAGGACGATGGTGAGCAGTTCAACAAATACTACCGTGTTCAATTCTCATAACTACACACTGAGATAGGGAACATTTTACTGAAGAGAAAACAGAAAGTTAGCCAGGTTAAGTCAAATGCCAAAGATCACAGGGTAGTAAGTGACAGAGCCAGAATTTTAGTAAGGTTTTCTTTATTTCAGAGAATCAGCTCTTAGTCACTTCTGAATCTGAGAAAAAAGGTCACATGTACACACTTACTATGCACACACAACACACGTGCCAATATCCACACACATATACACATGAGTATGTGTAGCACTTTATTAATCAGTGAGTTACACAAAACTTAGAGTGCTATAGGATATGTTAAAGATAGACTTTGTATTCAAAGGGGTGTCTACAAAGAGCACAGGGAATAGATTCTTACAAGAAGAGGTTGATAGGAATAAATGTCAATAAATGTCGTACTCTATGAATCCAGTGAACCATAGGCACAAATACAATATAGAAAAATGTTACTTCTTCAATGAAAATGAAAACACAACCTACCAGAACCTATGGGACACAGCTAAGGCATTCCTGAGAGGAAAGTTTATAGCCATGAGTGCATATATTAAAAAGACTGAAAGATCCCAAATCAATGACCTAATGATACATCTCAAACTCCTAGAAAAACAAGAACAAGCAAATCCCAAAACAAATAGAAGGAGAGAAATAATAAAAATAAGAGCTGAAATCAATGAAATAGAAACCAAAAAAACCATACAAAGAATTAATGAAACAAAAAGTTGGTTCTTTGAAAAAATAAACAAGATCGATAGACACCTGGCAAACCTGACTAAAATGAGGAGAGAAAAAACCCAAATTAGTAGAATTAGGAATGCAAAAGGGGAGATAACAACAAACACCATGGAAGGCCAGGAAATCATCAGAGACTACTTTGAGAACCTATATTCAAATAAATTTGAAAATCTTAAAGAAATGGACAGATTTCTAGGTACATATGACCATCCAAAACTGAACCAAGAGGAAATTAATCACCTGAATAGATCTATAACACAAAATGAAATTGAAGCAGCAATCAAGAGTCTCCCCCCAAAAAAATTCCAGGACCAAATGGATTCTCAGCTGAATTCTATCAGACCTTTAAAGAAGAAATGATACCAACCCTCCTTAAACTGTTCCACGAAATAGAAAGGGAAGGAAAACTGCCAAACACATTTTATGAAGCCAGTATTACACTTATCCCAAAACCAGGCAAAGACAATTCCAAAAAGGAGAACTATAGGCCAATCTCCTTAATAAAAATTGATGCAAAAATCCTCAACAAAATAATGGCAAACTGAATTCAACAACACATCAAAAAGATTATTCACCACGACCAGGTAGGCTTCATCCCAGGGATGCAGGGTGGTTCAACATATGAAAATCAATAAATGTAATAAACCACATTAACAGAAGCAAAGACAAAAACCACTTGATCATCTCAATAGATGCAGAAAAAGCCTTTGATAAGATCCAACATCATTTCATGATAAAAGCTCTAAGAAAACTAGGAACAGAAGGAAAGTTCCTCAACATTATAAAAGCTATATATGACAAACCTACAGCCAGCATTATACTTAATGGAGAAAAACTGAAACCATTCCCTCTAAAGTCAAGAACCAGACAAGGATGCCCACTATCTCCACTCCTATTCAACATAGTACTGGAATTCCTAGCCAGAGCAATTAGGCAAGAAGAAGGAATAAAAGGAATACAAATAGGTAAAGAAACTGTCAAAATATCCCTATTTGCAGACGACATGATCCTATACCTTAAAGACCCAAAAAACTCTACTCAGAAGCTCCTAGACATCATCAATAGCTATAGCAAGGTAGCAGGATATAAAATCAACATAGAAAAATCATTAGCATTTCTATACACTAACAATGAGCAAACGGAAAAAGAATGTATGAAAACAATTCCATTTACAATAGCCTCAAAAAAAATCAAATACCTAGGTATAAACCTAACAAAAGATGTAAAAGACCTCTACAAGGAAAACTATACACTTCTGAAGAAAGAGATTGAGGAAGACTATAGAAAGTGGAGAGATCTCCCATGCTCATGGATTGGTAGAATCAACATAGTAAAAATGTTGATACTCCCCAAAGTAATCTACATGTTTAATGCAATTCCCATTAAAATTCCAATGACATTCATTAAAGAGATTGAAAAATCTACCGTGAAATTTATATGGAAATACAAGAGGCCACAGATAGCCAAGGCAATACTCAGTCAAAAGAACAATGCAGGAGGTATCACAATACCTGACTTCAAACTATATTACAAAGCAGTAGCAATAAAAACAGCATGGTACTGGCACAAAAACAGATATGAAGACCAGTGGAACAGAATAGAGGACCCAGATATGAAGCCACACAACTATTACCAACTTGTTTTTGACAAAGGAGCTAAAAATATATGACGGAGAAATAGCAGCCTCTTCAACAAAAACTGCTGGGAGAACTGGCTAGCAGTCTGCAAAAAACTGAAACTAGATCCATGTATATCACCCTCTACCAAGATTAACTCAAAATGGATCAAGGATCTTAATATCAGACCACAAACTCTAAAGTTGATACAGGAAAGAGTAGGAAATACTCTGGAATTAGTAAGTATAGGTAAGAACTTTCTCAACGAAACCCCAGCAGCACAGCAACTAAGAGATAGCATAGATAAATGGGACCTCATAAAGCTAAAAAGCTTCTGCTCATCAAAAAAAATGGTCTCTAAACTGAAGAGAACACCCACAGAGTGGGAGAAAATATTTGCCAGCTATACATCAGACAAAGGCCTGATAACCAGAATATATAGGGAACTTAAAAAACTAAATTCTCCCAAAACTAATGAACCAATTAAAAAATGGGCAAATGAACTAAACAGAACTTTCTCAAAAGAAGAAATTCAAATGGCCAAAAAACACATGAAAAAATGCTCACCATCTCTAGCAATAAAGGAAATGCAAACTAAAACCACGCTAAGATTCCACCTCACCCCTGTTAGAATAGCCATCATCAGCAACACCACCAACAACAGGTGTTGGTGAGGATGCGGGGAAAAAGGAACCCTCTTACACTGTTGGTGGGAATGTAAACTAGTACAACCACTCTGGAAAAAAATTTGGAGGCTACTTAAAAAGCTAGACATTGATCTACAATTTGATCCAGCAATACCACTCTTGGGGATATACCCAAAAGATTATGACATAGGTTACTCCAGAGGCACCTACACACCCATGTTTATTGTGGCACTATTCACAATAGCCAAGTTATGGAAACAGCCAAGATGCCCCACTACTGATGAGTGGATTAAGAAAATGTGGTATCTATACACAAAGCAATTTTATGCAGCCATGAAGAAGAACGAAATGTTATCATTTGCTGGTAAATGGATGGAATTGGAGAACATCATTCTGAGTGAGGTTAGCCTGGCCCAAAAGACCAAAAATAGTATGTTCTCCCTCATATGTGGACATTAGACCAAGGGCAAACGCAACAATGGGATTGGACTTTGAGCACATGATAAAAGCGAGAGCACACAAAGGAGGGGTGAGGATAGGTAAGACACCTAAAAAACTAGCTAGCATTTGTTGCCCTTAACACAGAGAAACTAAAGCAGATACTTAAAAGCAACTGAGGCCAATAGGAAAAGGGGGCCAGGAACTAGACAAAAGGTGAGATCAAGAAGAATTAACCTAGAAGGTAACACACACGCACAGGAAATCAATGTGAGTCAACTCCCTGTATAGCTATCCTTATCTCAACCAGCAAAAACCCTTGTTCCTTCCTATTATAGCTTATACTCTCTCTACAACAAAATTAGAAATAAGGGCAAAATAGTTTCTGCTGGGTATTGAGGGGGTAGGGGGGAGAGGGAGGGGTCGGAGTGGGTGGTAAGGGAGGGGGTGGGGGCAGTGGGGAGAAATGACCCAAGCCTTGTATGCACTTATGAATAATAAAAGAAAAAAATAAATAAATAAAGCTATGCTACAGCTGGAAAAAATAAAATAAAATAAATAAAAATAAAAAAAAATAGAAAAAAAAATTGTTACTTCTTGAGTGTAACTTTCTAAAAATAAAAAGAATTTGAGCAGCTTATACTAATAAATAAGTTCAAAGGAAGTCAACACTGTGGAGTTGCCACCAAATGTCCAGGTGACCTGAAATCATTTCAGTATGAATTGTAACCTCCTTACGCTATGCTGGTCAGATCATCCAAAGCACCCCACAGTGTGATAAAGGAGCTGAAAATTTTTAACCTGTAGAATTAAAGGTGGTATGAGAGCTATCTATAAGCCTTAGTAGGACTCTATCTGGGAAGAAGAAGTTTATTAGCTTAGTTTGGATCTAAAAGGCAGGACAAGGTATGAGAATGACAAAGAGTTTTCATTTAATTCAATAATCAATAATATTCATACATGGAACTGGCTGCCTTAATGAAGGCTCCATTATTCAAGAAGTCTCTGAGTTATAGCATGCAGAAATGTCCAATGCATTACAGCATCTGTACAAAGGTCATATTTAATGTCTGTTCCAAACTTTACTTTCTAGGATTCCACAGAGTCTTCTGAAATTACAAGTACAAAAATACCCTAAAAATTTGATGAGTATTTAAACTAATAATTGAAATATGATGACAAGTTATTTAATGTAGTCCTTCAACTCCTTCTAGACCCAGGAGTATCTATCAAGAAGTAAAAGAGCAAGAAATCTGGTTGATTTCTCTTCCAATAAATAAGTCCTTTTTCCCAGTATAACAGCTTAGAAAGAAATTTTTTTAAATGATCAATATTTTTATATACTTCTACATTCCAGCTCTGCTATTTTTTTTGTTTCTTATGTAGACTTTTCCTGGCCCTAAACATGGAATATGATATCATTTTCTATGTAAAAGTTAATATTTCTATTAAATCACATTTCAAAAGAACTTAAAGGATTCAGCTCTGAGCAAAACTCACGTATTTTCTTTTTTTCTTATAAGGAACATAGTATGGGAGAAGCACAAAGGCGATTTATATTGTTGTTTTAGTTACAGAACATTTTCTGTCAAAAGGTCTCTCCCAACCCCGCCCGACTCTTATTCCCCCATTCTCTGTCTCGTCATTGTCTTTTGCTAGTTAAGGAGGATAGTACATAATAAAGGTAACTGAGTGTCTGCTTGAGACTGCCATGAAAACTCACATCCATATTAAGCTTCTTATCACACACACACACAAAAGAAAGAACTCTCTCTCCTTCTCTCTTTATGCCTCTTTCCCTCTGCCCTTTTTAAATGGTCATTCTAATTTTATTGAGACTCTTGCTAGGGTACCACACTACAGTTCACTCACTATAGGAAAGTGAACCCCAAAGAACCAGCTTGCAACTATGACAAACCATTACCACTTCTTATGTTAACATTTCATCTCAGAGGACTCTCTTCTCTCTCTGGCAGTTGCAAGACACCTCTTTGTCTCTATTGCGCTTACTGTGTGAAGGTGCGTCATTGACTACAGTGAAGTGAACTTGAAATTACCAACTTGAAGCCATCACGCAGTTTTTAAATTTTTGTTGCAGTTGATGCCTCCATGGCACATATTCTGTCCAAGCAGCAATTTATTCTTTCATAACATTTCTTTTCTGAGATAGCCACAGGTACCTTTGGGCAAGGGGGAGAGTAGTTGATTTAGTGGAACTCAGTTGTTCACACCCACACTACTCTCCTTTGTCCATCACAGGTATCCTTTCTTGTGCTCTCTCTTCTAAGCAAACTTGGTTTTTGTTTCTTTGTTTTTTCTGTGGGGCTTTTATGGGCAGTACTGAGGTATGAATTCAGGGCCTCATTAATGCTAGGTGCTCAACCATTTGAACCATATCTCCAGTTCAACACTTGGTCATTAAAGCAATGAACAAATTCTAAAATGCCAACTGAGGCAATTCTCTCACCAGGAAGGTTTGCCAGCTAGAGAAAATGCAGGCATTCAGGTAGCCCTCTTACCAGAGCTGTAGGTAAACCCTCTCCTTCTTAAAGCTCATGTTGATGTTTTCTGCTAAGATAAAGTTCATTATTCTGCAAAGAAGCAGCTGCTGCATTCCAATGAGACAATACATATGTCAACTATAAGTAAACCAGTAGTTCTCTTTGTGCCTCAAGATCAGCCTCACTGGAATCACCTAGGAACTAGTCAAAAATGCAAATTCTTGGGCTCCACTTTAGACATGCAGAAACAGAAACTTTAACCTGCTCAATCAAGCAGTCTGGTAAAGTTCAGTCAGCTTAACCAAACTAAACTAACTAACATCCAGCATTATTGCATTTGATGAAAGTCCATTGTTCAAGTGGAATCAAGTGAATGTCTAATAAGAGGATGAGGGGAGATACAGTAAAAATTCACGATGCAGTAAGCTGAATTTTAGCTAATTTAATTAATCAAAACAGGACCACTTCAAAAAATCATGCTTTATTTGAAAGATTCCCTAAAGTATATGAATAAAAATAGTACTCCAATCAAGGACAGTTGTTCTGGAGTAACAACTACTAAAATAAACTTGAGGATCAGTTATTAACACAAGTATATCTTAAGAACTCATGTATGTGTTGCACTGTGCTATGATACAGGAGAAGAAACATGGATCTTAACTTCAATTCTACCAGGGGAGGTAGGACGTTTACATGCAATGAGATAATCCAAGGCAGAAAATTGTTCCATAAAGCACAGATAAAAATATTCTAGAAATTCAGAAGAGGATGAAAATCTTTTACTTTACTTTTAGAGTAAAGGAAAATTATACTCATCTCACTAAACAGAGTAAAAGAAAAAATACAAGTAATGGCTGGGTGCCAGTGGCTTGTGCCTGTAATCCTAACATAATTGGAAGGATCATCGTTTGAGGTCAACCTAGGACAAAACGTTTATGAGACCTTATGTCAACCAGTAGGTGAGTGCAGTGGTATAAGCTTGTCATCCCAGTTCTGCATAAGGCTGAGAAATTGAGAGGATCATGGCTCCAAGTCAGACTAAGAAGAAAAAGTTTGGGAGACCCTATCTCAACAGTAAAACTTGGTGTGGTGTTAGATAACTGTCATCCCAGCTACTGCATGAAGCATCAGTAGGAAGATCACAGTCCAACCCAGCTTGGGCAAAGAGTGAGACTCTATCTCCAGAATAGCCAGAGAAAAAAGGGCAAGGTGTGGCTCAAGTGGTAGAGTGCTCTGTCTAGCAAGTGTGAAGCACTGGGTTCAAAACCCAGTACTACCAGAAAAAAAAATCCAAGTTCTGGTTTTTGCTTATTAAAGACAGTGCACATTTTAAAAAATATTTGTGAGGGTGCTGTAAATGGAAAATTTAATTACTTACAAGGTAATGAAAGTAGTATATTTCTGGGAGGAAGCTTACACATCAAAAGTCCTAAAAGTGTTTATGATATTTTATCTAATGATTCCATTTTAAGAATTTAACTAAGGGAAGCAATTAAAAATATGTACAATGTATACGAATAATCACTGACTCAAGAAAGATTATAAAGCATGGAATGCTCAAAGTGTGGCTCAAATAAATTTGTCATATCCATAGAAAAGAATATTGTATGTGCTACAATTGCCATCAAATTGTCAAACAGTGTTATTGACATGAAAAGACAATTATGGCATATTGTTAGACAAAAAAAGACAAACCACAAAACTGTTTCTCTGTTTCTGATCTTACTTCTTAATGTATTTCTATATGTGCAGTAGATGGAATGAAAGAAAAATTAGTCAATATTTTATACTTGAATAGTATTTACTATTGAGCTATTGTATTTTTTTTATTTCTGTAGTTTTTATGTTTTATAATAAACTCAGAATCAAATTTATCCCTACCATGGCTCTGGTTTCTGACTTCTGTGACCTCACTTCATAGTTCTCTCCTCCTCACTCTCTTATCTTGAGGTACTCTGGCCTTTTTAACTCCTCAAATATACCAAATGCAGTTTGGTCTTAGAGACTTTGCTTCTACTGTTCCCTCTGCCTGGGGTGATGTGCCCCAGGTCATTGTATGACGGGCTCCTTCATATCATTCTGCTCCATCTGTCACATGCACAGAGAAGCTTTCTTGACTATCCAAACAGAAGCCAACTTCCTGTCCCATACAAGTCTCCTTCTCCTTGTCTTTCCATAACTCATCACTATCTGAAACTTATTCATCTCTCTCCTCTCTCTAAAATGCATGGTCCTTAGGAACTTGTCCATCTTGTTTATCTTGACTATCATTATATCTAAGAACCAAGAATAGTGACAGAGAGAACAGAACCTCATTACTCTATAATTTGTATAAAACTGAATACATAGGATGTGGGGTATTTCCTGGTAATCCAGATATTCCTATATCTAGAATGTTCCTCCATCTCTTGTCTGGTCTAATTCTTTGCATATCATTTTTTTGCTAAGTCTTTTCTTGATTTGTCAGTTTCTAAATATCCACAGAGGGGGAAAACAAGAAACTAAATGATGATTATATGTATTTGTTCATACATAGTATTCTAAAGTTAGAATTGTAAAAAATAGATGCACCAACATAGGGAGCATTAACTAGAAAGGCTTCTTGGAAGAGGTGTGTCTTGAGTTTGTTAAGGAAGTGATAGGATGAAGCTTTATTGAACAGTGGGAAAGAAATTATGTACTGAAGGACATTAGCTGGAATTATTCATAATGTTCCTATGAGAAGGTGTTACGGATTAATCCACTGATGAATTCATAGATGAACGCTCTATTAGAAAGTGAGGGCTAGTTAGAAAGTAGGTAACTGGCGCCACACCTTTGACAGGTGTATCTTGGACCAGTCCTCTCTCTCTTTCTCTGCTCTCCAGCTTACATGAGGTGAGCACCTTTCCAAATCAAGTCCATATGCTGTGTTGTTTCTTTCTGCTTTGCCTCATGCGTAAAAGCAATGGAATCAACTGACCATGGGTTTGAAATCCCTGAACCGAGAGCTAAAATAAACCTTTCTTCCTTTAAGTTGATTTTCTCAAGTATGTTTTCTCAGTGACAGAAAGTTGACAGAGAAGATGCTGCACATGCATTTTTGCTTAATATATTTCATAGTCTATATGTATTTTAAAATGACAATCTCTAAAACATAGTATAATAAAGCCTTTGCTTCTGCTCCCCAGGTCCTGAGCGTTATACTCTGTATGTATAAATCTTTAGACTTTACCAAGAGATAGGTTGTCTTTGTTCTTCATTTTGGGTCTGAGATATCGTGCACAGGTTTATGCAAACAAGGTGACTCATAGTAGGTCCCTAGGTATGGTTTCAGGATGAAGACTGGCCATAACAGAAAGAGCAGCTTTTAGTAGGTTGAGCCTTTTAACCAAATGATATCAACCCAACCTCCAGAAAGGGGAGAAGGACTGAAAATTGAGTTCAACCATGTGGTCAATGATTTAATCATCTTACCTACATAATAAAATTGTAATAAAACTATAGACACTAAAACTCAGTGGTGCACATTGATGTGCCAGGATAGTAGAACCTCTATATCCTAAGGATACAGAAGTTTTGCATTTTGGACCCTCCTACACACTGCTCTGTGTGTCTTCATTTGGCTTCCTTTATAATAAAAGCATAATCATCATAATTTCAGTGCTTTCTAAATTCTGTGAATCATCCCTGTGAATTATTGAACCTGAGTGAGTAGTGGGAATACCTGAATGTATATCCAGTTGGTCAGATACACAGATAGGCTGGGAAATCTAGAACTTGTGTTTGGTGTTGGAAGTGAGGCAAGTCTTACTGCAGATTGTGTCTTTAACCTATGAAGTTTACCCTAACTCAAAGTAGACTGCACTAAGTATAGGAAGACTTGGTTCTCAATGAGAATGCAACAATATTTCTTAATATATATGCCTATCAAAAATTTTAAATAAATTCCCATTGCACAGATATAATCAGTCAAAATTTATACCCTATGTACAAATTACCTTATACATCACTGATAAAGTAATGTTATATCGATAAACTAAGGTTTAACCACAAGAAAATTCAATGTAGCCTTTCATCAGTTAGAAGCAGATAAAATAAGAATAATGCATTCCTGGAATCTTTCAAATGAAACAGAAGTTCAAATTCTACAAAGGCCTAGAATAAAGTTAGAAAGTTTCCCTGAAAAATTATTTCTTCTCAATAGTTTTAATCTCTATTTGCACTGAACTTTAGATAAGAACAGAGATAGTTTGGAGGTAGATTATTGTTTTTAGCATTTTTAAGGTAGAAATTTTGGATTTATCTTTGTATTGTCTGTGCTCAAACAGTAATTGTCAATGAAATAGCTAAAAAGTGTCAATTGGCTATGAAACTTTTATTCTTGATGTTGTTTATTTCAATAAAGTTACTATTAATGTTTCCTTAATATGGTAAAATTGAAGAATTGGTCTCAATCTTCTGACAAGGGAAAGTTTTCATGTTCTTATCAAAGAGTTCCTTCTTTTCTTGAAAATGCCTCAATTGCATCTTTTAAAAAACTGAATTTATTTTTACTTTTACTTTGCAAAATGACAAAGTTGAGAAATATGTACCTCAAAACATAATTATGGATTTGAAATGTAATATGAGAGGGAGAGTAGATACACATACTAAGATCAAGGCTGGATTTTGATCCTTGGAAGAACCCCCTAAGGAAGTAGATCAAATAATGTAATTGCCATTTTTAAAAAATTTAGTGTTATGCAGTGTTTATTTTGAAAAGAGTGAAAATAAGTAAGGAATAAGCAAATCTTCAAAACATACTTAATCCTTTATAAAGCACTGCAGTATTTTAACTATAGAAATGCAAAAGAAACCAAACAATTGAAATGGAGCAAGGATCTTCCGAAATAGTTAATATCATTCTCATTAACAGCCAAAGTGCAAAACCAGGACTTTTCTTCCACCCGTTTCATTGTTCAAAAAATTATTGCTTTTTCACTTAATGACTTCTGTTATGTCTTTGCTATTGTAAACCATACCTGCTAACCCCATGATCTCAATTATGACATAGACCTAGCCCTGTCTCTGTAGTTCATAAAGATAATAATTAAAACAATTGATATTTATTCAGCACCAAAAACTGTATGATAAGCATGTTTATTCCACATTTTACTTGTTTCATATTAGCTCAACTAGGCAAAAGAATTAGTCCTGTTTCAAACAAAAGTAGGTTGGGAATGTTACTCAGTAGTAGAGTGCTTTCCTCCCAACTGCAAGGGCCTAGGATCCATCACCAGCACATGTACACACACACACACACACACACACACACACACACACACACACACACACACACAAAATGGGGGGAAGACATTTTGTTGCTAGTTGTCAAAATGGCTTACTATTGGGCAGGGTTGTAGCTCAGGGATAGAATGCTTGCCTAACATGCATGAGACTCTAGCTTCCATCCTCAGCTCAAGAAAAAAAATGCTTTGTATTGGTTGTTCAGTTGCTAATAAGTAGAAAAACAAGGATTTGTACCCAAGTTTGTCTTTCTGAGGCCCAATATATTATCCACTACAATACACAGAAAACAATAGCCCTGTGAGGGGAAAATAGATTTCCAGCAATCAGTCTTTAAAAGATACTCTCTTAACTAAAGCAGATACCTTAAAGCAACTGAGGCCAATAGGAAAAGGAGACCAGGAACTAGAGAAAAGGTTAGATTAAAAAGAATTAACCTAGAAGGTAACACCCACGCACAGGAAATCAATGTGAGTCAATGCCCTGTATAGCTATCCTTATCTCAACCAGCAAAACCCCTTGTTCCTTCCTATTATTGCTTATACTCTCTCTACAACAAAATTAGAGATAAGGGCAAAATAGTTTCTGCTGGGTATTGAGGGGGGGAGCGGGAGGGGGTGGAGTGGGTGGTAAGGGAGGGGGTGGGGGCAGGGGGGAGAAATAAACCAAGCCTTGTATGCACATATGAATAATAAAAGAAAAATGAAAAATAAAAAAAAAAGATACTCTCTTAAGCTCTTAAGTTTTTAGTTAAATTTAGTTGTTGCTTTGGAGAATCAATAAATATGCACAAGACAAGCAAATCTTTAAAATCGGAAATAATTTATTGAGAGATATCAGAGTGTCTAGATAAATAAATGTAAAACAGTATAGGCTAGAAAACATGATGGGAAACTACATCCCATCATATAAATCTGCAATGGTATAGCCCTCCAAATATTTAAAACAATGTGATTTTCCCCAAAAAAGAAGAATTTTATGCATATTATTAATCAAAATCTTATAAGAATGTAATCTGAAAGGGGGTAGGAATGATACATAGAATCTAACTGTATGATCTTGCTAAGGAGCATGGACTGTTGCCTTGACATAAGAAGAAAAACTAATTTTAATCTAAACTTTTAGATTTGTTGATATTATATCAATGCTAAATCAGCATAAGGTACCCAATGGGACAAGCACTGGACAGTGCTAGGTGGTAAGTTACTAACATCATAATGAAGACTCTTCATATCTAAATTCTTCTACAGAGAAGAGCAAGGACATTTCAAATTTGCAAATAAGAATTTTGTGATAAATAATCAATCAAAAGTTCAAAATAAATTGCCCAAACTTACGTAAGACTTTAACAAATTTAAAGACAGTTTTGACTGGCTACTTCAATGAAATTATTTTAGCAATCTTTCAAAGAAATGAAGAAGCAGAGCATTTTGTCAGACCTCAGGAGTTTTGGTAAATATTCTATAAATAATAACATTTCAGTATCATCCCCAGTCACAATCACACCAGATGTTGTACTTCAAACTCTTATCCGTGGCACATAGTAAAAGTAAAAGGAAAATATCCATCTATTTACAAAAATAGGAACAAAAAGTTAGCTCCTTTGATAGACTATCAGTTCAAAGATGGCAGGCTAGATAGTTTTCCATTGAACAGAAGTGTATTAAAATGGCAAATAATGGCACTGTGGATTTATTATATCCTGTTTTCTCAAAACTCAGCTAAACTTGAATTTTGCTCTGTTCACAATTTCAGAGAAAATCTGAAAGAGGCATAACCTCTACAATAGTTAGTGGCAACTTTCTATGAGATTGGAAATGTATTCACTGTGAAAATATTGAGTCACTAAGCCTTCAGACTGCATTCCAAAAGTCTACCAGGGCATTTCAATCAAGGGTGTGAGAATGTGACAGCCAGGCCATTTGGACTAAACAGCATTGTACAGAATTATGTCGGTGAATCTAGTGCCCTCCAAATGACCTCTCCTGTGGCCATGACATTAACTCATGGAGAAACCTATTCATAAGTTGAATATTCTTTTCCAAAAAAAAAAAAAAGGAGAAAAAGAAAGTCTTGAGTTCCCGGAAAGAATGCTAAATTACCCCTATCTCCCAATGGAATGATTCACTTTCATTTCCAATAGCAGCAAAGCCTATTGACCCCAGTAGTGTTATCCTTCTCACTGCTCATGCAGTACTTTCTTTAATCTCTCGGATCAAAGATTGGTCAATAAAAATCATCTCTGCTTTTGTGGGGAGCAAACAAACTGTACTCAGGCCTATGATAATTGTAAGTTTTCACAAAATTCTAGAAAAAGGAATCCCCATGTGTTGTTATTAAATTACCAAAGGGGGGAAAAAGTTATCTTCTATTTGGTGAGTCCATTTAAAATGCACTAGGTTTTCCAAGTAAGGTACATATTACTTCTCTTGGGGTGTTTTTGTTCTGCTTTTTTTTTTTCCTTCATCCTAAAAATTTTAAATGAATTTTGAATCAGTGAAAGATCTCTTACCAATGACCCTGAACACTGAAGTCCAATTTTTCTGCAGAAAAAAATTACATGGAGGTGTCATTTTGGAAAAAGAACATCAATATAAATGACAGCCTCAATATGAACTGCCCTTTGCAATAAAGGAAACATGCCTCAGTCCCAAACGAAAAGGACAACTTCTTTGGTGAAAGAGTAGACCAGTTGTTTTCTCCATTAAAGTTTGGTACACTTTGCTAAATAGTAGCAAGTTTTAGTAGAAGATAGGAATAATATTTATTTTTGATAGGTGTATGATTAGTCAATTGAAACTAGACCCAGTTCATTGACTTATTTCATGATATATTATCTAATAGTCACTTCTGGGAGATTCATAGTCCTTCTGAATTATGGAAAAGTTGACAAATTGCTAATTTAGTAGGGCACAGTTTGCCATTGCTAACCTCATTAAGCTTTTACATTTTTATTTCAATTTCCTAATTGCTGGCCATAAGAAATACATACTGTCTTCTGAACTACTTTTCTTCCATCCCTGTTTAAATAAAAAGAGTGATGAGAAATTAACAGCAGAAGCCAAGTTCAATGATATGGTGGGAAATACCAATTATGGATGATAGCTATTCTAAATACTACTAGATATTTTATGTAATGCCTCAGAAGAGTGGTAATTGACACCATGAAAATCTAGAAGGACTATTAAATACAAAGCAGGAAATTGATTCCCAAAGAGAAAATACATTCTTCATCAAGGTTTACATTTTTGCCTATGTGGTTTTCTATTAACAGTTATTACTAATCATTTTTTCTGCATAAACTTGTTCTTAATAATTTTTAGTGTTATAGGGGCACATAGCTTTGCCTAGTGTTTTATAGTAGGACCATTTTAAAAAGGAAAACATATACTTTAACATCTTCAGACAACTAAGACTAAATAAACCCAAGAATTACTATTGCTTACCTCTGATTTGATAAAATAATTCATTAAAGCTTACTATTCTTAAAAATTAGTTGCTGTGATTTTAAAAATAAAAACAATTAAGAGGATTGGTTTGGAGTTACTACAAGTTGAGTTAAAGTTTCAAATTCATGGCTTATCCTTTTATAGTTCTTACACTTTCTGAGATTTAAGTTCTTCTTATATAAACTTGGAACTTAAAAATGCTTTCTTTGTGGTAGGGATTAAATATAAATAGTGCATGCCAAATGCCTAGAGCCATTCTTGCCTACTCTAAGTTCTTTAAATAATTAACATTTACTGAACACTTACTATTGCCAGGTCTTGTTAGTACTTTTCTTCTAGCTACTCATTTAAACTGCAAACTAATCTATGAGCTAGGCATTATAACAACTATATTTTACAGATAGGGAAAGAGCAGAAATTTGCTACTCAGATTTAGTAAGTGAGAGGCAGGATTTGAACACAGCAAGTCTTCTTTGAGTGCTTCAATGCTTGATGACCACATTACATTATCTCTTTAGTTAATGATACCCTCCAAACTGTCAGCTATTTATGCTAATGTGTTTAGTAGTGTCTTGTATTGAAAGTACTTGAGGCTTATGCTCTCTTCACTTGGTGTCAAAAGCTGGTTTGGGCTGTTATTGTTGATGGGCATATGGGCAGCCCATTCAATATCTTTCACTTTTTTCTGAATTTTAATGTGTTTAACTACCTCTCAATGATATGGAGGGAGATTACAAAATATAATGGATATGAATATGGTAAAATAATCATATTTTGAGGGTTATGTTGTACCCTAGAAAAAATATTATACTTTATCCCAGTGATCCAAATTGCTTTGTGATTTCTTCAAAATTACTTGTGATTTGCTTCCCAAATCCAGGACCCTAAGGATTCTCACTAAGAGTCAAACAGGAGGACTGGGCATGATGGTGCATACCTGTAAATTCCAGCTACTCTAGAGGCATTGAAAGGAGGATTGTGGTTCAAGGCTAGCCCAATTTAAGAAGACATTGTCTGAAAAAATACACTAAAGACAACTATAAGGTAAGGAGTTTGCTCTAGACCCTGAGTTCAATCCCCAGTTCCTAGCCAGACCTTGTACTTATTTTTCTTCTATCACTAAGAATGAAATTTTTAAGCTTCTATACCTAAAACTATGAACTCTGTGGTGTCTGTCATCTGGTCAAAGTTCAATTATTCCAAGAACTTAATCAATTCCATCCCATGCAAAAGAGATTTGGAAGTGTTTGTTAATTTCAATATAAGCTGCTCTTTAGAAACAATACACCAAATAGTATATTTTTAAGTTTAATCAAACCATTCATATACAAAAAAATAACATGATGTTGGGGCAAAAAGAAATAAGAAGAAGGGATTAAGACTGACTTGATCACATGTGTGTTAATAAATTATCCAATATCATTCAATTTTTGTAGATGATAGCATCTCAGTATTACAGATGCCACACTACTAATTCCAGTTGAGAAAGAGTAAACTCTAAAAATAGTCAATGATTCCTCATCTAGATATTTGTTCCAGTTTCTTCACCCATGCAACTATTCATTCAAAACTACTTTTGGACATTTATTGAATCTGTATGTCAACTTCTATAGAAGAAATACATATTCAATATGGGAAACTAAAAATACAGGAAAGTATACAGAATACTTTAACATACCTCTTAGCTTTTTTGCAGTTTTGTATAGTTTCATAAACAAAACTGCATGACTTACATTTTTAAAAATATGATTTTATAACCAGAAGGTTGACACATTCTTATTATAGTTATTTTTTTGTGCATGAAAATGATAAATGAAGGTAAAAAATTAATCCAGAATCCTGGTTGCAAATATCATTAAAAGTTGGTGTATTCATTTAAAATAATGTTTCCTATGCCTTTTTAAAAGATGATTGAGATCATTTTGCATGTTTTAGTTCTTAAGTGTAACTAAGCCAGAGTCTTTCAGAGATCTTAGATGGAAAATAAGATAGAGTCAGTAACAGAGAACGGCCACTCGATAGTCTTTCAAATTAAAGCAAAAAAATCATGACTCAGGTCCCTCAAAACAAGTTTAAATACACAGAAATTAAATACTCAGGCATGCCTCCAAAAACTTGTTTTAAAAAGAATATTTTGTTATATTGTTCACTCAACCTTCAATTGATAAAGAGACTAAGGATATTATTTTTAACTAGGTTTCCTAAGTTAAAAATTATTAGCATTCGCTCAAACAGAACAACCTTGGTTAAAATTTTCATTCTCGACAGCTATAATCTTCTCTTTCAAGGTGTTTATTTCTTAATGCAGCATATTGGGAGATGGTCTCAAGGTATTCAGCAGTATTTTCAAACTTTAATGAGTACACGAATCACCTTCAGATCTTGTTCAAATGCAGATTCTGATTCGATCAGTTAGGATAAGATATGAGATTTGCTGTGTCTCTTTCACAAGCTCCCAGGCAACAGAGATGCTATGGTCCATGGATCGCGGTCTCTTTCCTACAACTTAGCCGTGCCACAGTCAGATGCCTCATAGTCTTCTTCTAGGTGCAGGCCTGAGGCCTCTGAGTCAGAGAGTACACATGGAAAGAAGGAAGAAGTCTCTTCCTACTTTTTTGTGCGTGATTAAGACTGGTCTCTTGCATGTAAACAATGATTTGCAAACCACACATTGATTTTGTTTCTATTTTCATTTTTCTGTGTATCTTCATGAACAGGTTAATGGGGAATTAGGAGAAGAAGCATCAGAGACAGCTAACTTCTCATTATTTAAACCAGAACTTAAAAATAGAATACCATATTAAATGAGTTGTTTCAATACTCAGCATTTCAGAAGTTAGAAAGGAGGAGCTATGCAATAAACTGTAAGAACAATGACTTCTGGAGGATGCAACATTTTCTATTCCTATTTCTTTTAATGCAAAGTTTTCAAATGATATTAGCAGCCTAAACCTGTAGCTCCAACAGGTGAATGCAGACATATCCTAGGAGAGTCCATGCCTGGGGCCAGGAACAGATGGTTGTCAGTGATCCTGGTTGGCATTTAAAAATCCTACAACATGAGAACCATATTATATGAGAATATAATTTAGACCCCATTGCAAACAAAATCATTTTTAAATGTTCATTCACCAAAAACGAAAATTAACAAACACAACCTATCTGCATAGTATCATTTTCCCCTTAGGCAAATGATCGCACCTATGCATCACCAGTTGGTTTCAGAAAGAACTGAGTGAGCCAAGATAATTATGGATTATTCTTCCCAGAAGCAGGGGGATGGATAAAATGACTTCTTAAAGTCCCAATCCTGTTAATTTAGGAATGGGTTACTAATGCTGTCAATAAAACCACAGAAGTAGTAATAAAGGGGATAGGAGCACTGGGAGTCAACAGGAATCATATATTCACCCTCTGTCAGCCACACAAAAATATATAGAAACACCCAGCCACATGACCCCTGATCCTGGTGGAAGTCATCATGTTAGTTTCCTATTGGCATTATCACATTCGCTGGAAACTTTTAGAATCTTTATGTGTGACACAAATTTTTAAACTTGTAGTTGTTACACAAAAGGTACAGAATCAAAGACCTGAGGCCATTTTGTCAGATCATTTGCTCTCCTGATTTTAGACAAATGAAATAAAACTCTGATTTTGAGTGGATCTCAGTTATCCTGAATGATGTTGGCTAAGCAATTTTATTTTAACAATATATGTTGTAAAGTTTGATAAATTATACTCTATGGGAATGATCCACTTTTTTAAAATGGCAATACTAGATTCTGAACTCTATTACTAACCTTAGCTGGCTATCTTTATAATTCATAGCATAAAGAAGAAGAAATCTGTGCAGGAGACTGAATGATTTCACTAATCTATTACTAAGTACTAAAAAGTAAACAAAAGAAAAAGACCAGTGCTCACCTACTGATGGACATTCAGAAAATCTTCACAGTTTGCTGGGTATAGTGATGCATGACTATTATCTAATCTACTCAGGATACATACATCAGGAGGATTACAATTTGAGAACAGCCCAGGCAAAAAATTAGCAAGACCCCATCCCAACAAATAAATTAAACATGGAGGCAAACAGCTGTAATCTAAGCTGCGGCAGGAGGTGTATAGACAGGAAGATCTTGACCCAGAGCAGCCTCAGCAAAAACATGAGATGCTATCTGACAATAACTTAAAGTGAAAAGGGGTGGAGATATTGTTCAGGTAGTAGGTGCTTGCTTAGCAATTTCAAGGCCCTGATTTCAAACTTGAATACACCAAAAAAAAAAAAAAAATAGAAACCAAAAAACAAAACAAAAAAGCTTTATGAAGAAGAGATATTATTATGGGACATCATGGGCACTGTGATGGTAGTTCCCTGTGGTTGGGACTGGCTGTCAATATCCAGGTCAAAATCCATAATATGTAAATTCTCCTGCCTCCTGTCACAACCTTTTACAGGCCCTTCAACTTCCCTCCACAGAATTCACCAGCTTATGGTTTTATAATTGTGAATCAGTTAATGAATTCTCCTGCCCATTCTTCCCTGATAGACAGTAGAATTCACATTGGCAGAAACATTTGATTTTTCCTTCTTGAATTCACAGCAATTTGAAGTTTAGTAACTTACATGTAGAGGGAGCTCAATTTATTCATAAGATAAATTTTAAATGAATTTTGAATTTTTTCATGTGTTTATTTACTTGAAGTTCACTGATTCTTTGAAAGATATTGGGTAAAATGTCTTAAGAATTTTTTTAGGTAGAATGTATAGTAAGCATAGGAATAAAGCATTTAAATATTAATACTTCTCAAAGGACTGTGGCAGATTTCTCATTGTTCTGCTGCCTTAAACTAAACAAGCAAATTGGTCCCATGTCATGGATGGTGAGAGAAGAACAAAGATCTCCGATTAGCAAAATTAATATCCCACATAAACAGGGAAATAAAAGCCAGATATGTAATCAGGTACTTAAAATATTCCGTTACCTGTTCAGTCACAAAGTGCAACTCCCTCCATTTCTGATAGAGTTCATCCATTAGCTCAACAATTATATTAATGGAAGCACAATTTAAGTCACATGAATGCCTAATGACTTATTTTTAAGTTTACATGTATTTAAAAAGTAGGTATGCAATAGATAAATGCATCTGCATACAATCAATAAATAGCACTTAAATTTTTCTTTTATTTTTTCATATGTTGTAACATAACATTTTTCCTATAAGAAATAAAAGCAACTCATCAGAAGATATCAAGGTTTATTTTTTAAACAAAGCACTCAGATACTAAAAAACTGAATACTTCATAAAGAAAATAGGTTGCTCTCTCCTAAAATTGCCTCTAATGTTAGCTGAATATTAATAAAATCCATAAACCATTAGTACATTATAGCTGCTTTGTTCTGAATTACATAGACCTTTTATGTTTATTCCTCAGTGAAAATGCATAAAAAAATGAAATCCACTCTAATTGTACTCTCTGAAGATAGCTGGTAAAATCATTTCTAGCAGCTATAAATCAATTGTAGTATTAAAATGACCTGCCAGGTGCATCTTCTGGGTATCAGACTAATTAAGGGAATGTATTAATTGCAACTATTCATCAACACCACCAACGTTGTTAGGTAACCCTTACAATGAATCTTTTTACCATATTATCTAGCAATAAAACTGCAGTTTTATAATATGTGAAGAAAAAAAAAAGGAGGGAGAAAGCAACGAGAATGGATTCTGCTTCTGCTTCTACATTTCAAAAAGGTCTTACTCAGAGTTGCGAAGAGACCTGAATAGAATTTTTTTCTTAAACAAAATCTTGAATTCACGTTCATTTTTGGTTTCTATTCAATTTTATTTTGTAAAATGCCTTTAATATGTCCTGGTTAACCAATTCTGGATTTTAAAAATCCAGTTATTTTAGTGATTTTTATGAAATAACAGCATAAAGCAGCATATTCTGGAGAGATAGATAGAAAGATATAGATAGATGATGATAGAAAGAGATGATAGATAGATAGATAGATGCATATTGTAATATGCATGCATATATCCAGAATATTTTGTGTGTATAAAATATAATATATACATACACATGTATGTTTTTTTATAAAAGAGCATTGTATTGTGTCTGAGTGTGTACATATGTATATACATATATGTATATCTTCTTTCCCAAGCGGAAGTCAATTAAGCTGTAGTGGTAATTAGTATCAGGAAAATGTAGACTTTGATCTTAAGTAGTAAACTGAGTAGGCTTTGAAATTAATTTTAAATGACGGCCATATCATTATTACATTTTCTATTCCTCAAAAGAGAAAAGAAACATATAATCTAGGAAATTGCTACTAAACAAGAAATTTTTTTTCCTTTCTTTATGAGCTAATTCTAGGTAGTGGTAACTAGTTAACTAGTTCTAAGAGCAACATTAATTCACTGTCATTATGGTAACAGTCTTGTTTTGTTTTTGTTTTTGTTTTGAGTTTGGCTCTTTTTAGTACTCTAAATAATAAAAGTGACAAAATGACAAGTTCTAAGTAAAAGAGACTATTATTTTCCACTCTTCTATTATAAATCACTAGGAGGTGCTGCACTGATCCTAAATGTCCCTGAATAACCAGTTCTAAAAACCAGCACCAAGTTTCTGAAAATGCGGTTGCATTCAAATCAGGTCTTGATAACCTGCTCCTTTTAGAACTATCCCTGTCAGGAATTTAGTCCATGTTTAGAGTCATCCAACACACAGGATTGAGATAGGATTTTTATTACCCCAGCACATCTGAAGATCTCCCTATGGTACAAATAGAGAGAGGGTAAGTCACCCATAGGAATCACGGGAAGTGGTAACTCCACACAGCAGTGTTCTGTCTCTGTGGCACTGGGGAAGAGAAATAGTCCCTAATATCATTGCTTCAACACAAATTGCTTGTTGTAATTTGGCCTTAACCAATAGCCTCAGGCAAAGCTTGCTGAGGAAAAGGAAAGTTCTCTCCTATTTCTTGGCTGGGGTTTTGAGGTAGAATAAGAAACTTACTTAATAATAGCCCTAAATCTAAGAAGGACCCATTTTATCCCACAAAATAAACAGTACAGAGAAATTATCAGGACTTGTTGGGGACTTTTGTTTGGGTAGGTAAACTCTGCAACTCAGCCACGGAGAGGCAAAGTCACAAGCTCCGGATCTGGAATTGGAGCTGTCATTTATGCTTGCTCTGCATTTCTCAAGGATCTAAGATACATGCACAAAAAGGATTGAAAGGAAAGGTATAGACAGAATCTCAATGTCAGAGCCACAGGGGCAGAGCCTCAGGTCTGAGTGTCCAACCACTACAGGAAATCCCAGGGGACAGGAAGCTCATTCATTTAAACAGCATTGGGCAGATAAGCAATCAATACTGATCATTGTGGTTTTATTGTTGTTGTTTTTGCTTTGTTTTGGCATTACTGGAACTTGAACTAATGGACTCATACTTGCTATTGTATGTACTTGACCACTTGTGCCACACCCCAGCCCTATTTTACTTTAATTAGTTTTCAAATAGTGTCTCACATTTTTGCCCCAGCAGGCTTAAGACTTAAATCCATCTCTTGTGTGGCTGAGATCACAGTTACAAGCCAACACATTGCAGCTTGTTTGTTGAGATGTGGTCTCGCTGACTTTTTTGTCCAGGTTGGCCTCAAACCCAGATCCCCCAGTCCTCACCTCCACAGTAGCTAGAATTATAGGAATAAGCTACCATACTTGGTCAGGATTGGCTTTAAAAATGTAGTCATTTGGAATCTGAGAAGGAGTGGACAGAATACTGATCTGAATTTGCCAAAGGAAATATTCAAGCTGCTGTATTTCTCTAGTGGTTTACAAAATGAGAAGGTTGAGAAGTTACTAAATCCCCTACACACAAATACCTAAATTGTTTCATTTGAATTGACTCTCATGAGAAAGACATTCAATCTTAAAGCTATTATCATTTGTTGATCATTCACTATGCCAGGAACCATGCTGACTTCACAAACCTTACCTTCGTTTCATCCTTATCACCATCACGGGATGAGGAAACTGATATATTCAGCAAAAATAAATAACACATAAAATTCCAAAATTACTTGGAAACAAAGATTTGAGTCCACATCTATTTGAAGGCAAGCCCGTGGACTTACTTGGTGAATTATACTGATCCTGAGTTTCCTCATTGAGGTTGAGAACATCTCAATGTATGGTGACAATTTTACAGGACCTTCTCAGGATGCCTCTTTTAGCACTGATTTTTTATTAACTCTACTACATCCACCAAATGATGGTCTGCTTGGCTTATGTTTTCTAAATTTTAGGAATAATTTTCATTTCTGTATAATAAGGAATAAAAAAAGATACATTGATAATTATCATATATTGGGCCTAAGAAAATACACAACACTGAAAAATAAATACCACATGCCTCTTTCTCTATCCAAGAAACCAAATTACAATTAATATGCACTAATAAAAAGGTCAAATGAGAATAGAGGAGAGAAGCAGATAGTGGGCCACAAGTATGAAATCTATACCATGACTGTGGCAACTAACTACAGATAAAGCACTTTCCTAAAGATGTGATTAAACAACTGTACAGTGTTTTCATGTAGACACACTTAAAGAAACAAAGAAATAGGTAAATAGGGTGTTTAAAGGTCTCACTCACAAACAGGGTCAGTTTATCATCCATTAATTTTTCCAAATCCACCCATGATCAGGCCTTATCCTTTTCTTATATAATAAAAAAAAACATCATTTTCTGGACACTTCTGCCTCCCCACTCTTCCCTCAATCCTATAGGTAAAGAAATTTCTTAGTCAAGTATTTTGATCCTCTGGGTTAGTTATTGGGCCATAAATTCCCTGAAATTCAAAATATAGTTCCAAAGAAAACTTCTGTTTGAAGCAGCATCCTTTAGAAAAGATTTTCTTGGTCTTCTCAAGAAAGTTTTCTTCCTGTTCATTGCCACCCCTGTACATGTTCACAACTCTATTTTATAGCATTGTGTAATCTAAAGAGCATTGTTTCATTATTTGATGCCTCATTAAACATGAGCTCCTTGACTGCATGGTTTATAAATCTGTTAGGATTGCAGGTGTGCAACACCACTCCTGGCTCTTAGAAGGGTTCTGGATCCAACTAATCCCATGAATCACTTTATAATTCTAGTTGAGTGTGATGATAGTGGTGATAATAAAGAATGTCATTAGCTAAAGTTCTACCCCAATCACTTCTTTATATCTATTATTTCCCATCTTCACAATAGTTTTCAAATGTATGAAATGAATGTAAAATTATCCCCATTTGACAAATGGAATAATTGAGGCTGAAAACTGTAAATAATCTGTTAGCTTCAATATTTTATTGACTAGGAAACAGTCTTATACTGAAGAAAATTGGAGAGTTTAGGAGTATTTTTTTTTAACAAATTCTACCTTGACCATTGGTGACCTATAGGACTACTTGAAGAGTCTGCTCATCAGTTTGCTAAGTTAACAACAACAAAAAAAAAAGGCTATGAAGTCTGTGAATTCAGTTTCCTTTTCTTTGTCTTCAGCCATACTTTCTACATGCTTTTAATGTCAGGGATATTTGTACCAATTTGTGTCTCCTATGCTATACATGCACAATACAAAGGAACAGAGTGGATTTTGTAAAAAATCCTACCAAGGTTTTTTAGATCTCACACTCTTCTGGACAAGCACTTCATATTTAAGATTTTTTAAATTAACAAACTACTGAAATTCTTAGTTAATCATGTAGTAACTATCTTACTAGACCTAGTAATATTATTATAAACTTAAGCTAAGAAATATATTATTGTATTATATTGAAAGATGAGAGAATTTCATAACCAAAAAGTGAGAAAGATTAGTTTAGAAATCATAACATTGTTTCCATTTCATTAGGGAAGGCTTTTGAAGGGTAACAGCGTTTAAAATCGTTTTCTAATGGAACCTTTTAGTATATACCTGGATAATTGTTTCTCGTCTTGAAAATCACAAGAGTAGATCTGACAACTTCAATTTCTTAATGTAGCTGTTTGAAACTCTCATTCATCACACTGGTGTCTCTCTGCTTAGTTAAAGCCCTCCATAGCCTGAAAATGGGAACCAAATGTCTCCTGTCAAGAAAGAGCCTTAGCACATAGTAATATAACCAAATGTTACAATTTGTCTTTTGACTGCCATGGAATTTTCCTGTCAGGGTGCTATTTCCAACTGGCTTAGTGACATTCCTTGTTTTTTGCTTCTGACAGTCAAAAGGGGCTCCTGGAAATTATTGATCAGCTGTGGCCCTGCAGTGAGAGTCTGAATACCACTCAATAATATTGCTTGCCAAGAAAGAGCTTTAGCTACAAGTTGTCCTGAAATTCCCACCGTGCTGGTTTCCTTTAGGTTCACTGATGCCTCAGAAAGAAGCCTTTAAAGCAGAAACTTGACTGATGTAGATGGCAAAAGAAGGAAATGCAGGTGGGATTAAGGGTAAATCAAGAAAGCATCGGTTAAAAACATAACCCTCTCTGCAGTGTATACAGGCACCCTCTCCAGCACTGTTGCTTCGACAACACCTGCTTTCTGCAGTCCTTTATTCTCCAGTCTTCTCAAAGGACTACTGAGCCATATGCAACAGCACAACAGGGAGTACTTATGTCAAGCCACATGCACATTTCTGTGAACTGAAATATGAGGTGTGGCTAAGTAGACCTCACTATGGCCAGGGTCTACATATTTTATCTCTTACTCACTCCCTAGAATTGCTCTCCTATTACTGCCCTGATTGTGGCTAAAAACAATAAATGAAAATAGGCTCAAAGATGACAGTCTAAAGTCATAATGGAAATTATAGGCACATAAAGTACCACCAAGGTGCCTAGATAGCCATTTGACTGGGAGTATAGATATCTTTTCCAGATCAGGCAGAACAGCTCACACAGCCCACATCCTCTTGCTCGCCATAGTTAGAAAACATACAGGGAAACCTGGAAACCTCTCTCTTCCTCTCTCTCTCTCTCAATCTCTCTCAATCTCTCAATCTCTCTCTCTCTTTCAATCTCTCTCAATCTCTCAATCTCTCTCTCTCTCTCTCTCTCTCTCTCTCTCTCTCTCTCTCTCTCTCTCTCAATCTCTCTCTCTCTCTCTGTTCCTTGAGATTGGATCTCAAAATCACAACCTTCCTGCCTTAGCCTCCCAGTGTTCAGATCATAGGTGAGCACTACCATGCCCAGCTAAACACAGAAACCTTAGGCTTGGCTTTCCTTATAGCAATTCTATAGCACCTCTTTTACTGGGTCACACAAAGCTCTTGGATGCTGTTCATCACAAATAACAGTCAAGATGAGCTGAGGACTTGCCCAAACTAGTCTGTTGCAAAAAGCTAAATATTTCTCATATGCAAACTTATAGCATCCAATCACACTGGTGGAACTAGATATGTCAAAATCTCTCCTGGTTCCAAATAGACTGCAGGTCAAGGTTATTTCTGGAATGTCTGAATGTAATATTCTTAAGAAGAATTCATCTGTTCTAAAATGTAGGAATTATTATTCTGTTAAATGAATTGAGATGATTCTATGGTCAATATAATAGGGAAGTCTCCTTTACATCCTGAAGTAATAAAATGTTGAGATCCATTTACATGGAATACCAATTCGTGTCCTATTCCATAAAACATAGTTTAAAAATCACTGTTTATTCCTTTGCAATGGTAGCTCTGATAGGTCTTAGAAAATTCCTGTGCCTTATTTTTTTAACTTTAAATTTTCTTCATTTTATTTTTGTTAAACAATCCAAACGCTAAATCCAGTCAAACCTAAGCTGTACTAAATAATATTGGGAGAAGTTATTTTCTAAATAATTAGACTTTCTATCTTGGGTTGTTTTTGGAGTTCATGATATAGACACTAAATATTTTATTTTTAAAGCTCCTAGAAATTGAAAAACTATATCCCTGTGCTAAAGAATCAGATTAATCCAGTTCGCACAAGATGATATTTTTACTCTGACACTTCTGTACATATGAATATTTATGGACATAGATAAATATAATTTTTAAAATTTTTACCTCTGTTAGTGCTTGGAATATGTGAAGCAAAACAAGCATTGCATTTAGCAAATTTGGGGGGGGCGCTATGAGGATAATTCAGTCTTACTTATTCATCGAATTCCTTCCAACTGTAATTATTTTGCCATGTTTATTTTCTAGTTACCACAACCCAAACTTTCTCTCCCTTTTAATACCAATTGATGAGTTTAAAATGTCTGGAAGGTCTAGGGTTGTAGCTTAGTAGAGTGCTTGCCTAGTATGAGCAAGGTCCTAGGTTCAATCACCAGCACTGTCATAAAAGAAGAGTTTAGTTTAGTTTCTATCCTGAAACTAAACAAGAAATTCCTTATTCTTTTTCTGTTTTATTGCACTTTTTTAAAAAAATCTGATTTACTTCTATCTTCTGCTTATCCCTTTCACCTTTTTCCTACTAAGTTCACTCTCTTGATCCATCACACGCAGCACAGCCCTCCTGTAGCTATACCTTAAAGTAATTTTGGACAGAAGCAAAAGGCCCTGGAATCCTTAGTAATCCGCTTCAGATTCAGCCACTTAGTGCTGGTTAGGCTCCTGAACAGCCAACAGCCTTTCAGGCAACTACCTTGGAAATTGAAAACCTGTTAGAGCATCCGTGGAATAACATAAGCCCTGAAAGAAAAATCATAGAAAAGAAAATGTTCTCTCAGTGTTAAGTTAAAGCACTGCCGAAACAATTGAAAGGAAGATAGGCTCTGGGTGATCCCTATTGATGGGCCTCAAAGTGGCCGGTGCTTAGAAGCAGAATGGTTATTTTGCCTGTATTTCTGTTGTCATTAGGCCTCTGCCCTGAAGGCTGAGCAGCTTACTCAGCTGCACAGAGCTTCCAGTCTGCATGTGAATGACAAACTTGAGATAATGCACATTTGAGAGTTACTCATAGGGCAAGGAGCCCATTCACATATCATTCCAACCCAGCAATGCCAGCCACTTTGTTTAAAGGAAAAGGCTCTGAAGACACACCCATTTGCAGCTGCTTCTCTTCTGCTTTCTGTCACCTCCTTCCACAAAAGCCCTCTATGTACTCCTTGGAAAAAAGAAAACTATACTCTTACTCTTGCCTCTCTTTGACTCCTATCTCCTGAATTACTTTCCTTCTTCAATTCTTCCTCTCCTTTACTGTCTAACCTGCTTCCTAAATTGCATCAAGTCAAAATATTTGACACAAATCTACAAGTATGAAAGCTTAATATTTCTGCCAAGCCAAGTTTAGAATAACTTCTCTCCCTTGTTGAGAACATCTTGGAAAACATTCCCATGGCTCAAGATTTTCATCTCTTCCCAATGCAAGGGATATTTTTACACAGCTAATTTTATTTTTCTGTATCAGACTCAATATTAAGAGTCTGTAATGTGTTACATGTAATGTGTCCCCTGGAATTCAAGTCACACCACAGTTGCCTCTTCTTAACACACTCCTCTCTTTGGTATCTTATCTTCTTTGTTTCTCTATGCTCTCTCTTCACTCCCTTGAATTGCCTCTCATTTTTCAAGCTCCTCCCTGCCCTCTCCCCTTTTCTTCTAGACATCCCTAACTAAAATAGAATCCTCATCTGACCATTTCTGGCCACCCTGCTACCTCCTACCAAGGGACACCATCTTTCCTTCTCTGATTCTTCTTTGTTCTTCACCCCTGCTCATTCCCTAGTCCCAGGACAACCAAGCTTACAAGACTGGGACAAGGAGCAGGAGCAGGAAATTTAACAATGGCAGAGCTGTGACAAGTTAATTCAACTCCTGCTGTTAAATTAACCAGCGTTCCAGCCGAGTTAACGCGTCACCCAGTTTCAAAAGGTTAAGCTCCCAGCTTAATCTTATTCATCATTATGAACTCTTCAAATTGGCTGAAATATTTAAAATTCAGTGAAATGAAAGGACCGCAGGAAACATTTAAGAGCCAACTATCTGGTCTTCAAAAAATGGAGAAATAATCTACAAAGATTAGGAAAAGAAGGCTTCAGAATGGGTGAATGGAGACACTCGAGAACCAGGTTAGAGTGAATAATAAAAGGACATTGAGGACAAGGACATCTTATCTTTCCATGATCATGAAGAGATTCAGACGTTAGGAAGAAATTTAATGGAGCACCCTGAAAATGCTTGTCCTATCTCATCATAAGCAACGGACCAAAACTGAATGCTAATGAAAAGGGCACGTACAATAACACCCAGTGAGCTCTCTGCTCCTCTTTGAGTTCGGACACAGATGGGAGGTGGGTGACAGTGTGTCTCCCACTTATCACTGACTAGGAGGGACATCACAACCTCCTGTGTGCTCTCTACTCAGGCTTCTATGACAGCAGAGAGCCCATGTGAAACTTGAGAGAAGGAGCTACGCTGCTGCAGGAAAAAACACTAGTGGCACTGAGCCTGGCATTTCTTACTAAACACGATGTTTAGTACACAGTAAGCTTAATAACGTTTAATTCTGTTATTATCATTGCTTCTGTAATATACCATTGTTCCCAAGTCTCTGCAAAATTTTGAACCGCCTGGAAGCTTTGGTGGGGGAAACAGATATTCCACAGGTATGCCTTCCCCTCCTCAATCTCTCACCCCAGCTGACACATATAGAGCTGTTTCTTCACATGTGCATGAACTCCAGCTACCAACCCTGCACCAGGCCTCTGCTTACAATCACATTTTGCCCAAGCTGGTCCTCATGGCTAAATGCCTCCACCCCACTCCTGCTTACCAATTCATGTATGCGTTCCCATATTCCTTTATGAGCCACCTCTTTGCAGAAGCCATTTTTATTCAGATCATTTGTAAACACATTTCAATGTTTTGAAAGAGGTTGTTTTAGGTTTCATGATAGTGCTTTGTCAATTGTGGGTTTTGTACCTTAAATATATTTTGCTGTATTTTAGTGATCTATAGGGTAAAGATCAAGTCTGTTTGTTTTTAATATGCATTCTATATTCCCAGTACAATACTGTATAGCTCTTGTGTTCCTAATAAATTAAATAAGTTTCTGAATAGCTCCATAGCACTCCATCTTAATTTTGTGCCAGATGTTCTCTGTTTCCTCTCCCCATCTACACACACACACACACGTACACAAGACAGTTCTTTGCGATTCATATGCTACAATTAAATTTTTGCTTTCCTTCAATTATATTGGCAAAAATCCTCTATCTGTGGTTAAATATAGCAAAGGACTATGCAACTTCCCTTGACTTTGGCAGGTAGGCCTCTGCTGTCTGCTTACTAAACAAGATACTGGGTGTGATTTCTTGTATTTTTCAATAATAGCCACTACCTGATCCCCCACCCTAAATCATTTAGGCAATGTGAACTTGCCACTCTTCCATCAAAAATGAAGATTAATTCTCTTCTTGAATCTGGCTCAGCCTTCAATAAATCACACGAAAGTGAAGTTGTGTGACCTGTCAGGCTAAGTCAGAAGAAGCCCTCATCCTCGGAGAGCTCTCTAGAAGACCAATGCCAACATGTACCCTGCCATAACCAGCCACCAGGCTCTGAAAAGCGCAAGCCAAATGGAAAAGGTATATTTTTTTCCTAATCAATGGTCTCAAGTGCGCCCAGTCCCTGAGTCACCTCATTCCAAATGCCAAGGATGTGAGTGTGAAATCAATAAGATTCCAGTGCTTAGGGTCTGAGCTTCCCCCAGCCATTCTAGTCCCTTACAGCAGCCTAGATATCAAGCTCCATCAGCCATCTGCTCCGTGTCTGATCAGAGTTCCTGACCCACAGGATCTGTGAGTATAACAAAGCAGTTGCTTTATACAACTGATATTGATACCTATTTTATTAAGTGGTTTTATTAAATAGGGAATTGTTCAATTTTGTGAGCTTTCAGAGCTTCTGTGGAAATTACATATTTTTCTTCCTAGGCATCATTTGTTGATTATATTAACAGATTTCTTAATATCAAGTCAGCTTTACATTTATGAGCGAAATCTTACTTGGTCATGATGCACTGTTTCTAAATACACTATTAAATTCTATCTGCTATTATTTAATTTAGGATATTTGCATCAATATTTATAAGTGATATAGGTCTTTCCACTTTCAATTTTTACTACAGTACAATATTAATGTTATACTTACTTCATATGAAGAACTTGGAATGCTTTTTCCTTTTCTGTGCTCTGGGACAGTTTAAATAATAGGATTATCTTGTCTTTGTGGGTTTTAGGAGTTTTTCTCCTACATCCTCATCAGAATTTCTTGTTTTTGTTTTCTTGATGATAGTCATTCTGACTTTAGTGAGATATAATCTCACTATAGATTTGACATGCATTTTCCTAATGGCTAAAGATGTTAAATATTATTGCATATAATTGCTGGCCATTTTTACTTATCTTCAGAGGGTCTGTTCAGTTCATTTGCCCATTTATTGATTGGATTACTTGCTCTTTGGGTGTTTTTAATTTGATAGATGCTGAATATTAATTATCTATCAAATGAATAGCTGGAAAAGATTTTCTCCCATTCTTTAGGCTGTCTCTTTTACTCTAATTTCTTCCATTTCTGTGCAGAAGCTATTTAATTTAATGTCATCCCATTTGTTAATTCCTGCTTTTGTTTTGTTAGCTATTGAAGTTTTGTTCAAAAATGTCTTGTTTATGCTCATATCTTGAAGTGTTTCTCCATAGTAGGTTCAAAGTTTTGGAACTTACATTAATGTCTTTCACCCATTTTGATCTGAGTTTTGGATGGGATGAGAAATAGGGATCTATTTTCAATCTTCTACATGTAGATCTCCAGTTTTCCTAATACTGTTTGTTAAGGTGGCAATTTTGTTTACAATGCGTGTTTTGGCACCTTCGTCAATCATAAGATGAATGTAATCGTGTGGGTTTTCTTTTTTTCTGGATTCTCTATTCTGTTCTGTTGGTCTTCGGTTTTTGTGCCAGTACCATGCTGCTTTTGTTACTATGGCTCTGTGGTATATTTCAAAATTGAGTATTTTGATATGTTTAGCTTCACTCTTCTTGCTCAGGATGCTTGGCTATTGGGTGTCTGTTTTGCTTTCATATGAATTTTAAGTTTATTATTTTCTGGTTCTGTGATCAATGCCATTGGTGTTTTAATGAAGATTGCATCAAATCTGTTGGTTCCTTTGTGAACATGACCATGTTAACACCATTACTGTTAATGCTATTAATTCTGGGAGGTCTTTTCATCTTCTTCAATTTGTTTCTCCAATGTTTTATAAATTTCATTGTAGAGGTTTCTCACCTGGATTAGGTTTATTCTTAGTGTTTTGTTCTTTTTTGTTTTTGAGGAGATCATGAATGGATTATTTTCCTGATTTTTTTCTCAGCAGTAGGATAATTATTGGTGTATAAAAAAAAGTTACTGGTTTTTATATGCTGATTTGTGTCATGCTACTTTACTGAATTTGTTGATCAGATCTAAGAGTAATCTGGTGGACTCTTTAGGGTCTTTTAAGTATAGAATCATATCATCTGTAAATAAGGATAATTTGTCTTCTTTCATATTTGTATTCCTTTTATTTCTTTCTCTTGACTTATAACTCTGGCAAAATTTTCAAACATTATATTGAATAAGAGTGGTGATAGAAGACAGCCTGTACTTTAAATTTTTCCCCATTTAGTGTAATTTTGGCTATGGGTTTGTTTTTTATAGACTTGTTGTGTTTAGGCATCATTGTTCCATACTTAGTTTCTTCAGAGCTTTTATCAGGAAGTGATGTTAAATTTTATCAAAGGTTTCTTCTGAATCTATTGAGACGATCATGTGATTTTTGTCCTTTATTCATGTACTATATTTATTAATTTGTTTTATTTGTATTATTAACCATTCTTGTATCTCTGCAATGACACCGACTTGATCATGGTATATAATCTTTTAATTTGTTTTTGGTTTTTTTTTGCATTTTTGTTCACTAAGGATATTATTAGTCTATAGTTTTCTTTTTATGTGCCCTTATCCAGTTTTGGTATGTAGGTAACACTGGCCTCATAGAATAATTTTAAAAGTGTCCATTCCCTTTTGTCTTATAAAATAGTTTTAAGAGCATTGGTGTTAAGCACTGATAAAATTCAGCAATGAATTTGTCCATTTCTGTGCTTCTCTTTTTTGGGAGACTTTTTATTATTTCTTAACTCTCCTTGCTTATAATTAATTTGTTTGGATTTTTATAACCTCTGAGTTCAGTTTTGGTGTGTGTAGAAATTTTTCCATTTCTTCTAAATTTTTCTATTTGTTGGAATATGTGTTTTTAAAATAGTCCCCAAATCTCTGGATTTCAGTAGTGTTATTACTAGATTCTATAACCAAAAAGGCTTGGTTCTGGGTCCAGTCAATTACTGGCATCAAGAGAAAATGATACAATCTATATGAAATAGAAAAATCAGTTTATACTTTTAATCAAAACTGGAGGAGAACCATTCTCAGATTGTCTTGGCCTATTCTGATTATTTACTTACCATTTTATTTGAATTGTGTTTGTAGTAATGTATGTCATAACTACATCTAGCCATGAGCTAGACATAATGTTACTTACTCTCCTCTTTTTTCATGGTCTTTGGAAGCTGTAAATTTAGAATTCAGCCATTATTTTGGAAAAATCATGATATGCCAAGTAATATATGAATACTGAACTAGAATGCATGTCATTTTAAAAATCCTTTCTTAGAAAGATAAATATTGTAATATTAATTGATCTTCACTTTGAATTAGAATAAGTGAAAGATCTAACATTGAGGGTACTTTGAAAGAAGTTTGAACACTAAATCAGTTTAGCATAATAACTTTTTTCCATAAATAAACAGAAAAATTTATAAGTAAAATTATGTGAAATGTGACAATAGTACCAATATATCAATTTCATAAAAATGAATAGATGAAAATAGTGTTTAGTGTTGCTCTTATTTAATAATTATCAGTAATTTTATTGATTTACTTGCTCTGATAGCACGATACGAGACATATATTTCAAATTTCTACCACCACATAAAAAAGTCATTTGTAAATGTCCTGCCAATCCAGTGACCCTATGTGTCTTAGATAAGTTGTCAATGCACTGATATGTAACATCTACATATAATGTTACATGGAAGGCTAAGAACACTTTTTTATTTTCATCTTTTCTAAAACATTAGATGAACCATGTTATTTTCTAATTAAAGCAACTGAAGATTTGATACAAAAGTTACACCTCATGATTTATTCTTTTCCTTCATTCCAATTTTAAATGTCAATATACTTTAACAACATTTTTCTCTTTTCTTTCCATGACTCTGCATATGCAATTACTCTTCCTTTGAAATTTTGTCTCATTCTTGCTTTACTGGCAAAGTTTTACTCATCCACAAAATTTTTGTTTAGATTTTTCTCATGGGACGTGCTCCACGTCTGATGTCTAAATCTCTACACTTTTGTTTTCAACAAGACTCTTGAGACTGAAGTGTGGTGTTAGTCATTCAGGCTGAGGTATTATGAAACACCTGAAGCAATTGACCTATAAAGACAAAATGTCTGTCTTATTTGATTTATGGTCCTGAAGATTCCAGTCCAAGGTAGAGTGGCCCCATAACTTTGGGCCTCTGGTGGGCATGGCCAATGACAATGGAAAGAAGTACACAGCAGAGCAAATTTCTGACACCAGTAGCCAGGAACCAGAGGGAGGGCATGACAAATGATCTAAGCAACTCCTATAAAACCCCACTTCCAAAAAACCCACAGCACCTCCCAAAAGTGCTACACTGGGATCAAGCCTTTAACATATGGACCATTGAGGGATACAGTCAAACCATAGAAAGTGTTATAAAATTTTGCTGAATGTGACTTTGTATTGCCCACTCACAAAATTCACTCTACAGAGAATTACTCTTGAGAGAAATATCATATGTGACTATAATGTGTAAATTGCAATAGCCATATTTATATAAAATATGTCAGATATCAGTTTTAGGATGAACTCAATAATACCCAATATTCCTTTTTTGGGGGGAAGGGGGCAGTACTAGGGCTTGAAATAAGGGCATGCACCTTGAGCCACTCCACCAGCCCATTTTTGTGAAGAGATTTTTTTCAAGATAGGGTCTCACAAACTATTTTTTAATACACATTTTTTGCAGACATAAAGAAACATAAAGATAGGCTAGACATGGTGGTACATGCCTACAATTTCATATATTTGGAAGATGGAGATTAGGAGAATCACAGTTTGAGTACAGTCTTGAGAACAGACTCAAACTCAACAAATAAGCTTGATATTTCACATTTGTACTCACAGCTACAAGGGAGGCATAAATAAGAAGATAATGGTATGAGGCAAGCTCCAGGCAAAAAGCATGAGACCCTATCTAAAAAATATTTAAAGCAAAAAAAGGGCTGAGGCATGGCTCAATCTGTCTAGCAATAACAAGGCTCTGAGTTCAAACCCAAGTACTTCCAAAAAAAAGAAAAAGAAATGTAAAGAGGAGATCCAGAGAAAGAAAATACACTTCATCACATGTAATACAACCTTTACAAAATGAAAACAATTAACTATACCTTCCAAATACTTCAATTAGTTTTAAGTAATTAGTTCTTATAGTTAAAACTCATGGCAAAGAATTTATCAAAACATATACCTCTATCAAATATACCCGTAAAACCTTGCACTGTGGAATATTTTTTACTTTTTGTTTCTTGTGTTGTAAAACAGAGGAAAAGAAAGTGCTTGTAGATATCATTCTTAATACTATAGTGGAGGCAGAGAATCTCCACTTCATGTTAAATGGAGAAACCAGGAGGGCCCCCGGGCTGCCAGTTGCCCGTGCCCAGATGGCTTGGGAAGACGCGGACCAGGTGAGCTTCACGGTACCACGGTACTCCCACAGACAAGCCTGGGCCAGAGCAGCATAGCCCCCTGGACAGACTGACCTCCACCTGGAGAAAAAAGAGAAACTGAGTAATAAGCAATAAGAACAATAAAGACATGCAGGAAAGAGGGTGGGGCACCCTGAGCACCGAAGATTGGGGGAAGGGAATCCTTCCCTGGACTGTAAATAAACAAGCTGGGTGGGCCGGAGAGGCTCTGGTGGGAGCGGGGGCGCATGCCCAGCAACCAGGAGTGGGAAAACTTGTGAGAGTGGCAGAGGGAGGAAAACTCCACAGGAGAGGAGGGAAGACCCACTTCCCACGTGAACTGTAAACAAACATGGCAGCTGGCAGGAGCAGCAGCACCACCCAGTAATCAGGAGCAGGAAAGGTTGTGAAAGTGGCGGTGGGAGGAAAACTGCACAGGAGAGGGGTGAAGACCCACCTCCCACATGAATTGTAAATAAACATGCAGGCCTGACAACGCGGGTGCAGTGTCACCTTTCCCAGTGCTTGGAAAGGGGAAAGCTTGTAGCAGAAGCTCCCGCAGAGGAGAACTCTGAACAAACAAAGCCTGCAGGGCCAGGTGAGTGCTAAGCTCACCCCAGAGATCTGCATAAATAACGCCTCCAGCAACAGAAGGCTGACAGCAGCAGACAGGCAAGCCACAGGTGCAGATAGCATTCTCAGAACTGTCTCCAGACTCTTTTTTTACTTTTTCTCCCTACCTTTGATGAGAGAACAACCAAATTACACCTGCATGCTGAAAAACATACTGAAACTGTATTGCATTTGAACTTGGGACACTTGGTGGGGGTTTTTTTTTGTGCGTGTGTGTGTAGTTTTGTTCTACTTTATGCGTCCCCTTTGATGAGACAACTACAGAACAACATCTGAGGCACCATCTCCAGGATTGGAGACTGAGATGGACACCCAAATTATTAAGACCGAAATTTCATTGCATTTAAACTTGTAGGTTTTTTGGTTTTTTTGTTCTTTTTGTTTTTTTTTTTTTAATTTTCTATTTTCCATTTTATTTTAATTCATTTTTATACATAGATATTTCTTACATTAACTTATTTTTTTTTATTCTTATCTTTATTTTTTTATTTTTGATTTTCAATCCTCTCTCTGTCTCTCTAATGTCTGTTCAGCGTACCGTCAATTAGTACACTAATGCTCCCTGTTTATACCTTTGAAAATTTCTTCTCTGAAACCTTGTTCTGTTTTCTCCCTCTAGTCTGTGTATTTGTTTTCCCCTTTTCTTTAACTTCTTGCTTTCCATCTCAGCTTACCCTTCCATTCTAAATATTACCATTGTTATTATTACAAGCTACAAAATACTTAATTGCACACAGTACAAGGACAGTAACAACACCAAAGACAATGACGGGAAGACAGAAAAAAACAGGGAAACCAGTTTCCCCACAGCAAAAAATTAGTACAGGAACCAGAGGGGAATGAAGAAAACAGAAACCCAGATCCAGACTCCAACAAAATGAAGATAAACTATGCCAAAGGACCCAATGAAGCCCACAAGAATAGTTTAAAAGAAGACATACTACAGGTACTCAATGAGAATTTTATAGAGATGATACTGGATAGGGTCAACCAAAATGTACAGGAGACACTCAAGAAATTCCAAGACAACAAAAATAGAGAATTTGAAAAAGCAAAAGAAGAAATAAAGGAAACCATAGAAGCACTGTATAAACACCAAAGTGAAACAGAGAACACAATGAATAAACGGATAAATGAACTCAGGACAAAAACAAACAGTAAAGAGGAAATCACCCAAGATATGGAAAACCTCAGAAAAAAGAATGAAACAGAACTGCAAAACAAAATGGAAGGCCAATCCAGCAGAATAGAACAAACAGAAGACAGAATCTCAGAACTTGAAGATGAAATGGTAATTAAAGGAAAAACCAAAGAACTATTAATTAAACAACTAAAGACCTGTGAAAAGAAAATGCAAGAATTCACTGACTCCATCAAAAGACCAAACTTGAGAATCATGGGCATCGAAGAAGGAGAAGAGGTGCAAACGAAGGGAATGCATAATATATTCAACAAAATAATAGCAGAAAATTTCCCAAATCTAGAGAAAGATATTCCCATACAGATGCAAGAGGCCTCCAGGACACCAAACAGACCAGATCAAAATAGAACTACCCCATGACATATCATCATTAAAACAATAAGTTCAGAAACTAAGGAAAGAATATTGAAGGCTGTAAGAGAGAAAAAACAAGTAACATACAAAGGTAAACCCATCAAAATCACAGCAGACTTCTCAACAGAAACATTAAAAGCAAGAAGAGCATGCGGTGAGATCTTCCGGGCACTGAATGAAAATAACTTCAACCCCAGGATACTCTACCCAGCAAAACTATCATTCAAAATAGATGGAGCAATAAAAGTCTGCCATGATAAGCAGAAACTAAAACAATATGTGAGCACAAAGCCACCACTACAAAAGATTCTGCAAGGGATTCTGCACACAGAAAGTGAAACCCAACTTAACTATGAAAAGACAGGCAGCACCAAACCACAGGAAAAGAAAAAGCAAGACATTAGAGAGTAACCTCAACTTAGGTACACACAATCAAACCTTCAAACAACTAAGACAACTAAATGACAGGAATCACCACATACCTATCAGTACTAATGCTTAATGTTAATGGACTTAATTCACCCATCAAAAGGCACCGCTTGACGAAATGGATTAAAAAGGAAGATCCAACAATTTGTTCCTTACAGGAGTCCCATCTCACCGACAGAAATAAGCATAGGCTTAGGATGAAAGGCTGGAAGAAGATTTACCAAGCCAATGGCCCCTGAAAACAGGCAGGAGTAGCAATACTTATCTCTGACGTCAAACCTACATTGATCAAATGAGATAAAGAAGGGCATTCTATACTAATAAAAGGGGAAATAGACCAAAAGGAAATAATGATTATCAACCTGTATGCACGCAATGTCAACGCACCCAATTTCATCAAACATACCCTGAAAGACCTAAAAGCATATATAAACGCCAACACAGTGGTTGTGGGAGACTTTAACACCCCATTATCATCAATAGATAGGTCATCCGAACAAAGAATCAATAAAGAAATCCAAGATCTAAAATATGCAATAGATCAAATGGACCTAGCAGATGTCTACAGAACATTTCATCCAACCTCTACACAATATACATCCTTCTCAGCAGCCCATGGAACCTTCTCCAAAATAGATCATATCCTAGGGCACAAAGCAAGTCTCAGGAAATATAAGAAAATAGAAATTATACCATGCATACTATCTGATCACAATGCAGTAAAAGTAGAACTCAACAACAGAAGTAAAGACAAAAAAACATGCAAACAGCTGGAAACTAAATAACTCATTGCTTAATGAAGAATGGATCATCGATGAAATAAAAGAGGAAATTAAAAAGTTCCTGGAAGTCAATGAAAATGAAAACACAACCTACCGGAACCTATGGGACACAGCTAAGGCAGTCCTGAGAGGAAAGTTTATAGCCATGAGTGCATATATTAAAAGGACTGAAAGATCCCAAATCAATGACCTAATGATACATCTCAAACTCCTAGAAAAACAAGAACAAGCAAATCCCAAAACAAATAGAAGGAGAGAAATAATAAAAATAAGAGCTGAAATCAATGAAATAGAAACCAAAAAAACCATACAAAGAATTAATGAAACAAAAAGTTGGTTCTTTGAAAAAATAAACAAGATCGATAAACCCTTGGCAAACCTGACTAAAATGAGGTGAGAAAGAACCCAAATTAGTAGAATCAGGAATGCAAAAGGGGAGATAACAATAAATACCATGGAAGTCCAGGAAATCATCAGAGACTACTTTGAGAACCTATATTCAAATAAATTTGAAAATCTTAAAGAAATGGACAGATTTCAGGATACATATGATCATCCAAAACTGAACCAAGAGGAAGTTAATCACCTGAATAGACCTATAACACAAAATGAAATTGAAGCAGCAATCAAGAGTCTCCCCAAAAAGAAAAGTCCAGGACCTGATGGATTCTCTGCTGAATTCTATCAGACCTTTAAAGAAGAACTGATACCAACCCTCCTTAAACTGTTCCACGAAATAGAAAGGGAAGGAAAACTGCCAAACACATTTTATGAAGCCAGTATTACACTTATCCCAAAACCAGACAAAGACACCTCCAAAAAGGAGAACTATAGGCCAATCTCCTTAATGAACATTGATGCAAAAATCCTCAACAAAATAATGGCAAACCGAATTTAGCAACACATCAAAAAGATTATTCACCATGACCAAGTAGGCTTCATCCCAGGGATGCAGGGGTGGTTCAACATACGAAAATCAATAAATATAATAAACCACATCAACAGAAGCAAAGACAAAAACCACTTGATCATCTCAATAGATGCAGAAAAAGCCTTTGATAAGATCCAACATCATTTCATGATAAAAGCTCTAAGAAAACTAGGAATAGAAAGAAAGTACCTCAACATTATAAAAGCTATATATGAGAAACCTACAGCCAGCCTTATACTTAATGGAGAAAAACTGAAACCATTCCCTCTAAAATCAGGAACCAGACAAGGATGCCCACTATCTCCACTCCTATTCAACATAGTACTGGAATTCCTAGCCAGAGCAATTAGGCAAGAAGAAGGAATAAAAGGAATACAAATAGGTAAAGAAACTGTCACACATGCACAGGAAATCAATGTGAGTCAATGCCCTGTATAGCTAAAGCCAAGATGCCCCACCACTGATGAATGGATTGAGAAAATGTGGTATCTATACACAATGCAATTTTATGCAGCCATGAAGAAGAACGAAATGTTATCATTTGCTGGTAAATGGATGGAATTGGAGAACATCATTCTGAGTGAGGTTAGCCTGGCCCAAAAGACCAAAAATCGTATGTTCTCCCTCATATGTGGACATTAGATCAAGGGCAAACACAACAAGGGGATTGGACTTTGAGCACATGATAAAAGCGAGAGCACACAAGGGAGGGGTGAGGATAGGTAAGACACCTAAAAAACTAGCTAGCATTTGTTGCCCTTAACGCAGAGAAACTAAAGCAGATACCTTAAAAGCAATTGAGGCCAATAGGAAAAGGGGACCAGGAACTAGAGAAAAGGTGAGATCAAAAAGAATTAACCTAGAAGGTAACACACACGCACAGGAAATTAATGTGAGTCAACTCCCTGTATAGCTATCCTTATCTCAACCAGTAAAAACTCTTGTTCCTTCCTATTATTGCTTATACTCTCTCTACAACAAAATTAGAAATAAGGGCAAAATAGTTTCTGCTGGGTATTGAGGGGGTGGGGAGGAGAGGGTGGGGGCGGAGTGGGTGGTAAGGGAGGGGGTGGGGGCAGGGGGGAGAAATTACCCAAGCCTTGTATGCACATATAAATAATAAAAGAAAAAAATTAATTCTTGTCTTAGCTAAAAAAAAATACTATAGTGGACACTGATGATTCACAGAATAATTAAGAAATTCACTGCTGACACCATGTGCAAAACTGGCACATCTACATCTTCCATTCAGACAGATGTCACTGAAGCAGACATCCCTGGTACTTTTTGTTAATCTGAAAGAAAATACTTTCCATTTATAACCAGATAAAACCCACTGCAGAAGTAAAGAAAATATATACTCAAATAACATTTCTAAGCAAAATGCACAAGATGTTAAACTAATACAGCATTAAATTACAAATGACCAATTTCATTCGTTACTAAATCCTGGAAGGAAAGGGTCTGTGTTATGATCTTAAATACCATCTTGAAGCAGTTTTCTATTATCATGCATGTGCACATTTTAGTCAAGCATGGTAGCATTTCCTGAGTTTTCTTAGTGCTATCTCAGTGAGATTCCTCTGTCCAAGAACAAATATTAAATCACTCTAACAGATGTATCCCCTTCTCTGAAGAAGTCTGTTTGTTTTTCAGATCTGCTAATTCTACCTTTCTCCCCATTGTTCTTGATGTATTTTGTTAGTACTCATTTCTATTTATTGCACAATTGGAAAATTTGACCATATTTTCTGTTGAACCCAAAGATTGCAACTCCTTTATTCATGTTATAATGCTTTCTTGAAATCCAAACTAAGACCTGCTACTGGACCTGTGGTATAAGAGTATGAAGAGTTATGATTAATCTCCACTCTCTGAACAGCTGATCAAGTCAAAAACATGACAAGGTATGAGCTGGTCTTGCTCCCCAACTTCATTCACCCTGTTGGTGCCTCCATTTGCCACAAGGAAGAAATGTCTTGTCTTTGAAGAACAAGTCTTTGTTCAGAGTCATTCTCCCATGTTTCTATTACCCTAGGATTACCAAGTTTACTGCTCTCAACTGCTGATTTATTATGTCAGAAACAAACAGCAAGGTGAACAATTTAACTCAACTTAGAGTGAAGCAAGAACTCAGGAGAATTCTAGGCCAGAAAAGTCAGGGTGAATATTGAAGATGATCTAAGATAAACCATTTTGAATTAGAGTGTTTTAGAATAGATTCAATTTGTGCTAAGCTAAAGATTTTCATTACAGTCAAGTAAAAGGATAGCTTTATTTAATGGGTGATCAGTTTGAAATCAGTCCCGAGATTTATCATTTAGAATCATGGAGGAGCCATTTTAATGTACATCAAACTATTAATAAGACAAAAAATGAGACATAAAGGACCTCATATTACTTAGTCTGAAAAAATATTCAACTAAAAAGACATATGAGTTGCTACCATAGGTGGAGAAGGTGACCACACATAGGCAGGTAGTGATCAGCTCTCCTCAGACTTCCCTGGGAATAGAATCAAAAGAAATTATTTCAAAATCTAACCTGGCAATTTTTTAATTAAGGAAAAGAGCAGATATTTAGCATTGTAAAAGTGATTAAAACAGATTTAGAAAGTTTTAGAAGTCTAAATAAAAGAAAAAAAATCCCCCAAAGTATTGAATGTATATGAATACTTTACCTATATTTCACATTTTATATTTTTGAATTTTCACTGATGTATTTTTGAAAATCTTAAAAAATAGAAGGGTAAACAGAACCTGATTTGCTCTGAAGTACTGCCAGTCTTAAACATGCCAATTTTAGTCTTAGCTTCTCCTAAGTGCCCCAATTTAGATTAAACCATATGGCTATCATAGTTATAAGCCCTCATTTTACAAGATGCTCAGCTGAAATTATAAAAGTACTGAGTAACAGAACTGATGTTGACTAAGAAGTGTCTGATTCTTCCATGTTAAAGGCATATTCTTCTAAGGAACAAGACCAGATTTTTAGCACATATTTTAATTGCTAAAGCAAGGGAGTTTTCCTGACAGAGTAACTACTAACTGATAATCAAGTATCAAACTTGGAAAATTTTCCATACATTTACTATAATAAAATTTTACTCTTAGTTCAAGAGTCAATATATTGTAGTTTACTGAATATAAAAAATAAGGGGTATGGCAAATTAAGCAAAAACTTCTCAAGAATCTCCCTACAGACAAGTGGCTCAATGGTCAGACTGGGAGGGCCTTGTGACTGCTTGAATAGAAGAGATTGGAAATACACCCAGGTCAGTTTCCAGTCCAAGGTCTTAGAAAATTCCATTTTGTACTTTTTGTCTCTTGGAATACTTTCATAGCTTTGACATACTATATTGATTCCATCTATTCTGAGTCCTTGAAGCTAGCATATAGGTACCATGTTCAAAACTCTCAGAGGAGTCAGGACATCCAGCCACCCCTGCTTAGGCAACAGATACATTTGCAAAGCAATCTTAACCCTCCAAACCATTGCAACCAAATCCTACCAAATTGCATAATTTAACTTCAAATAGAGAAATATGGGTCAACTAAGCTCTACCCAATTTTTGGGTTCACAAAATAATGAGACATGACAAATCCTCTCTTGCTTTAATCTTCTAGGTTGTGGGGTAATTTATTATTTAGCAATAGATAACTAGGTTGCAATGTGGTACCTGGAAGTGTGGGGCTGTGATGTCAAAGATCTGAAAACCCATTACTAGAATTGTGTGGCAGACTGGAGTTGACAGGAACTATTGACCAATCCATGAATAGTCTCAAGAGACTGTTAGGGAAATAAGGACAATGAGGAAGCATTATTGGAGGCCAATAAAAAATGAAAGTTGAGTTAGATACAGAGCAAGAGACAGAGACAGAGAGAGGTTAGAGAAACTATTGCTTACAGCACCAGGTAAAGTAGAAAAGTAACCTTCTGATCTCAGAAAACTTGTCAAGATTTGCAGGGACAAATTCTTCCATCTACCTATGACAAAATGAAAGATGAAAGAGACAAATTGAAGAAGAAATCCTTTAATTTTCTTGCATAATGTGGAGGAAACACTAAGAATTCAGGACAGTCTTTCCAAACCTACAAAATCTGCTACAAGTAAGAAATAGCCTCAGAGAAAAGATCAAATTCGGGTCCCTCCTACTAAAGCAAGGACTAAGGGTAAAGATGAAGAAAGGGTGAAAGTGTAAAAACCTTTTTTACAACCTCAGAGAGACTAAAGTTAGCATTTCATGAGTCCTTTCATCTGGAAAACATGACTACTAGGGACAAAAAGCCATCTTAGGCAAGACCTATAGAGTCTCTTTAACAATACTGGGCTTCTGAAAATCTTGAGAGCATTGTCCTAGCTCCATAAAGTGCCTTAGGTTCAAAAGAGTATATTTTGAAGATATTTCATATGTAGTGTTTTCAATTGGAATAGATCATAAATTAATTCATAAAGACTGCAAACCTTTTAAAACAATTATACCAGTTGGACTAAAAAAAGGATAATATTTCGCAATGCAAAACACATTTCAGTCCTTAATTTTCTCTAGATAAAAATAAAGCTGAGAAAACTATTCAGTTACAAAGACAAACTGTTTCTTACAGAAAGGAAAGGTGAGTCTGATATCAGAACCAAGATGGAAAAAGAGAAACCAGTAAGCAGACAGGATAACTTCCATTAAATAGTACTGGCCTCTAATTTTTTTAAATGACAAGTGCTTGACTAGATTTCAGAATTGCTGTGGATCAAAGATTGTCACGTGCTTCCTATTTTCTCCCTTTTTGAACAAATGTATCTATTGCTGCTATTCCATGCCTATCTTACCATTGTGTATTCTGTGTGGAGAAAAAGGATAACTCAGCTCGAATTCACAGAATTAAGATCATGAGAAAACATACTCAAAGGAGGCTAACATAAACCATAACTCATTTAAGTGGAATGAGAGCTTGGACTTCATAATAATACTGCAAGAGGATAAAAATTTATGAAATTTAAAAGTGAGTGTATTTTCCATTTTGATGAAATATAAGCAATTTATGATTCAAAGCAAAGCATAATGGATTAAACATAGCTGTGTATTCTCAGAAACTCCTTTCATGGAGAGCGGGTATATCATCACTCCCTTAGTGCTAAATAAATTCTACTATAATTTGAACTGACATAATTAAAAATGGAAGTGATACCAGGTTTGTCTCAATTCAAAAAATTTCTTCAACTCAATATCTAAAAAAAGACTGCAGCAAGCATTATATCCAGTAGTGGAAATACTAGATACTTTCCCTCTAAGATTGGAAACTTTCTGTTGCTATTCAACACTGTATTGAAAATTCTAACTAATATAACCAATAAGAATAACCAGTAAAAATTGTACATATTGAAAAGTAAGAAATAAAATGATAACAAAATTTCCATGTAAAAAATCTCTAAAAACCTGAAAAAAAAAAAACTGGAACTAATCAGCAAATATACCAACTTCTGAGGAACAAGGTCAATAATGGAGGTATTACTTTCTTATATAACAAGAACATATAATTGCAAGTAGAAACTATAAAACAACATAACATAGTATCATCAAGCAATTCAATACTTAGGTGAAAATAAAAATATGTACCAGGATTGTATGCAGAAAACTAAAAACACTATGAAAGACATCAAAGAAGGTCTAAAAATGGAGAGATATTCCATGTTCCTGGAATGGAAGACTCAAAATTGTTAAGATATTAAATCTTCCAAATTTTACCAAAAACTTCATTTGAATCACCTTCAAAATCCCAGGAAATATTTTGTATATGTCAAAAATTGATTTTAAATTTAAGTAAAGGAAAAAGGCATACCATAGCCAATAAAATACTATAGAAGAAAAAATGTATCTGACATATCTATTTCAAGGCTCAAAACTAAATTAATCAACAAAGTATGGTATTAGCAAAATAACAGACATATTGAATAAGGTAATAGAATGTAGGACCTATAAAAATGCAGTCAACTAATTTTTTATAGTCTTAAAAATAATCCAATGAAGGAAGGCTAGACTTTTTAACAAATGACACAGAAAGAATTGGATATCCATGTATGGAATTGGAGAGCTCATACCTTCCACTAATGTTAACTCTAAATGGATTTTAGACCTAAATGCAAAATGAAAAACTAAAAACAAACAAACAGAAACTAAAAAAACTACTAGAAGAATATGTAGGAAAAAATCAGTGTGACCTTCAGTTAGTAATGAGGTCACAGATATAATGCTGAAATCATGATTCATAAAGAAAAACTGATAAACTTAAATAGATAAAAGACTTACTTAAGATTAAATCTTTCTTTGGAAAACACTACAAAAAGAGGGAAGAAGGAGCTGCAGGTATATGTCAGTGGAAAGAGTTTGCCTAGCACAAAGACCTGAATTCAATTCACAACACAAGAGAGAAAGAGGGAGAGACAGAGTGAGAAGCCACAGAACAGACTGGGAGAACATATTTGTTAAGCACGTATTTGATAGAGGACTTGAATCTAAAATATTCAAAGAACTCTTAAAATTCAACAATGAGAAAACAAAACTGAGATCTCACCAAGAGATATTTGTCAGAGAAAATACACAAATGACAAGGAACACATGAAAAATGCCCAATATGATTGTCTTTAGACAAATGAAAAATAAAATAAACATGAGATACCACAATACACCTGTAGGATAGCTTAAATCCAACCATCTAAAAACACCAATTGCTGATTAAAATGCAGACCTGCAGGAACTCATATTCATTTCTGGCAGGAATGAAAAGTAGCACAACTACATTGGAAGACAGTTTGTCAGTTTTCTATGAAGCTAAACATATTATCATGTGATCCAGCAACCACACTCTTAGATATTTGTCCAGTTAATCTGAAAACTCACATCCACACAAAAACACTAATTGAACATTTGTCTCAGATTTATTCTTAATCACTCAACTGTAAATAGCCGACAATTTTTTTATTCATTTATTCACATGTGCATATATTGTTTGGGTCATTTCTCCCCCCCCCAACCCACAGCCCCTCCCTATCACCTTACCCCTTCTCTCTTCCAGGAAGAACCTGTTCTCCCCTAATCTCTAATTTGTTGAAGAGAAAACATCAGCAATAATAAGAAAAACAAAGCATTTTTCTTAGTTAAGTGTAGCTATACAGAGAGATTCCTAGCATTGCTTCCATGTACAAATGTGTTACAACCCAAGTTGATTCATCTCTAACTGATCATTACATTGGTTCCTGATCCCCTTCTCGTGTTGACCTCTGTGGCTTTCAGGTTTCTATATTAGTTCCTCTGGAGTGGGGACATCAAACGCTTTCATGTTTTGGGTTTTCTACCTATCCCCATATGTCCCATATGTGCTCTCCCCTTGTCATGTGACCCATGTCCAACCACATTGCTGCTGGATCTAAAGTCCGCATATGAGGGAGATAATATGATTTTTGGACTTCTGAGGCTGGCTAACCTCACTCAGAATGATGCTCTACAGTTCCATCCATTTACTTGTGAATGATAAGATTTCATTCTTCTTCATGGCTGAGTAAAATTCCACTGTGTATAAATACCACATTTTCTTGATCCATTCGTCAGTGGTGGGGCATCTTGGCTGTTTCCATAACTTGGCTATTATGAATAGTGCTACAATAAACATGGGTGTGCACGTGCCTCTGGAGTAACCTGTGTTGCATTCCTTTGGGTATATCCCCAGGAATGGGATTGCTGGATCATATGGTAGATCTATGTTTATATTTTTAAGAAGCCTCCAAATATTTTTCCAGAGTGGTTGCATTATCTTGCATTCCCACCAGCAGTGTATGAGGGTTCCTTTTTCCCCACATCCTCACCAACACCTGTTGTTAGTGGTGTTGCTAATGATGGTTATTCTAACAGGGGTGAGGTGGAATCTTAGTGTGGTTTTTGATTTGCATTCCTTTATGGCTAGAGATGATGAGTATTTTGTCATGTGTTTTTTGGCCATTTGAATTTCTTCTTCTTTTTTTAATAGCACAAATTAAGTGATGTAATATACATATAATTAGATTCCCAGAAAAACAAAGGAGGCTCTATAAATATTTCAGTAATAATATCCATTTTATCCAAGTTTTGTGACATCTATAAACTACATCAAGCAGTGTAAGTTGCATCAAAAGAAACAATCTTTTTCTTGTAGAAAAAGTCATAAAGAAGAAATCTTAAAAGCTGATAGAGATGAAAATCAACACACTGCATTAGGTAATAAGAAAATGAGAATAATTTCAGACATTTTGTCATAATTATGTAGGCCATATGTATTTATCTTCTGGGACTGCTCAACCAAGTTTCACAGAGTAGATGGCTTAAGCAATATATATTTATTTTCTCATAGTTCTGGAGGTTAGAAAAAAATTTTTGAGTCTTTTCCTGAGGCTCTTTCTCCTTGTTTGTTTGTTTATTTGTTTGTTTTTCCAACCTGGGTGACCTTGGACTGTGATCCTCTTACCTATGCATCCCTCATAGCTCAGATGACAGCTGTGTGCCACATCAGGCTTATTTATTGAGATGGGGGGGTCCCACTACCTTTGTGCCTGAGCTGGCTTCAAAATCAATCCTCCCAATCTCCACCTTCTGAGTAAGTGATATTACAAACATATAGTTCAATGCCCAACCTCTCGTTGGTTTTTAAATAAGTGTTTTATTATTCAGGGTCTCCAGAGAAACAGAACCAACAAGATATATAAGCTATGTAAAACATAATATATATTATTTATATACAACACATGAATATATATTGTATAATGTGGAAGATAACATATAACATGTATATAATGAGGAATTGGCTCACATTATTGTGGGGGCTGCGAAGCTCCACAATTTGCTGTCTGCAGACTGGATATCCAGGAAGGAAGAATTTGCAAATTAGTCCCATTTCTTCAGGATTTTCAAGTTTATTAGAATATAGATTCTGAAAGTAGTCTCCGATAATTTCCTGGATTTCCATGGTGTTTGTGGTTCACTCCTTTTCTGCATTTCTGATCTTGCTGATTTGGGTATTTTCTCAACTCATTTTAGTAAGGTTTGTCAGGGGTCTGTCAATCTTATTTATTTTTTCAAAGAATCAGATTTTTGTTTCATTGATTCTTTTTAGGGTTTTTTTGTTTGTTTATTTCTATTTCATTGATTTTAGCCCTTATTTTTATTATTTCTCTCCTTCTGCTTGTTTTGGGATTTGCTTGTTCTTATTTTTCTAGGAGTTTGAGATGTGGCATAAGGTCATTGATTTGAGATCTTTCTGACCTTTTAATATATGTACTCATGGCTATAAACTTTTCTCCATGGCTGCCTTTGCTGTGTCCCATAGATACTGGTAGATCATGTTTTCATTTTCATTAACTTCCAGGAACCTTTTAATATCCTTTTTTATTTCATCAATGACCCATTGATCATTGAGCAATGTGTTGCTCAACTTCCAATTGTTTGCATATTTTCTGCTGTTGTTTTTGTTGTTGATTTCTAGTTTTAATGCATTGTGATCAGATAGAATGCATGGGATTATTTGTTTTCTTACATTTGTTGAGGCTTGCTTTGTGCCCTAAGTTATGATCAATTTTGGAGAAGATTCCATGAGCTGCTGAGAAGTATGTATATTGTGCAAATGTTGGATGAAATATTCTGTAGACATCAGCTAGGTCCATTTGGTCTATGGTATGATTTAGTTCTAGAATTTTGTTATTGATATTTTGTTTGGATGACCTATCTATTGTCGAGAGGGGGGTATTAAAGTCTCCCACTTCCACTGTGTTGGAGTCTATGTATGTTTTTAGATCCTTCAGTATACGTTTGATGAAATTGGGTGCATTGACATTGGGTGCATATAGGTTGATAATTGTTATTTCCTTTTGGTCTATTTCCCCTTTTATTAGTATGGAGTGTCCTTCTTTATCTCGTTTGATCAATGTAAGTTTGAAGTCTACTTTGTCCAAGATAAGTTTTGCTACTCCTGCCTGTTTTGGGAGGCCATTGGCTTGGTAAATCTTTTTCCAGCCTTTCACCCTCACCCAGTGCTTGTTTATGTCAATGAGATGGGTCTCCTGTAAGCAACAAATTGTTGGGTCTTTCTTTTTAATCTAATTTGCCAAACAGTGTCTTTTGATGGGGGAATTAAGTTCATTAGGTTTCAGTGTTAGTATTGATAGGTATGTGGTAATTCCAGTCATTTAGGTTTTTTGTTGTTCAAGGGTTTGATTGTGTGCACCTGAATCAATGTTACTCTCTAATTTCTTACATTTTCTTCTGTGGTTTGATACTGCCTGCTGTTTCATGATTTTGGTTGCTTTCACTTTCTGTGTGCAGAATTCCTTGAAGAATCTTTTGTAGTGGTGGCTTGGTGGTCATATATTGTTTTAGCTTCCACTTATCATGGAAGACTTTTATTGCTCCATCTATTTTGAATGATAGTTTTGCTGGGTAGAGTATCCTAGGGTTGAAGTTATTTTTATTCAGTGCCCAGAAGACCTCACTGCATGCTCTTCTTGCTTTTAAGGTTTCCATTGATAAATCTGCTGTGATTCTGGTGTGTTTACCTTTGTGTGTTATTTGTTTTTCCTCTCTTACAGCCTTCAATAGTCTTTCTCTTTTCTCTGTGCTTGTTGTTTTAATGAAAATATGTTGTGGGGTAGCTCTATTTTGGTCCAATCTGTTTGGTGTCCTGGAGGCTTCCTGTACCTGAATGGGCATAGTTTTCTCTAGATTTGGGAAATTTTCTGTTACTATTTTGTTGACTATCTTATGAATTCCTCTTGTTTGCACCTCTTCTCCTTCTTCAATGCCCATGATTCTCAGGTTTTCTCTTTTGACTGAGTCAGTGAGTGCTTGCATATTCTTTTCACAGGTCTTGAGTTGTCTGATTCATAGTTCTTTGATTTTTCCTTTATTTCCATTTCATCTTCAAGTTCTGAGATTCTGTCTTCTGCTTGTTCTAGTCTGCTGGAAGGACCTTCCATTTTGTTTTGTATCTCTGTTTCATTCTTCATTCTTTCTTCTGATGTTTTCCATATCATGGGTCACTTCCTCTTTAATATTGTCAATTTTTGCCCTTAATTCATTTATCTTTCTATTTATGGTGTAACATGGCATGGAGAAGCATTTTACAGGCTGGGAGTTCAGGGTTTTAGAGTTTTGTTTTTTCTTTTTGGTTTTGTTATTTGTTTGTTTGGTTTTGCCAAGTGTGGCTCCAGCAGGAAAGTATTCTCTTTGGTCTGCTGAAGGTCTCCCAAGCATGTTTGGAGGTGACTGCCGGTGGACTGGCAGGTTGGCAGGTGGCTGGCCAGTGGGTGGGTGGCAGCCAGTGTGCTGGCAGACCTTCATGTGGCAGCCCAGTGGGCAGGCAGCAGCAGAGTGTGGGTGGTGGCCCACCTGTTCTTTCAGGGTATGGTGGCTTGGAGAAGACTTCCATGCTTAGGGCTTCTGGGTGCCAAAGTTTCAGCTCTCCCTTGTGCTTTACCTCAGCCAAGTGTGTCTCCAGCATCTCAGCAAGGTCCCTGATTTACAGAATTCACAAAGTCTGCATCTGTGTCCCAGTCACCATTTTGGATCCTCCCCCAAGATAATCTTTAATAGGGGCCGAACAAACAATTTTGGCACATTGATGCAATGTAATACTTTTTCTATGATCTGAATTTTGTCTTTCTAAAATTCTTATGTTGAAGTCCTAACCTTAAAGTGATCATATTAGAATGTGGGGCTTTAAGAAGTGATTAAGTCATGCAGGTGGAGCCATTGTGAATGGGATCAATGCCCTCACAAAAGAGAACTGAGAGACCTCTTTGCCTCTCATTATGTGAGGTTGTAGTAAAAAGATGACCATCTAGGAAACAAGCCCTCACAACACAGTGAATCCTTCAGTGCCTTGATCTTCATTTTTCAGGCTCTCCAACTATAAGAAATAAATGTCTGCTGTTTACAGGCTGCTTAGTTTATAGTATTTTGTAATAGCAGCCCAAATAGACCAGGACCACTAGCCAATGATAAAAGGGAATGAGCTCTCAAGCCATTCAAAAAGATAGATAAGTCATAATCATCATAATTATATGTTATCAAGTGTAAAAAGCTAGACTGCAAAACCTCTACACTGTGTGATTCCAGATATATGACATCTGTGAATGACAAAACTATAAAGTAGAAAATTGAACAGTTGTCAGGGTTGGGAAGGGAGAGTTGAGTGAATGATACTGGGGAAGTTTTAGAGTAGTGAACATATTCTGTATAATACTGTACTACTGGATACGTGACACAATGCATTTGCCTGAACCAACAGAACTTTATTATACATAGGGTGAAGCTTAACATCTGCAATTTGTATTATGGAATGTAGAAAGTGACAAAAACTATCTAACTGTATTTACATATGAATGAAACAAACTCACCAAAGGGATCAGGGAAGTAGGAGCTAATGTGTTAACTATGGAAATTAATAGAATCTGTAAGACTAGTGGTAGAAAGAAATGTGTATAAGCACTATCTTTCTAGTAGACGTGATTCCCTAGAGTTATAGGATAATAATTTGACTTACTATACACTTATGCAGAAACTGAACTCATAAGCAAATGGATAGCAGATGGTGTTAGCCAGTTTTCTCACTGTTGGAGTGAGTGATTACAGCAGGGAGAAGGGTAAAATGAACCATGGCAAAATGGATCAGAGTTAGAGATACTGCTTTATGAACTCATGTTTAGCTTAATAAAGGTACATACAGTTTCTTATGGAAATGTTTGTAGATTTATGTATACACAATATCTTCTTGCTCTCATCTGATAGGGGTAAGGAAGCAAAAATGACGCTACAGCAACAAACACTTAGTACTCAGATCTTAATTTCTAATATGATTTCCCAATAAAAGGAACTTGGGATTTTTAGAGAAATGGCTGGTTTAATGCTGGGAAGTAAATACACAAGATGAACTCATAGCATGCCATAGTGAAAGAAAATAAGGAAGTTTTTGAAACAACCAACCAAAGGATTCCCACAATGATGGAACATGCCATAGAATGCAGACGCCAACTCATTGGCTAAACCTAGAACAATTTGAGTAACAAAATAAACAATTAGTATTTGATCAATAACCACTGTCTAAAATAAATATTCATGAATCCATACTGATATAAATAAATAAAACGGTGGGAGAATTTCCTATGCAGATAAATTCCAAATAATTAATATAAGTACTTTGCTCTGAAGGAGGTAGAGATTAATTCAAACCAGGTAATCAGAGTAACATTAATCATGGTAGGTCACTGATAGGATGTACCTTTGCTATACATCAAGATATGAATAGCATGTACCCATCACTTACCTTGGTGTAGTTGAAAAGCCACTTTACCTCTAAAACTACATCCCTTCAATCCAATCATGAGAAAAACATCAGAAAAATCTCAGTCAAGACATATTCTACAAAAATGCCTGATGAGTACTCCTCAAACTGTCAAGGTCATTGAAAAAAAGGAAAGTCTTAGAAACTGTCATTTATAGCCAAGAGTAGCCTAAGGAGACATGACTGCTAAATGTTATGTGTTTTCCTGGATGGAATCCTGGAACATAAAAAGAGCATAAAGGAAAAACTGAAGAATATTATATTCAAATTTTAATAGTAATGTATCAATATTATTTTATTCATTGTGGCAAGGTTGCCCTATGAATATCAGATGCTAATAATGAGGGAAAACTGATTGTGAAGTATATGGGAATGCATGTACTATGTTCCAATAATTTTATCAATATGAAACTGCTTTAAAATGAAAAGTTTATTTTTTAAAAGACCAAGTTTGAAAAACTTACAGTATATGAATTCAGGACAATGCAGATTATTAAACTAAAATAAACGAGACTGGTAGTGGCATTAAGATGAACATAGAGAACAATGGGACAGCACAAAGAATCTAGAAATATACACAAACTCATATAGGCAATCAATTTTCAGCAAAACTGATAAGACAATTCAATGATAAAATACTTTTTTAAAAAACTGGAGATGAAAAATGGATATGCATACACATAAAAATGAATCTTAACCCTTACTTCACACCTCACACAATAGTTAACAGATATGCATCATAGACCCACACATATGAACTTAAATTATTAAAATTATAAGATAATACAGAAAAATATTTTCTTGTGCAGAGAAAAGTAGATTGATGCTGGTACACATGAATACCTTCATATAGAAAGATTTAAAGATAGAAATCAAATGTTGCAAAATGTCAAAAATTGGAAAATTGATGTGAAAGATATTCTTAGAATTCTTGAAATTTTTCTGTAGGTTTGAAACTTTTCAAAATTAAATAGCATCAAATTGAAAAATGAAAAACACTGAATTATAGGATCACTCCAAAGGCCTTGAAATAATTAAATTTAATTATACTAAATATTCTAGCTATAGCAATGAATGGCTTTTAAACAAGACCAAAGAAAGTGGTAAGCAGCGATAAATGCAGAAGAGATTAGAGGAAGATAAAGACAGAATTAAAAAATCATTGAATTTAGCACCATGAAATTCATTGGCGACAGGTGAAATCAGTTTCAATGCAGTAGTAGGAGTAGAAATAGAATTTAAGCATGGTGGTGTGTAAATAAGTATTGAAGAAATAAAAACAGCCTTGTAATAAATTCTTTGCAGAAGTTACGTGAAGGGAATTGCTTCATTTTTTTAATAGAACACAAATATGAAGAAATGGGTGCAAAAGAAAGTAAGTCTTTAAATTGTTATGGGACAATTCAAATTTTAAATTGTTATGTGACATTTTGTTTCTGGTGGTTCCTATTTTTTCAGTGCTGAATGAAATAATGGTATTCATTTGAAATTTAGCTTGAGAAAATTAAGAAACCTGAAGAGTTGGAAAGTTAGCTTCTAAGACCGTCATAGTAGGATTTCTATTCTATCATGGCAATCCATTTAAGAATGAATTTGTATTTCTATAATATTCATGGCAGTATGAAAAATATTGTTAATTAAGTATGAACACTACATTTTTTTCATTTATCCAAGAGAAATTAAGCCTCTGTTTGCTCAAAATACTGTACAGAAATCATTACAACATCTTTACTCTTAGTTACTCAACTCAAATGTCCTTCCTGGACATCCATACAGTGCAAAACTACTCAACGACAAAGAGAACGACATAAACTACTGACGTATGTGGCAACACAGACTCTCCAATGCATCAAGTGAAAGAGCTAAGATTAAAAAGAATGGGTAATGTTTGATTCCACTTATATGAAATTCTGGAAAGTCATAGCATACAGAAAACAAGCCAGTAGTTGCTTAGGGCACAGGGACAAGAAAGCAGTAGATTACAAAGGGCTATTCTTTGGAATTTCTTATGTAATCAAATTTTTCTGCCTCTTGATTTGGTGGCGGTTACAGGACCTATGTATTTGTCAAGCCTCATAAAACTGTATGTCAGATAGGAATAATTTTACTATATGTAAATTAAAGCTTAATTTTTTAAAAGTAGCTGATAACTCTGGAGGCTTGGACTTCTGACATTGCCTGAGGTAAATAAACAATTGTGTGAAGCATGATAAAAATGGTTTGCACAGCCATTAAATGTAGAAATTCCTAACTGGCCTGCTAAGCATAAGATATAAGTGTACCTAGGTGCCGATTTCTTTTATTTGTAAGAGCAGTTGGGCAGACCCTGCGTTTCAAAGCTCGTAAAGTAGGCATTTCAGCTGGAAGCAACTTCAACTGTAGACTCCATCATGCTGTACACACATTATTGCTATCTGCTTCCCATGGCAGGAGGAATCATGGGAGCACTGTCTTAGCAGGAGATGGACTTGTCTTTGAGAGCGATAGTAATGCAGTTCTAACTATTTCTCTCAGTGGTGTGAGAGCTGCTACTATATCCCCATGATTGAGGAGTGCTTCCACACTAAGCTATGTACAGAGACCTAGTCCAGATAACACACAAAAAAAGGGCAGTGCTATTACTGTGTACAAAATAGCAGCATGAAAATTCCACATAACAAACCATAAAGGATGCAGTCAATCTGTGGTCAGAGGGAATTAACAACACTGAAATACTCTATTTTAATCAGGAAGAACAAAATCCAATGAATTTAGCATTTCATTCAATAGCTTGGATTAGGAGATTGAGGAACAAAATAAATTTAATTTTATAAGTGAAAGGATAATAAGCAAAGTCAGACACTAATACATTTGTACACAAGTATACAACTATAAGAAAAATATGTCAAATAAAAAAAATTACAGTTTTGCCAATAAATGAGACTACAAAATTTTTTAAAAGGTTGAGTTTCTAAGAAGAGCAAAGAACACTAAAATCTAAGACCTAGAAAATTCAAATAAACCATTAATACCTAAAGACATGGGAAAATGTCTCAATAATTAAACTCCACTTCTCCACGTTTTATAAACTTTTTTAGAACATAGAAAATTTCTGACAGGGCTATCTGGTATTAGGTGGTAATATTCTTCTTATCTTTATTTCCCAGAAATAAAAGCCAGTATGCATTGCTTTTTAAGTTAGAAACAAAATATTAAACTGTACTTTTTAAAATAAATTTTCTCAATCAAGTTTCTGTTACTATTATTAATAACTTTTGCATTTGGCATTTACAATCTACCTCAACAAACTAAAACTAAAACATATGTTTTAGAAAATTGTCTTCATCTTCAAAAAGAATTTTGCATCTTCTCAGTGAAGACATGTCACAATCTATTAAAAGAAGTTTAACGTGCTTGGGAGTAGAGAATTGTTTAAGAACATTATAGACTAACCAAGCTTCCAGAGGCCTGCATGATCATATGAGAATATGAAACAAAGGAATCCTCAAATGAATCTGTTGAAAGAGCTGGCCTCCAAGTTCTCCCTCATTGCTTAACTGTTCAATGGAAAGGAGAAATGTCAGATGACTAGAAGTGTTGAAATACAAACTCCCTCTGAAACCTTGGTTGGATTTTTGTCAGATTTAAATAGTTCCCAAGTTTCTGACAAAGCAATGAGAAATTTTTTTTTCTCTAAATGATGAAAGTGTAAAAAATGATACTGCTTCACCTCCCTATATGTATGCTAAATGTATATATATATATATATATATATATATATATATATATGTGTGTGTGTATGTATATATGATGACTGACAAGCACCTAGTTGTCATCAAGAGGTGGAAGATGCAGGGACATACATTTGAAAAATGATTCTAAGGGTCTGTACAGTGACTATGAAGGAGGAATGAGGGAGGTAAGAAGTCACTTTCTTTACAGAAGAAACTAGGAAGAAAAATACAGTAGCATTATGAAAAGGAAAATGCTAGAATCATCTCAATGCATTTGAATTTTTAATTTTCTTTTTCATCTGTTAAAAATTTTAAAAAACTGAATAATAATTTTCAAAATTACCTAAAATGACAAACACTTTCAATTAAAGATGGACAATAAAGACATCGTGGATAGGAAAGAGGGCAGGTGAGAACTACAGCAAATTGACTAAGGAAGTAATTCCAAGAGAGGACCTTACCTCTTCCACAGATACAAATAATGTGAGAGACACGTGCCAAGGAATGAAGTTCCAGGACCTTGAGGAACTTCGACATCTACACACCATCCACCTCATCAGAATTCACCAGTTGTGCTTTATGTAAATTAAATTCCTTAGCTGTGATGGAAAAGTTGTGCCAGAAAAAAGAATGTCAACTTGCCACTTCATGGCTGTCCATTTCCCAGATAGCTCTAGAGATTCTGAGAGTTGAGGGGGAAGGTGAGGGAATTAGCAAAAGAAAAGGTACCTAACCTTGCTCCTCAAAATCATGATAAGTAAACTAATACTAATAAAAATTCATAGTTATAAAGTTTGATTTTTATCAAATGTTATCTTAAACTGCTTCATATGTGTGCTGAATATACATTGTTTTTAAAGCATTTAAAAGAACATGTGCTAGAATATTAAAACTAAAAGCAACAGAAGGATAGTCAATTATCACACACAGGAGGAGACCATTTAAAAATGGACTTTGAAACATATGTAGAATATGTTGGTAATAGTGAAACTAATCTGTGGAACACAGGAGAGGAGGAAAGGAAAGGAGAATGATAGACAGTCAACAATATTGAATGCATTGCATCTGTGCAGGTAGAAGATACAATGATATGTATTGAAAGCTGTTGAACAATGGGGTTGGAGGGGAGAGAAATGGAAGGTGTTGAACTGACCAAAGTAAAGTATACTCACAGGAGGAATACATCGAGAAACCTATTTGAAATTGACCTTGGAATTAATAATGAAAGACAGGACTGTAAAATAGATACAGTGTGGGGTGTTACTTGTGGGACTGGGGAGGCTGAATAGTGGAGATGAAGGTGAGGAAATATGGTTGATGGGTTTCATATACACATACGAAATAGGAAAATGAAGCCTCTTGCAATTGCTTTAAGTGGGGCGTGGTGGGGGATTTCAGGGGGACATGATGGGGTGATCTAAACAATATACAGTGTAAGCCTACTTGGAATCCCCTGTACAACAATATAGCCTAATAAAAATGGAAATAAATAAGTAAATAAAATAAAAATGGGTTTTGACTCTAAATTTTTAAGTGACTTCTATATCGACTGAGATTTAGTTATAATCTATTTCAATACAATGATGAGATGTGATTTTGTAAATACTGTGAGAAATCATAGTCATAAGAAGACAAAGATGTATCAAATGCTAGAAATGGGTTCCTAATTTTTAAATCAAGAAAGACTGTCGATTTGGTTATTCACCAAGTATTTATTGAATGTACAATAAATATTACTATTTATGATAGACTTGGCAAATGTAACAGTGAAAAACAATCAGTTTATTCCCCCATAGAACTAATGGACTAAGATAGTAGAGCCTATGGTAGGAGGTGAGACAATTCATTAAGGTTGGAAATTAGATATTAGAATTTCTCTTAATAGTGTTACCCTATAGATAATATAGATATGAAGCTACACTAATGTTGAAATGTACAAATTGGTCTGGACATTCACATTGAGTTCAAATGTGAGACCATCCTATGTGCGCTGTAGTTCATGAAGATATCCAGATGGAACAGGGGGAACCCAAAAAAGAGAGATGGCTTTTGTTCCTACTTCAACTATTGTAATTCAAGCACACCAATTAAGCAGATTAACAGATTACATTGTCTTCTTTTAATGAAATTCACCCACCCTAAGTAAACAAAACATATCAAATGACTTTGGCAATGCAAATCTCTTAACACAAGTCTAACTGAAAATTAGCCAGTGATGATGCTAAGAGCTCTATTTTTCCTTAAGCAAATTTGTCATCAGACACTTAGGAGTTAAAAGCCAATGCTAGTCTCCTCAGATCTAAAATGGTCATGTTACTTTCACTAAAATATTAAAAGTACTAATTTTGACTAAAATATAATTATTTAAATCTAATGAGAAAAAAGTTTTCACACTGAAAAAAGTGAAAATAACGTTGCATTCAACCTGTCCTCTTTTTATCTCTGTTCTTATAATTGGCAACATTTCATAATATATCTAGCCTATTTTAATTATGGTAATATTTTAATACAAGTAGATTTATACATAGTACAAGTAATTTATACATAATATACATCTATTAGCATCCAAATTCCAGAAAATATTTTACTCTATGAGGGGCATCATCAAAGACATTTGAAGTCATTGATATGGATTACAAAAATATTCTAAATAAGACTATCTTGTCTTGAGCAAGTACTTAGAAAAAAATCAGGATGTGAATAAAATAGAAGACTTCCGATGATATATGTTAGGAAGAATGACTAGTCTGATAGATAACCAGTCATCTTTCCAGCTCACTTCCTCTAGTGCCACAAGCTTGAAGTTCTTTTGTTTGTTTGTGACACTGGAGTTTGAACTCAAGGCCTCCACTTGAGCCACTCCACCAGCCCTCTTTTTTGTGATGGGTTTTTTCGAGATAGGGTCTCAAGAACTATTTGCCCAGGCTGGCCTCAAACCACAAGTCTCCTGATCTCTGCCTCCTGAGAGGCACATGGCCAAGCTTGAAGTTCTTCAACTATTGTGAGAATGAGTTCTACAACCTAGTGATTCTACCGTCCTCCACTGACCCCCAACTGTTGCTTTTGCTACCCTGTTAAATCAATTTATTTTATTTAATTTTTGGATTTTCCTTGATTTTTATCATATTTTTGATGTACTAGGGGTACATTATGACATTTACAATAGTGTTTACAATGTATCTTAGTTAAATTCATCCAATCCATCATGCTTCTTTATTCCCCACCACGACCCATTCTTAGAAGAGTTTGAATAGGCCTCAATTTTCCATTTTCATACATGAGTACATAATATTTCTACCGTATTCACTCTCCTTCACCCTTTCTTTATAGCCTCCCCACCTACAAGTACAAACCCCCAGACAGGACCTACTTTACCTTCCTGTCCTCTGCTTTTGAAAAAAGACGTTTTTGTTTGCTTAAGATAGCTATACCTCTTACCTACTCAAGAATGTTGCTCTAGCAATTTCCCCTTCTCTCTCCTGATAGACTGTTTTTTTCTTTCTTTATTGGTTCAATCCATTTCTATAAATTTCTCCTATCTTAAAAAAGAATGGACTTATTTTTATCTCATTACCATCCTCATTTTTCTTTCTTTCTTAGCAAATCTCATGAGAAGAAAAAATTCTGTTTAATTGGGTACAGTGGCACACACCTGTAATCCAGCACTCAGAAGGCTGAGACAGGAAGATCATGAGTTCAAGCTTGTATGGGACACCTTCTCAAAAAAAATTTAAGAAAAAAACCCACAACAACCAAAAAATAAAATATTGTTGATATCTATTGCTTCCAAGTTTACTTCTTTCAATGTCTAGAACTCATTCTAATTAGGCTTCTCCTCCCACCATGCTACCAACCTCTTCTAATTTATATCACTGACTTAGTCCATACAGGTTACTATGTCAACATATTATTAACTGGGTGACTTATAAAAAACACAAATTTGTTTCTCACAGGTCTAGAGCCTCACAGTAAAAGATCTATGGGCAGCAGATTCAGTGTCTATCATGGGCCCTCTTCCTGCTTCCTAGAACAGTGCCTGAGTTCATGCTGTATCCTCATGTAGTGGAAGGTGTGAGCTACCTCTCTGCAGTCTCTTTTATAAGGACACCACTACCAGTTACAAGGACTTTGCCATCCCAACCTAATGACCTTTGAAAAGGCCCAACTTCCTTGATACCATTACCTTTGGAATAAGGATTTCAGCATATGAATCTTGAACTGACACAAACATTCAAACCTTAGCACTCGCTGACAACTTCAAATTGCTAAATGCCATGGTGAAATATCAGTTCTAATCCTGATGTATTGGTAGCATTTGAGTCAGCTGTGTTCCCTCTATGTTTGAACCCCATTATTCACTTGGTTTTCAGCAAACCACTTTCACCACATTTTGCACCATTCTCAGGCCAGTCCTTTGCCAACTGGGTTGATGAATCCCAGGGTTTATTCCTTGGATGGCTTCTATGTTCTATCTACACTCATTCTTTTGATAATTCATCAAGTTTTATGGTTTTAAATAGCATCTATTATACTATTATATGTTGTTGATTCTTAAAAGTTCTATTTCTGGCTGATACTTCTTCCCAGAACTCCAGACTCATGTCAACATGCTTTTCTGAATATTTACTTGATCTCTCACTTTTTTTGCTCCTAATACTTTTTTTTTTTTGACCTGGCTCCTTTTACAGTTTCCTCCACCTAGGCAAATATAACTTTATTCTTTCAGTTTGAGTTCAGGCCCAAACCTATAAAGTCATCCATCATTTCTCTCTTATTCTACATCCTATCCTTCAGCTAATCCTGCCTTCGTTATCTTCAAAATATTCAGAAGATGACTCATTTTCTCTATTTCCACTACTACATTCCAATCCAAGACAAAACCTGCAAGAGGAAACTCTTAGACTCATTCCCAGAAATCCTGGTTCTCCTTCTTTTTGCTCATGGTCAGCTTTGGTTTATTTTCAACAGGGCAGCCAAAATAATCCTGTTCTAATGCAAGTCACATCATGTCATTCCTTTACTCAAAATCCTCCAGGAGTTTTCCAAAGAAGAGTTCATGTTTCTTGCAGTGACACATAAAGCCACCTTTTCTCTCTGATTCTAGCCTAATCTCTCCTTTGGTAATTCTACTTCATCCACACTATCCTCCTCTTGTCCCTTGAACAGACCACGAATACTTTGTCTTCAAGTCCTAACTCCCCCAAATAATCAATCCCCAAAAGCCAGTGCCTCACTATTTTGAAATGACATATTTGACTATCCTAGCAAATATCTAACATGTTTCTTCTTCCTCCAGAGTTCTTATCTCCCTTTAATTTACATTTCCTAACATTTATTCATTTGCATTCTCTTCATCTCATTTACTTATCCTGTTTATTATCTACCACTGTGCACATAAAGTTTTTGATAATAGGGCTGATCTCATGTTGAGTTCTTACCACACACATATACACAAAGGTGTGGGCACATGGACAGTTTTGGAGGTGACACATACTTAGGATTGTGGTGATAGTTTTAAAGTTGTCAAATTGTATGCATTAAAGATGTACAATTTTTGTATCTCAAATATACCTCAAAAAAGCTGTTTTTAAAAATTAAACATAGAAATAAAGAATAGCCAAGTTTGACTTAAGTTCTCTTTTGCAATTTTTTTACATCCATATGTTATTTGGACTTGATGCCTTTGTGTATGATTTGCCTTCTGCCTTCTGACTCTTCTGCTTTCTGTTCCTTCTCAACATCCATTGAAGTTTTCAGTGGCTCAATGAAGTCTCTTTTAGTAAATCTCCTTATAAGTCTACCAAATCCTCTTCTGGGATGCCTCTGTTATGTACATATTCCTTCTGTTGCTCCTGTATACAATATTGTCATGTTTTTGTCTGGAGTTTTTCTTCATAATACACAAGTTACAAGAGGTTAAGATCCAGGTTTGTAATATGATCTTTCAAATCCCCGTGTTCATATGTCATAACCATTTCTCAAATGTAATTGAATTTATGCTATAAAGAAATAGAATGAAGGATGTTCCTAAAGCATCAGTGGAAGCCTAATTATTATTAGCAGACACTCATTATCCAGGCATGAGAAGCAGACTTCAATGCTGTGCCCAAACCCTGTCACCTGAGCATGTGAGCCCTCAACCCCATCACTGGGTAAATAGACTGAACCTGCATGATGCTCAGGAATCCCCATAAAAGATCCTTGAATCACAAGGAGAGACTTCCAGGCCTGCAGATTTGAAGTTGCTTTGTTTTTTGATTTTTCTGTTGGTTTTTGTTTGTTTGTTTTATTGTTGTGCTGGGTAGGAGAACATTGTGGCTTTTACAAAAGCTCTTACAATATATCAAATATATCAAGTATATCATACTTGAATTCACACCCTCCAGCATTCCACTCTCCCCTTCCTGAAACAATTTCAACAGATACATTTTTCCCTTTACATACATGTGTACATGTATGCAATATTTGCACCATATTCACCCTCCTTCACCATTTCCCCACCTCCTCCCCACTCCCACCGGTACCAACCCTACCAGATAGGACCTGTTCTACCCTCCTGTTCTCTGATTTTGTATAAGAAAAAAACAGGAAAAAAGGGACAGTTTTGATTGTTTAAGATAGCTGTACAGAGCATTTTTTTGTGGCACTCCCATATATGTACATATGTGTGTGTTGTAGCCCGATTTGGTTCATCTCTTCTATTTTTTTTTCTACCCTAATCCCTTTCTTATGGTGGTTTCAATTGGCTTAAAAATTCTATATTTGTTCTTGTATAGAGAGTACATCAACCATATTCATCTTCTTAACCTCTTTTTTTAATTTCCTTCTTTTATATTCCTCTTTCGTATGTAACCTCCCTTAGTATGTTTCATAATACTGTTTTTCATAATATTGCTGTATTTGTATTAGTTCTGTACTTCACATATGAAGGAGAACATGAAGCTTTTGGCCTTCTGAACCTGGCTTACTTCTCTTAACATCATCTTCCCCAGCTCCATCCATTTACCTGCAAATGACAAAATTTCACTCTTCCTTGCGGCTGAATAAAATTCCATTGTGTATAAATACCACATTTTCTTAAGCCATCCACCAGTAGTGGGGCATCTTGCCTGTTTCCATAGCTTAGCTATTGTGAATACCACTACAATAAACATGGGTGTGCAGGTGCCTTTATTGTTTGGGGGAAAGGTTTTGTTTTTGGTTTGTGTCTTCACAATTTATGATAGTCTTTATAACTTTTTCCCAGTTCTGGGATTTGAACTCAAGACCTCATGATTGCTAAGCAGGTACTCTAACGCTTGAGCCATACCCAGGTCATTTTTTGCTTTAGTTATTTTTATGACAGAGTCTTCTGTTTTTGCGTAGGTTTGACCTCACACCACAATCCTCCTACCTGTGCCTCCATTATTGCTGAGATTACAGTGGTAAGTCACCAGGCTTAGTTTATTTTTTGAGATGGGTCTCACTAACATTTTTCCCAGGCTGGTCTTGAACAGCCTCCCAATTTCTGCCTCCAAAGTAGCTGGGATTATAAATATTAGCCATATCAGCTGGTACTCTGAGATTCTTGGAATATTATATGTCCTATTTAGTGCAATTTAGATACAATTTAAGGATTAAATACAAAGCGAAATAAAATCTGTAGTGAATACAGTTGCTCAAGGAACCTAAATGATTTCATAGTCAAAATATATTTCAAATTTAGGGGCCTCAATCTATTTTCATGTCATGTAAGTTACTTTTTATATTAGTACATTTAGCTTTCAAATAATACCAAAATATTTTGCGTTCTAAAATGTTATTACTAGTAATATTTTCCTTTGATTCTTATTCCTTACTTTTTTTTTCTCCTCCCCTCTTTTTGAATTTTAAATTTAAATACTTTTGGTATTTCTGTACAATTTAAAAAATGATCTTAAAATGTGTAAATTTAGAAGCATCACTTAAAATGGATGTTATACTTTAGAAAAAGTGCATTTAATCATTATAATGTTTCAAGAGTGACAGCTCTATTTTAAAATGCCTAGTGACTACTGAAAAGACACAATTCATGCTTTTACTGGTGCTTTATCACCATCATATTTTATATAAGTACTTATTATATTTTCTCACTTTTTCCTAAAAATGGTACTAAATGTGGACAGTGCTGTCTTCATTCTATACTGAAGATTCTGCCACAGATAGTTTTAAATGTCTTATCCAGGATCACATAGGATGTCACAGAAGTTTTCAAAGTAGAATATTTTTCTGATTTCTAATCCAGAATTATATATATTTAAAATCTCCAGGTCTATGTATAGCTATCCTTATCTCAACCAGCAAAACCCTTGTTCCTTCCTATTATTGCTTATACTCTCTCTACAACAAAATTAGAGATAAGGGCAAAATAGTTTCTGCTGGGTATTGGGGTGGGTGGGGGAGAGGGAGGGGGTGGAGTGGGTGGTAAGGGAGGGGGTGGGTGCAGGGGGGAGAAATGACCCAAGCCTTGTATGCACATATGAATAATAAAAGAAAAATGAAAAAAAAAAAAAGAATGAAGAGAGAAAAAAAAAATCTCCAGGTCTAATTTCTATAGCCTACTAAACAGATCAGTAATTTTTTTCAGTATTTCCCTCAATTTATGTAAGACCAAAAAAGTTCCATTTTCTTTTAAGTAAAGAAATGTACTTTATAGTTTTTAAATCGAATTTTTGAATACTATTTATCCAACAAAGTGAAACTAGAATTAATACAGTATTCTGTACTTGAATTTCAGTACTCTTTTTTGCCGTCAGTACCCCTCACTCTCCCACTTGTCTTTAGAAAGATGCCCTTGAATATGAATTCTCAACTGTCAGGAGACCTTCTTTGCTCCTGATTTCTAAAGGATTTTGACATAATTTAAAATCATGCAAATTTCAAAAAGCACATTTGGGTAATTGGCTAATATTTTTTCTGCTTTATATTATGCAAAACTGCAATGCCTTCTTTCTTCTAATGTAGAATAAATAAAATTAGTATGTGTACATCAGTCACTATTACCAAAAACTGCATAAAAATGTGACATGACTATAAGTTGCTAATACTGTAAATATTCTCTGAGGGGTCATTTTTGAAAGCCAGAAACTGTGAAAATGTTCTGTAAAGGTATGTCTTAGGATTTCAGACTCCATTTGTTATGTTTGTGATACATTCATACATTTTTCTACTAAGGCATTTATATCGTAATAACACTGTATTTTCTTTGTTAATCTCTCATTATGAATGAACTAAAATAAATATTTTGAACCTGAGATCTGTACATATTACCATTCAGTAAATCCACCTCTAATAGTATATAGACAATTATTTGAGGAAATTACTAAAGAGAATTTGAATAGGATTCAATAATTTTGTAAGTATATGTGGAAGCATACTAGAAAAGATATTTTACTGCAAGATAGATAATAGAAACATGATATAGATGATACATAGATATACAGATGATTCTCCTTATCAGTAGAAGTTACACTGGAAGAGACATATCCATCATGATTCTTGGTTTTTCCATCTTTGTTTTGGGCCTACATAACATCTGAGTAAAGGAAAATTCTCCAGAAAGCATCTGTCTTGCAGTTTCCAAGCAAACAAAAATGGTACCCATGTACTAACTAACATCTTACTATGTTAGTCCTCAACCTCTGAAAGAGATGAAAGGAGACATGGATGTACCTTAAAAAGTTGTCTCATATTGGCCAGCTTTCTACTAAGAGAGTCAGTAAATGCAATAAGCACTCAACTGCTTAAATAGAATCAACTACCCACAGTACATACAGAAATTTTCTATGTATTACTTCAGTGTTCAAATAAAATCTTCATACCTTGAACTCGAAGGAGATAGATGAAGGTACTGTTTGAATGCTGATCTATTGATTGTAGCTAGATTTCTTTAATGATGCAAGCACAAAAGTTATCTAGACTACCTCCTAAAGTTATTTTAAGGAAATTTTGTCCTGATCCATACATTACATGAAGTTACAGAATCATATTTGGAATAATGTCTAATCCATCCAGTGGGAAATTCATCCAAATAAACACGTTAGATATTTAACAGGTTTTGTGTATCCAGAAAGGAGGAAGTGAGAAAAGAAATGGCCGACACCAATCTTCTCACACTTTTGTACTCCTGTCTAAAAAATGACACCCACAATCAGCATCAAGCTCTAGTATTTCTCGCTGAAATCTAATTAACAAAATAAAAAGCAGGCTCATCTAGATAAAGTCTTCAAGTGAAGATCTGACTCAAGAAAGTGTTCTTTCTGTAAGCTTAAGTGTGCATATGTATATTTAAGAACGCTGAATAAAGAAAATACATATACTATACTCTCAAAATCTTTTCAGAAATTTAACATACTTGCCTATATAAAAACAATTAAGTGTTCAAAATTCTTGCAGCATAAAAACCTCAAAATTTTCACTGATCATAGAACATGTACAAGCCAAACACACAACACATATCTTATGGAAGTTGGTACAAGTCCATTTCATGATTCCTAAAATATAGTATATAGATAGTACATACCTTTCAACTCCTTGGATAACTACAGAAAGGGAATCTAGATTACCAACGTGACATACATATTTTTGTGTCTCAATAATAATGATAGAAACTAGGAAAGAAATGATTCATTCCTTGTATATTTAAATTGACAGAAATATTCCATTTTCATGGTGCATGTTGAGTGAGGATGTATCCTTGGCTTCATGTGTTTTACTAATTTCCCTAGGTCCTTTTCTTTCTTTTTTCCTGACATTTCCTTTGCACTTGCTCCCGCCCCCTCGCTAACTCTCCCTCCCTTTTCTTTCCCCTCTCTTCTAATTAGGCCACTTCTTTCTTCCTATCATTCTTGCTCTAAATATACTTACTCAGTCTATCGTTGCTACTGCTTCTTTTCCACGTTATCTTTTTTTAGGCACAATGCCAGTGCCATTTTTTCTTGTGATTTGTGAAAGTCTTTTTTCCCTCTGTCCCTGCCCAGGCCTCCTACCCCCTGCCTAAGCTTTTCCTTTTCCTCTATTATCTAGTATGCTCTCTGTTATATTTCTAGCCCTTAAAGTTCACAGAGCTCATGAGAAAAGAAAACCACAGCTGTGGTGAAACAACAGAGGATTGTCCAAAATCTACTGTTGGTTATTTGGATCTAGTTTACTACGTTGCTTCTAAACAGCAGCTTAATTGCTCAGGTGTCAGAAAAATAAGCTGCAAAAATCAAGCAAAAGCCCTGAAGCACTTCTAATCCATTTCTTCTCAAGTCTTAGGGTCCTCCAATTTGCTCCCTTCCTGCATCCATATGATAAAACAAGACATATTTACACTTTCCCTGGTCTACCGGGGAACTGGGACAAAAATGCTTCTGTTCATCCAGGCACAATTAACTCACAGGATAATATGACACAGAACATGTGACATCTTAAACTGCAAGTGCTAAGGAAGGATAAGAAAAATGTATTTCATACTAATGGAATGTTTACAGTCTTTTCCAGAACACTGGGAAAGTTGATTAAGTACCTGACGCCTGAACTTTAGTGGCATGCAGAGAATCTTACATGATAAGGAAATTCTCAGAGGAAAATTCTGGAATAGAATAACCAGTTTGGGTTTCTACACTTGACTTATTTCTTTGTTTAGATGTGCAATGATTTGAAAGTTTTAATTGTACCAGTGTTGTTATGTGTTCTGTTTTTCTATAACACTCTTTTATGTTTATTTTTATGGCTGGATTAGTTGCCTAAAAGCATTTTCTTTACTCCGTAAGCACAAGATGCCAAGTAAATTTGCCTCAGTACTAATCAGCATTTTTATTTTTATTTCATAGGTAAACACTTTTCTACATGCTTCGAAGAAAGCATAAATATATTTAAATCTTAATAGGGAAATTGATCATTACAAATATAACTGGATGCTTGCCTTTCTTTTCTCTACTCCACATATATCTGCAGTAGTCTATTCACCTGCTGACTGATGGAGAAAAACAAAATCTTTCTGTTTATAACAATAAATATTTTTGTATCCCATATTTGCAAAATCAAAATTATTAAAATTAATAGCACTGGGAATGCCAAATTAAGTTCTCTGCATTTTATAGTCAGAATTTATAAGTACAGACACAGTTAATGGAACTGAACTTTCAAACAAAGTCTTTTCACGAAACCACACCTGAATTAGTCTTATAGGAAAGAAGGAAAGCAAAAAATACATGGATTCAAAATAGAGCATAAGGAAATTAAAGATGAACAGATAGAAAACAAAGAGGAAAAAACAAAAGGCAGAAAAGCTGTTATTAACACCGATGTATAACCATGATAAAAATTCATACTCTGAGAATCTTTTTAAAGAGAAATACTGCTGTGATAAGAGAAAAGGGAGCATTAACACTGACCAGCTTTTAAACAGTTATATCTTGCCCTATGATGTTCTGTGAAAACTGCATTATACCAGTAATATTTAATTGTAACATAAAAATTAAACACCATTTACTTGTTATAAAATAGGGATAGTATGTAAATTAAGTAAGTTTCAATTCATGTCTTCTTACTCACATCTGTTGGCAGTTTAAATAGTTTTAGTGTCATTAATTGTTATAAAAGTGCAAGATTTGCTGTACGCTTGCCACTTAGGACCAAAGGCACAAAAGTCTAATTGAACTAAGTAATTAGTAATTTGTCATTTCCTATTGTCAGCAATTACTTTCCATTAGGAATCCTCACTGAAAATTCTAATTTGAAGTGAGGTTTGCATTTTATTGCTGTCCATCCAAATTAGTTTAAAATTGACAGCTACATTTTCATTTAAAAATTTGAAGATATTAAATATGCTTGAAGAAACTAGTGCACACTCAGTTCCCCAGAAGCACACACACACACACACACACACACACGCACGCACACGCACACGCACACACACACACACACACACACACGCACACAGAGGCACAGAGCTAACACCAAAGAAGGCACCTTTTATTTCCCCAAAAGGGAATTGCTGGAGAAATATCACATCACCGTTGCTTCTGTAACACTGCAGGTTTCTGATTTTTACATTGACACACAGACCCCTGCTGTGAGGCTCTCACCTGCACACGGATGGACAAGGAAAGAGCACACTATTAGGCTTCTTTCTGGGGTTCCAAGCTCCCTCTGGGATATGGCTGTTGGATGGCTTTTCATTTGTTCTTTCTTCATGCTTCACTAGCCAATCAACACTTCCTTTCCTAAGTTCTGAGTACTGTATGAAGCTAAGGGGAAACTTAACATTAGCTCTCAAAGATAATACTAAGAGGTGATTTATAATTAGAAAGTGTCCACTGATCTGCTTTAAACTAAGGGCAACTTGGTGAGTCAAGTTTTACCTTAGTTTTCTCTGTAAAAACTAGTATTCACTAGGTATTCTTCTTCTTTTAAAAATATAAGTCTATTGTCCTTGAAGTCCAGCTGGATCTCATAAACAAATGGATTAGCTGTCCAATTGTCAAATTTAAGCATATAGAAATGAGTTCAACGTAGTTTTCTCTCTATCCCATTGTTAAAACCCTAAACTGTACAGCAGATCTTTAACTAAAGACTTGAGTTAATACACATGTACACAAAAGCCCAGTATCTTAGATGAAACTAACCAAAGTTGTTGAAGGAAAAGCATATTGATATATTTATTATTATAAAAGTTATTAATGTCCATAGAAACAGATTTGATTTATTAATTTAGAATTACACTAAGAGAAAAAGGCAATGAAGTTTTACAGTGTGATAACTATTAAGGGTGGTATTGAATGTATCTCTATTAATTTAAATGATATGGTTTACTAATTTCTTTTCTTCTAAATTATGTAAATGCTAAAAATGATTCATAGCACTAGAAATGGTAATGAATTTCCCTTGTTTTTTAAAATGACACTTTAATCATTAATCTTAATTCATATAATTTCTCAGAACAAATTTTGTATAGTTACTCTTTTGGTAACTAGGTATATCACACATCTGTAACACTTAAGTGAACATTAATTAGTGCTAATTTACAATCAAATTCCAATGAAGAAGCAAATTAGGTTTTCTTGAACATCAAAAGTCTTTATCATGACCATTATGTTGAAACATGCCAAAACATCTTAATTATTTCTGCTCATAAAAAATGTTTCCCGCACATCTTCAAAATGCTCAGAATGTTCTAGAAAGAAAAAAATACTAGTCTCATTATAATTTGATTTTGTTTAATAATAAATCAGCTCATTTAATCAAATATCTTTGTTTCCTTTTCTTCATAGCAATAGAGAAAAATTGCTTGAAAATTCAAGACCAAATTTTTCCATTGGACTTATTGCTTGCTACATAAATCTAGAATTGTTTTTAATATCCTAGTTTTATGTGAACTAAAATTATTCAGACAATAGCATATTTTCCTTTTTTCCATGAACAAAATTTCTAAAGATTCATATAGTTCTAAAGTAATATGCTTCACAGAAGAAAAATAAGCCACACTTACAAACTCTTCTTATTCAGCTCATTCTAAAATTGTGTATAATTGCCAATAAGGCACTGAAGAGAAGAGAGAATTAAATTAAAAGTTCAATAAACACTGATCAATATGCTTGTAAATACTAAGTCTATAAAATGATCTTCCCTTTAAATGTAGTTATGCCACAGGTACATGTTCTGTATTTTGAAATTTGGTTGATCATTTTTAAATCTAGTTAAATTTGTTTCTAATAAAAACATGCTAGAAATCTAGGAAGACCACCAGCAAGGATTTAAAAAAAAAGAGAGAGAAACAAAAAAAGAAGAAGAAGAAAGAAAGAAAGAAAAAGCAAACAGCTTTTTCTCACACTGTTGCTGCCTCCTGGTTTAGCATTAGCTCACAATCAGCCGAATAAAGAAGTCACCTCTGTCTAAGATGTAAATAAATCACAAGCCTCCGTTACTTCACCACTGGCTGTTTGTCATTCAGGAAAATAATGGTTAATCAATGTCTAATCAATGAAGATGTGTAACATATTAGTTTGCAGTCCTTCATCATCCTATTTTCTTCAATTGCCTGGGGGTTTGTGTTCAGTACTTACAGAATCGATTACAATTGAGAGTGATCATTCAGCTCATGTTGAGAGCTGTCAGCTGTGCTTTCCACGAGGCAGCTTTACTCTTGTGTTTAATATGAGACACTAATATTTAGCTGCATCTGACAAACTAGGTTCCATGGTGGAACATTTTATGAGAAGTGCTTAAGTAACTAATTGTATCACTACATGTCACTTGATGAAACTAAACTTTTCCTGACTTCACAATAATCATAAGCATTACTGGCTTGCTGTGGAAAATTAAAGGGAAATAGCTGCCTGCTTGAGTCTGATCATGCCTGCAGGGAAGGTCTAGGAAAGGCAACCAATGATGCCTTTATAAATAACTATGGGGGACGGGGGGGGGGGATTCTTCAATTTTCATATAAAACAACGTTTTTCAACATAAGGATGAAGTCTCCTCCTGTGCAAGCATCTTCGAACACCCACAATGTCTTACAAACACCATGGGAAAAGTTAGACCACAGTCTCTCCTCCACACACATGTCTTAAGAAACAACATTTTCTGGCTATATGCATTGAAATTCCAATGGAAATGTTAATTGCCTGACTTGCCCATTTTCCTTATCATTTACAAAAATGTATCATCAATCTATACATCCAGAAGAAAAGGAGGGAAAGTATTGGAAAGGGTAGAGAGGAGAATTTTGATTTTGGCAACAAATAATTGTCAAGTTACAGAGCTCTTTACTTGAATTACCGTTTTGGAAATTGTCCTGATGATAACCACAGAGCCCAGTGTCAAAAACTAATAACAATATAGTATTTCATTCGAAACAGTTTTGAATCTTGATGGTATTGATTTAAAAGGACAAGTTTAGTTGTCTCTGGTTGGTATCAGTTCCAAGAGCACCCTCTAGTGCCCACAGCTTTGAATCATCTGATGGAAAGTAGTTAAAAGTCATTTGTACGCAGTTCAAGCCCATTGACACTTGCTTTACAGCCAGTATTAAGAAACCTTAAAAAGTGTGTCTATCATCAAAATTGACCTAAATGTGCTCTTAAACTTAAAAATGTTTTAATATCATTCTGTGATCAAGCATACTGAAGAAACTTAAAATGATCTAAGATTTTTTTTAAGTTATTACACTGCATTAATTTTATTAGAATATTGCTTCAGTGATACATTGTCAAATTTTATGGATATTTCGGGATATATTTTAATTGTTTAAATTGCTGGAATAACAGAGAAAAACGTAATTAATGAGAACACCTTAAAGAAAAAGGTTATTTCTTATTCAATGTCATAATGTACTGTGAAATATTGAACTTACATTGTTTCCAGTAACAATGAGAAGTAAAAAAAAAAAAACTTTATCTCTGAATCTAAATTTGTAATGAATCTGATGTGTTTAATAAATAACCAAATGTATGTGAAGGTGGACAGAAAGGAACCCATCAAATGATTAAATGAACATTTTTACTCTCTTAGATTTAATTTCCTTCACTTCACAAATAATAACTTACAACCTTGAATATAGTTGACTAGAATGGGACTGCTGAAAAAAAAACGAAAGGACATCTGAAAAACACTGGCTTTAGTTATATTTTCAAATAGAATTTCATAATCCCAAACAATAAACACAGAGGAGACAAGTACTCAATCTTAAATAATGGGTATATATTTTGGGCTTGATGGGCTAATTATATAGTGAAGAAAGTAGAAATCATGAATTTATAGAAATATTTTATGTAGGCTTAAACTGTATTCACATTTTTTAAAAACCAGTTAGTTAATATGACCTAAAAAACAAAAAAGAAATTTCAGTTTAAGTGAATCAAAACTGTCAAACCTATACAGTTTTGTATGTGAAGACATAGGAAAGACTTACAATAAAATTGACAGAGGAACTCAATCCTTCAGAAATTCTCAATCCACAAAAATGCTAGAATTTCATTTCAAATACTGCATGGTGTCTTCTTTACATCTAGATTTTTTGAGAAGAAACAATTCATACATTTACATGCTGAGGTCTTCCCACAACTCTACTTGTATATATCTTATCTTTCTAGTGATAATTAGAGTATTTCAAAGATAACAAAACAAACATTATGCATTTGTAAATGGTCACTCTCCAGGTTAGGCATAAGCTCATGTGTTATCTCACACAGAATCAGATCAAGCTGTCAACATTTCCTAGAAGTTGCTCTCTCTCTCTCTCTCTCTCTCTCTCTCTCTCTCCCTCTCTGTCTCATTTCTCAGAACATGGAAAACTGTTAGCCGAAGGTTGAATAAGTTGGGCTCACATATCTGTGTGCAAATATTTATAGTCTTCTTAAATTACATTTTTACCATCAGTGGTTCCAAAAACACTAAAAAAGGCAAACCAACAAAAAGGTATGTAAAAGAGCTTCAGCTACCTCTGCAAGCTACCAGGGGCGGTGAGCTCGCTCCACAAAAGTCTGCACTTTCAGACAGCAGCTGTGATAATGATGAAAAGTTAATGGATTTTTATCTACATCAACCTGATGATCACAGACTTTGTTATTTTTATTATTTTTTAAGAAGAGGTTTGGTGCTACATGAATATGAAGGCATATATTCACAGAATTTCTTAGATTTATAGGTCCAGGCACTACAAAGCTTTTTCTCCTTCCTGAGGTAGATAAATTGAGTTCCATGCAGTTTACTATGTAGGGGTCTTTCAAATGAGACCACAAAATCGCAAATCCTTCCTCTTCTGTGGGGACATTAAAGATCCCATAGCAGTTTTCATAAGAATAGGGGCTTGTCACCATGCCACTTTGTAAATTCCTGGGACCTAGTTTTAAGTCCAGCAGCCAGCTTTTCTCTACAGGGTATTAGTATATTAGATACCCTGAAAAGTTCAGTATATTTACTCAATTTATTAAAAATGTTCTTCTAATGGTTCTGAAATACCTTTTTTTTTTAAAACAAAAAGGAACCCAAAGGTCTCCTTAGGTGAAGTTACAGTAATGTTTGTTACATGAAATCAAACTTCCTTCCAAAATATTTGATTAGTCCCTTTTGAACACAAATGCCTACAGTATTAATTTTATTTAAAAAACAAAAACAACCGATATGTAATAAAAAAAATCTTATAATCTATGATCCATGCTTTCTGATACAGGTAATGTAAAATAAATGATATAATCTACAAAACAATGACAAATGAAAGACTTGGAAAAGGTTATGGTTTGACAAGGTAACATTTTTGAGATCTGGACACCAATCAAATTGATGTAACTATTGGTGATGCAACACTCCCTGACACTAAAGTCTTTACCACTGTCTAAAACATATAGAAGAGCCCATTGTGATTGCTTAACGTCAGCTTTTGTTCATAAGCTCTTTCATAAAACTGAAGCCAGGAAAATGATTTAAAGCAGTTCAATTTGTCTATTTACCTTAATCTTTAACTATTCCCATATGTCTGGCTACATGATGTATGACTCCTCATAAACCAATTTTTCAAAGATATACACGACAGAAAAAAGTCAGGCTCCTAACCTTTTATGCGCTGAACTTTTATAGAGCTCTGAAAAACAAAATGCTTTTAGGTTTCAGAAAAGAAAAAAAATAAATAAAGGATGAGAAGAAAGATTTGTTTCTCTTTTTCTCTTTTTAGTAAATATTTGCATCAGTGAAAGTAGAGCAGGCACTAATTTCTAGGTGTATAAAAAGTCATTTTGGAGGCCCCCTTCAAACATCCATGGTAAAAGCCTTTGTTTTAAAACAATAGAAGTACTTAAAAGATGAGGACCTTTTAGCTAAGGCCATTAAGTTCCTAGATACTACAGTTGAGGCAGGAAGATTGTGCTAGGTATAATACCACTCAGTAGGAATAAGCAGGAATGAGAAATGCAGATTAGGGATTCCTTGCTATAAGGAACCTGGAATTTTAGCTTCAGTCTTAAATAAAACAGTAATCAGAGAATTTATTCCACTATTTCTATTTGAAATAGAATTTCCTGATTATTTTTAAAACATCAAAGTATTATCAAAACAATTTTAACTAATATGTCTTTATAAAGATGCAAATGAAGAAATAATGATGGTAGTTTTGTTCATTCATGTGGCCAGTATTCACTGGGCACCTATTGTGTGGAATGAACAGAAAAAAGTCAGTTCTGTACTCTAAGATTCTGTATAGTTTTAAATTTAAAAGCCAGCTTTGAGACCCTTACTATCAGTTTACAATTATGAGCCAGTCCAGAAGAGAATTTTTTTCTGGTACTTTTAGTTCTTAAACCCTCTTGAGCTCAGTCCATATGCAAATTTTGTTCTTTGGCTGGTGTTATTTTCAAGGTACACTATAATTTCCCAGCTGGCTTGTTCATAAAAAGGCACAAAACATTAGCATCATTAGGATGAATGAAGAATGTAGAATCTGTGTACCTAGCCCAATTCCAGGCATTTTGCATAAGTTTCATACAGATGTGCTCAGAATAAGCAAGCATTAACATTTTTACTGAAAATACACACATAGTTCATAAGCAATTTAAAATCAGCTAAATCATTTTATAGAATAGTACAGTTTATCTTAAAACAGAAGAAAGTCCAATAAAAAAGCCAAATGAATCATTGAAATTAACTCATTCCAATGTGTATATTAGTTAAATCATATTATGCCACCATTTCTCAATCTGTAATTAGATAAAAAGGATTTTTCTTATACAAGTTTTGTGAAGATGTCTTAATAAACTAATATATTAATCAATAATCCATAAAATTTAATGAAACTTCCATAAGTAGCTTATGTGTTTTAAAAAAGGTAAACATATCAACAACTGTGTAAAAACTTATTGTTTAAATTATCATCACCACCAAGAACTGTTCACATCTAACATATAAAAAATTATAAGAAAAATATCAACAGAGTCAGATTTGGTGGCACATACCTCTAATCCCAGCACTCAGGAAGCTGGGGGTGAAGGGTTGCAAGTTCAAGGCCAGCCTGTGCTACATAGTGAGATCCTGCCTCAAAAAGGAAAATTAACAGAATGATGTATAAAGAATATCAGAGAATTTTATTCCCTGCATCATCTGAAGATTCTACTATTTGTCTATGTTATTTGATCAAATTACCATTAATACCAAACATAGATTTTAGTATCAGCATCTAAAATGTATGACATTTATACATTTATGCACATACAGATTTACCAAATGAATCATTGACAACATATATACAAGCATTATATACATGCATGATATTTACTATAATACATCTAAGTATACTTGTAGTTCTTAAAATGAAAATGTAGCTTTACCTTTAATTTGAAAGTGAGCAACTTAAAACACCCAAAACAGGTGCTTGGATTTATCTGCTAAGATGTCATTTTAATGTACATTTGTAAATTATTAAAGCTCTGCAAAGGAATTCAGTGAGTATATGAAGACAACAAGAAATCTTTACCTTGCTACGTTAAGAGTATTCCTGTTTGTGCTGTGTTTCTTCTATTGCTAAGAGTTCTGATTTCTAGTCTCATTACAATTTTAAGATAACAAAGTTGCCATCTTTAAGCAATTCAGAATAACTACACAAATATAAGTACCAAATATTCAGCAGTATAAAGTTGGTATGTTTTAACACGAATACACTGGCAATTCTCAGAATGTAGTAAAAAGCAAGAACATTTGTGTGACATTTTAGAAATGGCTCTAATCTATTTACTTAGAAATCTTGTCACTTATCTTGTTCTAAATCCATTGAAAAAATAAAGAAACAGTGTAATAGAAACCAGACAGACACCATAAGACGTACGTTTACATATTACTGTTTGTTGTTTGATAATCAGCAGAGAGGGATGAAATAGATGAACATTTAACTGTACTTACAAAAATAGAAATATTACTATGCAACATAAATTTTTCAAATTATTTTAAAACTTCAAAACATTTTATTAAGTTATATTTAAAATAAAATAATTTCAGTTACATTTAACCTACAATAAAAATGATTACATTTTGCTATTATTTGAACTAATATATTAAACACTATTTCACAAGCTCATTTAAAATAGAGTTTTTAAAACTTCCTAGTTTTTTAAATGGCTCTTTTTAAAACTTCAAGTACGCTGGAGAAGCCGGCTGCAGATCATGTATACAATGTGAGGTCAATGCTGTATTGAATTTCCAGACCATTTTCAGACTACCTTCTGGCAATGGAAGCATTTTGACCACTGACACTCCCTATGGGTATATCTGACTATCCTGGTACAATGCACCATTCCCCATTATTGAATCTACAACAAACTGCTGTAGGTTATTCATTGATTGAGTGTTTAAGTATATTCTTTAGGAGCAAATAGAGAACTAATCTGTAAGCAATCACATAAAATAAAAAAATCAGCAGAATTCAGACTTCAAAGATGCTTTGAGCTATAGCACTTAATTGTGTGCATTCTTTGACTATATTGTGCCACATTCAATAGTGATATGTAGGAATTCTATTTCTTTATATCACTGTAGATTCTTCTCAGCACTTCATTGTAGCATGCAAGGAAATGAAAAAACCAGCCAAACCAGCCACACCAAGTTAAGGACCCTCTACTCCCTTCTGATGTTCATATTTTTTTGGCCTGGACCAATCATAATATTCCCCAGAATTTTTTTCCAATGAACAAAAATGCAGACAGTGATTCTAAATACATGTAAAACTGAATATTAGATAAAGCGTTTTCAAACTCACAATATTTATGTCTACATGCAGGGGAGTCTGTACTCATCTTAACTAGACCATTTTTAAGAATAAGCTTTAGGACCCTGGCACAGCCTTCTTAAACAATGCAGATCCTGAGAGTGTGTGTGGTGGCATGTGTCGGAGAGCAGACAGCTCTGCATCCTTCACACTGCGCTTCTGTCAGTGAACATTTAGGACAGCTCTCTAACATGAAATCAGCTGAGCCACAGTGTCCATTTCAGAGGTTCTGAGAGAGACCGAGAGAGAGAGAGAGAGAGATGTAATACTTCAACTCCTTAAAATGCATTTGCTCTTCCTCTTTCCTGAAAACCAGAATGCACTTTCTGGTTCCTCATAAAAATGACTTTTCAAGAATTTATCTGCCATATCAAACTGATTTCTTTTTCCTTGAATTACCTTAGTAGATTTTGAATATTTTAACAAACTTTGAGAGATATTTAAGGACAGAGTAAGATATTTAAAGATCTGTGCTTTTAAAAAAAAGGCAATATAAAAGTATATCATAACTCCTGCATTTCAAAAAGCAAAATGAGGAGAAAATGTGGTGGAAATTATGTTTCAAAATCACAGAAGACTTAAATTTTTATTTTGTTCTTCTGTAAAGCATACTTTTAGTTGGTTAGGACTTGTTTTGTTCTCTTCTGTATCAGTCAAATTCTCATTGAAGTCAACTTCTGCTTAACACAGAACAGAGCTTAAAAAATGTTAATGTAATGAACACTCAAAAATCACAATTTTTATCTAATTTCTTTTTCTGAAATGCAGCTGAAGCACTGCTTTGATACTGATGCTTTTTATTTACTAAACTATTTTCACTTTAATAGAGGCATAGAAGATACGTAAACAAAGGTATTCTTCCAGCTTTCTTTTCTAATACAGGTTCACTAAAACCTAGACATTATTCCAACTAATTAAATGCATTGGGTATTTTGAGAAATCACTAAATGTGGAAGTATTTTATTTCTAGTAAAACATTTCAGTAGTACTGCTTTCAAGTGGAGAATAACCAGGGAATAGAAAACAATTTTAAAACACAAGCAAAACAACAACAAAAAGAAAATGTCATGGTCCATGTCACATTAATAGTCACCTCTCTGATAAAGTTTATAAAATTCTTCAAGTGTATTAATTAATGACCCAGGTCAGTTAATCCACATGATTACACTGCAGGAACCCACCATATATGTAAGAGAATGTGACCCATTCACAAAGGATGTTGCACTAGGGAAAAGAACTTAGAGATGGAAGTAAGTTGCTTATAAAATAGTAAAGAAAATATGCGGATAAGAAAACAGAAAATATGCTGATGTTGTGAAAGATTCAAAAATGATTATGTACTCTTGAGATGTCCTCTTTACATTCTAGACACTTTTAAAAGGCTATTTGACATAAAAATGTGCCATGAAAATATTTTAATATTCTTTTTATCATATCATGTATAATTTTATTTTTTTCTTTAGTAAATTATGCTTTTGATTGTTAAGATTTTGTAATGGTAGTGACAGTACTTTCCAGCTTAAGGTCAAGCTATTACTTTATCATATATAATAGTTTTATTGTATGAAATTTATTAACTGCATATTTTATATTTTTAAATGCATATATTTAACACAGATACTCACTGAAAAGGGCATTGGGAAACTCTAATAATTTTTAATAGAATCATTTTGATTCTTCTAAAGAAATTTCTTTCTCCAATCTTGCTTACTGCTAAAGGTTAACACACATGTAGAAATGTCCATATCAAGCAAAATTTTAAAATTCAAACCATGGCTGAATCCTAACTAACATTGTCCTGCAGGCAGTTTTTGTTAACACTGTACTTATCAGACTGGATTATTATCTTTTTACATGTATGTAGCTCATATTAAACTATGAAGTTTTAAATACTGGAACCATTCTTCATTCACAATTCAATTGAAAGAGGAAAGATGTAACAAACATGCAATCAGTACTGTGGAAGGAAAGAATGAAAAGTAAAGAGGGTCAGTCTTGAATAAAGAAGTTATATAACAAGAAAACCCAAAAGAAAAGGAATGGTATATAATGTATAGCAGTACTAAGTTACACAACCTTTGCTATCAGACAAGCAATAGCATTCATCTATAACTAAGGAATATAGATATAAATATGGTTGTTGGACTGACAATTTATCCATTATTAAGAATTTCAACATATTATAATGCAGAACTTGCCTAGCATGTGCTAAGCTCTGGGTTCAATCTTCAAAACTGCAAAAAAAAAAAAAAAAGAATATCAAAATAAATTTCCTTATTGTATAAAGGTAACCTTACTTCATTGTCATTTCTCAAGGATGCACTTTATAAAGGTGAGCTTTTGTTTTTGTTTCAAATAAAGAAATTGCATTCCACTCATTTGCTGCCTACTTTCTGAAGTACATTATCATACTACCTTCTCTCCATGGCAGACTCATAAGAACACTTATGAACTTTAAACACATAGCCCTCTTGGAAACCATTAGACAACAGTAATATCCAGCAGCACATTATACTCAAAGTCCTGTGTTATGAGAAAACTCTACAGGCAAGAATCTCAGCCTGACCTCACATCAAACAAGAAGAGCTACAATCATCACCAGTTTCTGTCAACAGAGTTTACAGCACAAAAGAATCTTCACATGTGTGCATGCATTATTGCTTGGCCACTTAAGTAAATAATTGAGCTACTAAGAATGGCAGGGTCTTCATAAAGTATTTTTAAAATTTTAGCAGTCTTTAATTTAATTTAATCAGTCCAGGCGCCAGTGGCTCACGTCTGTAATCCTAGCGACTCAAGAGGCAGAGATCAGGAGGATTGAAGTTCAAAGATACCCCTGGCAAATATTTCATGAGACCCAATCTTAAAAACACCCATCACAAAAAGGCTGGTGTAGTGGCTCAAGGTGTAGGCCCTGAGTTCAAGGCCCAGTACTGCAAAAAAAAAAAAAATGCATTTAATTAGAAACAGAAGTTCTATATGTTATACTTTTCTAATAATAAGAAATCATTTTCTCCTGAAAGCCAGTATGGATTTCACCTCCATTAACCACAGGACATGATTTGCATTATAGACTAGAGCAGCCATCTTTCATTTTGCACAGGGTCTGAATGCATTGTCTAATGTTTAATGATGTATCTTTCTTAAACTTTAAAAGCTAATAAAATAAATGCTAATGCTCTAATATGCAGTGAATGTATTATATACTACAGTAAAAAGTAAAGACACTACAAACAGAGAAAACAAGTTAAAGAATTGGAAAATAATTTTAGAATAACCCTATAAACTCAGAGAAGGAAGAAAAGATACCTAACATGCTTACATCTATGAAAGAAAGAGCAGAGTGGAGTTTAATTGCTTGTCTAAAAATAGAAGAGAAATACATATAATTTCTTCTGAGTCTGACTAGTTTTAGTAGTTTTTGATAAACTGGATAATTTAGAATGTAAAGTTACTTACTAAACTCTATTTAGGTCAACTGAAAGAAGTGGGCACATCTTTTCTTCTTCAGTATCAGGACTTATGCTATGTGTACAGAATATCTTGCTAAATTTGTTGCATCCATTTGAATCGAATGAGGCATTGCATAGCTTTTATCTGATTCACAGATGATGATAATGCAAGCTAAAAATAGTGAACAAGATTTTGAGAATTTGTTTGTGAAAAGAGAAAGAGATTGAAAGGAAATCATTAGCCAGATAAGCTGTAAGCTTAGCTGGGAGGACCTCACTAAAAGATTTCATGAAGGTTTAGTTAGTATTGACATATACATGTATTTCCCTCTCAGCTGGAATGACTCCAAAAGGGCTGTCATGGTTGGTTGAGTAAATAATACATGCTTTAAAAACAATTATAAATCTGTATTCACCTGATGGACTTTGTATTCATTCCAGTCAATTGGGCATATAATACTTGTTTAAAAAATAAGTACATATAATGCATTAAAAACTGCTTAAACGCCCATTTAACCGGAGGGGCCAAAACAGCTCTAAAATGGAGCATGTGATTAACACTAATGGAAGTTATGCATATGTAATGAAAGGAGAACCCCAAACCCTTTTAAAGAGGGCTGTGACAGGAGAATGACAGCTGGGAAACACTAAGATTTAAGGCATCTATTGTTTCTAAAGTCATTTCTGCCCTCATAGCAACCAATCATTCTCAGAGTGGTGAATCTTGGGAACCAAGGCAATAAATGTCCTGATATTTAAGGTAAAACAATGCTAAAGAGAATGGCAGCAACAACCTGATGATAAATAATGCAGTGCTGTAATTGGATTGCATTTCTGTACTTAACCAGCTATTCACTTATGATGGTTCCCATCCCACTTAAAGGTCTTACCCAAGATTATTTCTTTATAATGTCAAAAACAAGAAAGATATCTAAAGTATTCTAAGTTTCCAATGAGCATAATTTGGAAATAATCTCACAATATTTTAGATTTACAATGTTTTCATTTTGAACACGATGAAGGACATATGCAACAGTTGGCATAAAAACAGATGATTCTGGCTTATTTATCTTTTGGTTGGAATGTCAAGAAAGTATTCCCAAATGTCCACATAGATCAAATTGTTTCTCCATTAGCCTGAAAAAAGAAGTTTGAAATGATCAATAGAGATGCTTTGCAGGGGGTGTGTTGGTTAGGATGACAGAAACCCACTGCTGAAATGCAAACACATTGTCTAGACATAGTATGCACTAATCCATGAGTGCTCCCCAGTCAGTAAGTTAACTTCCCAGATAAACTATCCATGACCTAGGAAAACAGGGTGGTCCTATATGAGGATGGGACTGAGGAGGAAACATTTCCGATGCAAGCAAGGGTATAGGAAAGTATATAGTGTGCTTCTAAATGACACAAAACCAAAGGTGGTGAGCAATCAGCTGGTGGAATAAGAGCCTGGGATGGTCTACTGAACCCTTAAAAATAGACTTCTGTACTCCCATATATTATTACAATTATCACTTTCAAAGTAATATATTGGTAACTTACTAGAATTCTACCCTAGTCCTAATCTCATTTTTTACTGCCAGTATTAATTGTAGTAGTTCAAATATTGCTGCAATGCAAGCATCTAGAGAGCAGGCACTTCTATGATACCTATGTAATACTAGTAGTACTATAACAGGTACTTAGAAACTACTTCTATTTGAAAAAAAAAAGCTTTGACTTCTCCCTTTGGCCCTCAAATTAACTAAAAACAGGAGAAAATCTTGGCATTTCTACCTCCATTTTACATCTCTTTTGCTCTGAGTCTCTCTCCTACAATCACCTAGGTTTCCAGGAAGAACAACACTAATCAACAATATCTTTATTACAAGGACAGACACTATCCTCAAGGAAAGAAATAGCAGAGTCTCCCAGGAAGGATCACCCTGCAGAAGAGGACAAAAAAATGGGGCTGCACCCTAGAGCATAAGCAATCATCTCATGGCAACAAGATTAAGATATCAACTTCTCTGGAACCCCTTTCAAAACCAGAACTGAGGAAATGATTGACCAAACCACACACTTTGCCTGGGACTCATTAATGATTATGCATTCTTCTCTTCCCCTGTCCCAATTCTTCATTTGCTTAAATCTGAAGCTTACATCAGTACCCTGAAAATGGGCTGAAATGTTTACTTTGCCTCTTCCCATGGTGTGCACATACTGTGTAAGAAATCCCCTTTCTCTGCCCCTCACCACTTCTTGTCTCTTTATTTGGTTTACTAGGACAAGTGGCTGGACCTGATGTGTTGGAACTCCCAGCATTGGACCTCTGGTCTAGGACTCCAGTTACAGTACCAAGAAGAATACTTGAGATGCTTGATGAATATTTTTAAATGATTTATTAAAAAATGAGTAAATGCAGTATAACTTTACAGAAGCCTGGGTTCAGAAATTAATTTCAGAGTCAAATGATGAGCTGGCTTCTATTTAGTCTTATCTTCCAAGGTATAATGAAGATAATTTCAGCTCTAAATAGATGCTTTGGACATAGAAAAAAAGGCATTACAGTGCACAGGATAAGTAAACCTGCAAGAGGAGAATGCAAAAGATCAAAGTAAAGAAACAAAAAACCCTGAGGATATCTTGGAGTGCCATTAACAGGGAAACATAGAAATGAAGATTCATAAAACAAAATTCTGTTGGATATTCTTAAATCTAGTTCTTGTCTCTACAAAGGAGGGCATGTTATGTTTACTAGTTTTGTATTCCCATGAGAAAATCACTGCTTCTCTAACAGCCAGGTGTAGCCTTACAATAAATCCCTATAACCTGAGCCTAGAAAACTCAAGGTCCCAATCCTCTGAGAGTCACAAAATACTGGGTCCCATGCAGAGGGCAGAAAGATCTCTTTCCAAACTCTGTGCCACCTTTATTATCCAAGTACAGTGCTTCTTTGCAAAGTCCCACCATTCTGCATACATCTCTGTAGTTGCATAAACCTGGTCTCGGAAATGTGAGTTAACTGGAGATTGTAAAGTTTACTCCATTTCGTTTCCCTTTCTCTTCTACCCTCCCTATGTCATTCACCAAATTTCCTTCCACCAGTGAGATAAAGCTCCCAAATGAGAGGAAACAAACAAATACTAGAGAGTATATGGTGAAGGGAAGTACAGTAATCTAAAATAAGAGTTCCCATCAAAAAGTCCTATTACGTAAGTGTGATCTTAGGCAGTCCTTGACACCCCACTATGAAGTAATCCTCACTTTGACACATGGAAACTGAGGCTAATTTGAGAAATTAGGCCACTTGCCCATGTCATGAATGACCACTGGAAACCCAAGGTCAGCCAGAAACACATAACCGTTGACCTTATGGAGCATACTGAGGACAGGAGACAAAAAATTAAACACAAGACTAAATTAAATATGCTACAGAGGTGCCTAAGAGAGTTCCTAACTCAAAATGGTATGGTGGGGGGCAGGGCTTGGAAGGATTTATAGAGAAAATGTTGGTTATGTTTAGACCTAAAAGATGAAATAGACTTAGCCAAACAGAGGCAGCAAAGATGATTCTTGTGCAAAAACAATACATACAAAAGACCAGAGATAAGCAAAATTAGAAGGATGGGAAGTTGAGAAACAAATGATACTGAAGAAATCAATGATTTCTCATGCAGTACCTTGTAGGTCATGGGAAGGAATTTGAGACTTAGGTTTGGAAAACCACTAGAAAGGGTGAACAAGGGAAAATACAATAGTATTTATATTTTTGGAAGGTTTCTCTGACTGCAATAAGTAGCAAGTTAATTTGAGGAAAATAATTTAGAGTAGAGTAAATGAATCTTCAATATGACTATTTTTGTATTATCTGAGTGCCAGTTTCATGTGGCCTAATGATTATACAGCTGTTGTTTGCACTAAAGCAGCAGTAAGAGAGAATGGAAAGATTTGGATGCATTCTGTACCTTCAGTGGTTATTTATAGCAAGACAGAACTTAGAGGTAGATTACATACAGCTAAGGGAAGAAAAGGAAACCTTGAAAAAGACCCTCCCTGAAAGTTTCTAAATAGGGCAACTGAGAAGATGGTGATGCCAACCTTCCACACAGGGAAAGAGGGGAGAGAAACAGGGGAGAGAATATAAAGAAATGGATTGACTAGAGGGTTTTACTTATTCTGCAAATTTACTTTATTAAGAATAAAGGAAATTTTTAATTAAAATTTTGACTTAGCAAAAATGAAAATAAGTTTTTAAAAAGGATAATATTTTTAACAGAGCTATCAAGTCCTTTGTATTTAAAAAATAAAACAGTTAAGCTAAATTGTGAATCCCTATTTTTCTGTACATGCCATGAAATATGGGCTTTTATTTTTGCATGGATTCATAATCTGACCTATTTCAGATTGCCGAAGTCTAAGAAATAGCTTTAAGACTATAGATTAACCTTTATAAGGTGTACTTGACATGAATTTTTAAGATATAGTGCCTTCAAATAAATGATCCCAACACAAATTTAAGATTTAATCAGCATTAATGGTGGTATTAGAAATAATAACGTTAATTATAAGCATAATGCATTTTCCTTTGAGAGATTAATTTATGTAGAGTAGGTACTTGGAGTTTGCCCTGGTACAGCCATACTTCAAGCCTGTTATGACCAATGAAAGGCATTTGTGCAAGTTTGATTTCAGATAAGAGGAAATGTCCTATAAAATTAATTCTCTGCAACTCATTTTTCAGAAATTTACTTTTTCTAATCATTTGAGAAAAGGGATATAGGTTGAAACTAAAATAAGTAAGATATGAAACTAAAAAAGTCTACAATTTGTTCTCCATGTGCATTTTCCATTCTATTCAATCTATAGTTTAAAAAGAACTGCCTCTAAAACCATTCACTTTCTGAACAAAAAAAAAGTTCCTCAAGGAGATATATGGTTAATTTTAAGAATGTCGATAGCTATTTTTAAAATAAAGATCATGAAAGTTCTGATTAAAAATTCTGTAACATCAAAGCTATCTAAGCTAGAAACTCAAAAGAGTTTTCATCTCTTAGTAATTAGAAAAAATATTGAAAAAAATTTTTCTGGGAACCTTTACAAAGTAGAGTAGGAAGATAAACATTCTTAATGTATACCATAAAATATACAGACTGACATCTATATATAGTATCTATAAATTGTGCTAACTTAACATATTTAAATTTCTTTTAAACTTTAAAGGTTTTAGAGTGTTAATAATTACAGATAACATTTATTGACAGGTTTTATACGTCATGCAAAATATACATGTGTTAAGTACTTTGATACCACTATTAGTCCATTTTACAGATGTATAAGCAAGTTTAGGAATTGTTATTGACTTCAATTTGCCCAGCTAAGGAAAGGCAAAGTCAGACCTTCTTCCTCATGTGCATGACTCCAAAGCACAATCTTAATTCTAGCATGCTATGCACTGCCCCTCTTGAAAATCTAAGGTGAAACAATAAACAAATTAAGAAAGAATATATGAAAACAATTACATTTACAATACCCTAAAAAAAAACAAATACCTAGGAGTAAACTTAACAAAGGATGTGAATGACCTCTAAAAGGAAAACTACAAACCTCTGAAGAAAGAGATTAAAGAAGACTACAGAAGATGGAAAGATCTCCTGTGCTCATGGATTGGTAGAATCAATATAGTAAAAGTTGCTATTCTACCAAAAGCAATCTATATGTTCAACACAATTCCCATCAAAATCCCAGTGACCTACCTACATCACAGAGATTGAAAAATCTACCATAAAGTTCATTTGGAAACACAAGAGACTGCAAATAGCCAACACAATACTCAGCAAAGAGAAATGCTGGAGGTATCACAATATCTGACTTCAAACTATTGTACAGAGCCATAGCAATAAAAACAACATGGTACTGGCACAAAAACAGATATGAAGACCAGTGGAACAGAACAGAGGACCTGGACATGAATCCACACAGCTATGTCCACCTTATTTTTGACAAAGGCACCAAGAACATATGATGGAGAATAGACAACCTCTTCAACAAATGTTGCTGGGAAGAGTGGTTATCTGCCTGCAGAAAACTGAAACTAGATCCATGCCTATCACTCTGTACTAGTATCAGCTCTGAGTGGATCAAGGACCTTAATAACAGACCTGAAACTCTGAAGTTAGTACAGGAAAGGGCAGGAAATACTCTGGAAGCAATAGGTATAGGCAAGGACTCCAGCAGTAGAAATCCAGCAGTCCAGAAACTAAGAGAAAGGATGGACAAATGGGACTACATGAAATTAAAAAGCTCTGCACAACAAAAGAAATGGTCTCTAAACAGAAGAGAGCACCCACAGAGTGGGAGAAAATATTCCCTAGCTATACATCAAAGGACTGGTAACTAGAATATACAGGGAGCTCAAAAAACTAAACTCATACAAAATCAATGAACCAGTAAAAAAAATGGGCAACTAAACTAAACAGAACTTTTTCAAAGGAAGAAATCCAAATGGCCAAAAAAACACATGAAAAAATGTACATCATCTCTGGTCATAAAGGAAATGCCAATCAAAACCACACTAAGATTCCACCTCACCCCTGTTAGAATAGCTATCATCAAATACACCACCGACAGCAAATGTTGGTGAGGATGTGGTGAAAAAGGAACCCTCATACACTGCTGGTAGGAATGCAAGCTAGTACAACCACTTTGGAAAACAATATGGAGACTTCTTAAAAAACTAAACATAGATCTTCCATATGATCCAGCAATCACACTCCTAGGGATATACCCAAAAGGATGTGACTCAGGTAACTCCAAAGACACTTGCACACCTGTGTTTATTGCAGCACTATTCACAATAACCAAGTTATGGAAACAACCAAAATGCCCCACTACTGATGAATAGATTAAGAAAATGTGGTGTTTATACACAATGGAATTTTACTCAGCCACAAAGAATGAAATTTTGTCATTTGCAAGTAAAGGGATAGAACTGGAGAACATCATCTTAAGCGAAGTTAACTAGGCTCAGAAGACCAAAAATCACATGTTCTCCCACATATGCGGATTATAGACCTAAAACAAATGCAATAATATTATTGGACATGGGTCACACACTAAAGGGAGAACACTCACACAGGAGGAATAGGGAAATGGAAGGAGACCTAAAACTTGAATGTGGTTGATGTGCTCACTGTAGAGGAGCAAAGTAATCTTAAATTGGCAGAGGCCACTATGGGAAGGTGACCAGGAAATAGTGAAGAGGTCTGGTAGAGATTAACCAATTTGGGTTGAAATACAACATGTGCATGGAAGCAATGCTAGGAATCTCTTTGTATAGCTATCTTTATCTCAAGCTAGCAAAACTGCTATGTCATTTTTATTATCTCTTTTGTTTTCTCTTCAACAAAATTGGAGAAAAGGGCAGAACAGGTTCTGCCTGGGAGCAAGGGGGTTAAGAGGGGTAGGGGAGGGAGGTGGTGAGCAGTAGGGAGAGATGGCCCAACAATGTATAGACATATGAATAAATGAATAAACAATAAAAAAGGAAGTCAATGAATAAAGAAAAGAAAATCGAAAGTGATCTTGTATAATATGGTTATGTTAGATTAGTATATTTTTGATGCCAATATTTAACTAATGGGGGGAATAGATATCAGGTGCACTTCTCTCTTAATCATTGAGTTTATACCAATGTCATCATTTATCTATTCTGTTTTTCTATCTGCAAAATGAGAGACTGAATTGAACAAGTACATTATTCTACATAAGTGGCATTTCTGGTGTTATCAGTTATATATATATATATATATTCATTATACAATTTTAAACACTTAAGCAAAATGTTCATCAGAAAACTTTAAGATAGGTCAATATAATATGAATTAATTTATTCAACACATACTTGTTATACCAGTCAAAACACCTTAGGGGAACTTTGTGAAAAAAGTCAAATATAGACTATTATTTCTACAAAATATTATCTGCTTGGAAAGATATAAAATTCTTGCAGCCAGAATACAATTGTGAAGCAATGTGCAAACCAGTACAAAACAAAATAGTAAAAAAAAAATTTACCTAAGTAATGAAGGCGTAAGCGACATACACAGGCATGGCTAGGAAAATGGATTAGAAAGCTGGATTTTCATCCAGAACATCAAGGAGTTGAGAGGAATGGATGTACAAAGAGAAAAGGTAGGCTGCATGAAAGCATATAATTAGAGCTAATGAAGGTATAAAGGAAACAATACCTGGGCAGTTGAGGAATGGCCTTGAAGACCATACATACAACAAATATTTGCATGAAATACAAACAACTTGGTTTTGAATTGTTTTTTCAAACTGCTTTTCATAATTCCATAAACAAAAATTCTAATCTAATACAGGTTATACCCTTTGCCCAAACACTTGACTAAAGTATCTGTCAAATCAGTGTTCCATAAATTAATCTTTGAGTTTCACTCTAAACATATTCAATGAGAGAAGCAAATCCTTTCAGTGCATGTTGAAAGGTGATTCTCAGACAAAAGTTATATATCACATATGTGTATATGTTTGTATCTTTAGATTTTTAGAGCATAAAGTACACATTTTCCTCCACTCCTGTTAATGATATCTTAATGACAATTGTGTCTTGTTTTAATTTAATCTCCCTTGTATAACTTTTAACGCTTACTGCAAAATTCAACAGTTCAATCAGGAGCCAAAGAAATAAAACCTTGATAACACATAAAGAGTTAAAGATTAATGCAGGAAGAAATTACCTTGGTTAGTCATGCCTATTCTTACTAGTCACCTGATGTTGGCTTTTGTTGAAGAAATGGTGGAAGTTGGATGGAAAGCTAAACTCAGTGACTCATGTTGTTCAGTTTGCTTTTTAATCACTGGATTTAAGAAGTAGCTAGACTTGCATTCTGAATGATTATATTTTAGGCTACCAAATAGTAGCAAACAAGATAAGACATTAATGTGCATGATATACAGAAATGAACACCATCTGCCTATTTAGATCATGTTAACAAAACAAGTAAATATTCTATGGTTTAGAAACAATATAAATGTCATAAATATCTTCCTAAATAAGAGTATTGTGGACACTTAGTCAACATCAAGACATCTATTACATTAGAAACTTGCAATTGTTCTCTTGGATTATGCTATGAACATTTCAGTATTTAATCAATTAATCATGCAGCCACTATTGTGCAAACTCTCTACCAGGTGAGTTGCATGTGATCTGTATAGTACATATGAACTATCAATAAGAGCACTCAAAAAAATCCATTTTTTAACCTGCTTCCACTTGTTTAAAGCAAAAGAATAGCAGGACTAGTGGAAACTCTGAACATTGACAGAAAGAGTGATTGGAATCCTCTGATATCTACCATATTTAAAATCTAATAAAAATACTGCTCACATTTTACCAATGGGCAAAAATTATATCTAATTATCTATTGAGCAATTATTACAGGCCACATACAATGCTGAGTGCTTTACATAGACTCTCATTATTCCTACTATAACATTATTGCAATGGTTTTCAACTAGGACCATTTTTCTCCCAAGGGACATTTGGCAGTGTCTGAGGGGCACATGGGGGAGTGGTTGTGCTATTGGCATCTGAGAGGTATAGGTCAGGGATGCTGCAAACATCCTTCAATGTGTATGACAGCCCCCACAACAAAGAATCATCTAATCTAATGTGTTCATAGTGTGAAAGTTGAGAAACTCTGCCCTATTTTCAACTTCATTTAACAGATGAGCAAAAATTAGACTAAAAGTATAAGTAAACTGCACACACACACACACAGTGGTAATAAGTGGCTGAGTGGGACTCAAACATAGCCCCGTGTCACTCTAAAACCCCACTCTTTCCACTATGCCAGGCTTGCTGCATTGTACCTCATTGTAAAATCATTGCCTTCATACGTAAGGTTTCATAATGCCACAAATGAGGTGCTTTGAATCAGAGTTCCTCATTTTTGGTGTATGTCTGGCTGCTCTCTATCTCTTTGATCTTCATGGATCATTCAAATTCTTACCAGCCAGCTTGGAGCATACAGCTAGAGCTTCCTAACTGTTTCTCCTAAATTTTCTGATACTAACCATGAAGTTCCTAGAAGGTTACCTGATTGCCTCTCCATTCCTCCACTGAGTGTTAAATTAGGGCTCCCAAAGGCTTTGCCCTTATTATGTTCTTTGTTTCTCAGCAAGCAGTGGAGGATTCCCTGGAGTGGCCCCCTGCTGTCTTTTCCATCTTCTCTGTGGAATAGAATCTCATTTTTGGTGATGTCATGATAATTTTTCACCTCAGGAGGACACCACAAACACCACCAGGCAGACAAAGGAGATTTGCCACTGTCTGTAGAATATCAAATATTCCATAGGGAAACAACTAAGAGTTGTCTCTCCCACTCTACTTCAGAATAGATTCCTAAGAGAGGAGATCCACAGCCTAACCTCCAAACTAAGTAGGTGAGGGCCCAATGCATGTTAGCCAGTTACCTGCATGTATCCCAGGGACCAATCTAAAACAGACTTCACAAAGCTAGCAGTCAGCATGATGCTAGGTCATCCATGCTTTGGGTAACTTTATTTTTATACCCATAATAGAAGTAACACACATGTCCCCAAAATAGCAGCCTCATTAAACTATGCATCAATAGCTAGAATTTGAGTAGCTACAGAATCAATAGCTAGATTTAAAGTAAAGGAAGCAATACTTTCCTATTATGTATCCTTTTGAAGGACAAGATTTGTTTCTGTAAGAGATGAAGTGGGGAAGACCATAGCAAGAATACACTAAGATATCAAGGAGAACCAAAACCATTAATAAGGATTCCATTCCCATGGTATTTCCAGATATTATTGCCAGAGGATTTCTGGCTCTTAAAGTCTGCCTGTGTGATCCATGGACCATTTGTCTTTCTACCCCAACTAAAACATGTCACTCTCAAATATCAATCAAATTACACACACTAATCAGATAAGTAGAACATGAAATAGTCATTATGGCCAGATAAACTTTAACAAAGTTTCATTTTAATGTCCTTCATTTAGTCATTTCCCAGATGTGCCCACAAAATCAAAATCACCCAATGTTGAGTGCATGTCCCTTGCCTCCACAAAATCAGCTTCTCCCTGGTGATAGATTCTAATGATTAAATTCCAAGTAGCAGAATGGGAGAGAAATAGGAACATTATAGTTACCAAAACATGAGTTTTTTATGAGTAAGATTAAATGAACTGTACCTCAATTGCCCATGCTGTGAAATTGCCCTCACCTAGTCCTACCTCCCACCCTTACCCCCACTGTTCTCTGCCTGGCTTAGATAGTGTCTGCTTTAATTTCTTCCAAGGGAGGCAGTGTTTATTGGATGAGTCAGCACAGTTCAGAATCACAGGCATACTCCTGGTCTGAGGATGGGATGCTAGAAACCTTGTCTCTGGCCATCTTGCTGAGGGTACTGGAAACAACCAAGTTCCCCATGTCCCACAGACCAGAGAGTGGAGAGAGAGTGGGTGCTAACTGTAATACCACTGGTTAGATGATGGCTTTCCATTTTCTGAAAGCAACCAAGCACCTTTCTACTTGTTGAGATTAAGATACTGCAGAAGTGAAATTAGCTGCTTATAATGGAAATTTAGGCTAATTTAACTCAAAATTATTCACTAGTTTAGGTACACACACAGACATACACACACAACACACACATATATACACACACACATACGCACACATGCACACTCCTTTTATTCCATGTATTTCCAAGTATTTAACAGGATGAAAGTGAACTGTCCAGTTTAGAGCTTGGAAAGATGAAGCTGTCTTGAAGGTTCTCCCCCTGACCTATAAGCCTGCCAAATTGCCATAACCAACTAGCCATCATTCATCTTTCCCCTCATCACCTCAGAGCAGAGGCTGATGTTCAGTAGGGGTGGAGGGAAGTAGAATATGGGCAGGAGTCTCCACAGCCAGGAAGAGACATCTGACACCTTCCTCTCCCCACCCCCAAATCCTGCTCAGCAGTGGTGACTCCTCTGAGGCTTAGATGCAGGTCTCCAGAGGTGAAAGGAGAATGGATTAGCCCACTGTGCTGCCTTGCCCACAGCATAGTATAATATTAATTAGTCACCTTCCTTATTATTCAGTCAAAATATGCCAGACTGAAATAAATTACATTCTTAGCACATATTTCACACCCCTGGATCAAGTCTTGCAAGGGTTTTCTTTTATTATTTATAAGATCATGTGCTGTCTTCCTGCAGAAAATGAGATGGTCTGCATGAGGAAAAAGGTAAAAGAAATGCAGAGAAATGAAACAATCAGATATTCCCTAATGATATTTAAAAATAGAAAATTTGCTACTGTTACATACAGCATGTTCCATCTTTTGAGATTTAATGGCTCTCTTGTGGTTTAATGGAGAATTACTTTCAGTAATTGATTATTAAAATTTAAAATTGCTAACCATCTTCATTATTAGATGAGCGAACATGTTATCCTTGTAATTAAAAAAGCCTGAGACACACTTTCATCCTGTTGACAGAGCGGGCAGACTGTCTCCACACTCAGACTTGATGGTTTCAGGCTTCTTGTTTGACAAAAATAGCCAGCCAGTCATTTGATGATGAAAATGCAGAACATCCACAGAGACTGTGCAGAAAACATAATGAACAAAAAAATAAAATAATAAAAAGCCCTACAAGCTAATTAAAGTTTTCAGTCCCGACTCATTAAATGCTGTGCATCACTTATGTGATATTTCAATGTGCCGTGCTCAGGTAACATGGGGCACTGTCACATTTTTTTTTCAGCCTCCCTCAACATGCTCTCAGAAGGCAGCACAACCATTCCTCCTCCATGTGCAGCAGCGTTCGCCCTTTAACATTTCATTTGGATGTTTACCATTACAAATTGTTGGTTTCAGCAACATAGTATACTAAGTGGGCATCAGAAAATCCAGTTTGATACCCTATTGTCTAGAATGTATACAGGTGTCTCTAGATTGTGCAGAGAGAGTGTCAAAACCTAAGTCCCCTCACTGAGTCAAAAGAGAAGTACCTCAAAATCCCCTATAAAGTTCACATTCCAGAGAGGAAAAAGCTTTGTCAGTCAGTTATCCACACACTGGAATGGGGGATTTGTCTGTAGGGAATTTTGCATTTCCCTGCAAGTTTTCATCATATTACATTGTCCATTCTGTGATGGCAGCACTCAGTAATTTCCAAAAGGAATTTTTATAGCTGTCAATGAAAAAAGCCTATCGAAAAAGACATTTTCACAGCTCAAGTATTAGACAGATGTCAGCTTTCAGGAGAGAAAAATCCAGCAGACTTGAGAATTACAAATATGACTGAAGCAAAGATTTTTGTTCCTGAAGATTTATTCTAGAAATCAAGGAAAGACATCTGAGTATCAGCATTCCATAAAGTCTCATTTAGCTCATAAAATTCCTGCTTCAAATGTCAATTTTTAAAAGTTAACTCATCAATAAATTGCCAATTTTTAAAAGATCTAGTCCTTCAAAGATGTCTTCTCTGATTTAATCCTGCCAACCTTGATTATTCTTAAATGCAAATCACCACCCTACCCTTTGTCCACTTTCAAAGACTAATATATCACTGGGCAGTATTTAAATTGTGCTGTGAAACTGTTCTCATGTTTGTCTTCCCAATTAGATTATATAACCCTCAAGAGTAAGAGCAGTTCCTTTTATTTCTTCTGCTATTTTCACTTACCTACAGACTCTTACTGACGTCAAGCTCAACAGACATCAGGCCTACCACCCATCCTATTTGCTTACATGGTTAGATATGGAGGTTTGACAAGAAGTTGAGCTCTCCTATTCTAATTAAATATAACCTTGAATTTACATTACATATAAATATAACCTTGAATTTAGGACCCATTCAAACTAGATCAGCCTTTTTCAACCATGGAATTATTTTCTCAGTGTTCCTAAGCATGGTAAGTGGCTAGCTACATTCTATATACACATGAAATTAGTAAATTTATTACATCAACAAGGCTCAGAATGTAATTCTCTTAGCTTCTTGATAAAACTGATAGAAATTGTTCTTTCATATTGCTTTCAGCAATTTCACACAGTCATTAACAATAATTTAATGTTTTCCATCTTCCATGGCCTTTCTGGCTTTGATGATGTCACCATTCATCTTAGAAAACAAAATGCCAACCCATTTTTAAGGCCATATCACATGTCACCACCTCATAATCACTTTCCTATACACAAACATCTTGACACCTTAGCTGTTCTAATGAGTCACACTTCTACCCTCTATCAGCTACCACTAAATTATTTGTGTGTTAATAACATAATTCACATTTGGGTACTTTTCAACTCATCTCTGTACCCAGCAGTGTTTTTGATGTGTAAGAAGTATAGTACATATTACTTGAATATTAAATGAAAGGAAGAGAATGGCCTCAACCTACATTTTTGTCTAATTCTCAATTTCCTTTCTTAAATTTAAGTATAAATGAAAACAGTCAATACAACTATGCTGATTGAGAGCTTAGAAAACACTTCTTTGTCAAATAGACATCAAAAACTTATCTCTGAAAATAAATTCCTGAACTTTCCCTCTCAGGTGATGGCAATCCCATAGTTTCAGTTTCTCAGGTCATAACCTCTGAGTCATCCTATATGTCTACATTTAAAAAAAAAAAAAACCCTTATCGAATTTATCTATAAATTATGTCAGCTCTTCTGTCAAAAGAGATCCAGACCATTTCCACCACTACCACTTTGTTACAAAATACCATCATCCAGAACTGCCATCCAGGATTATTCTACTTAACTCTAAGAGTACTTCCTACTTATCATTAGAAATATCCTGTTGCCGCATTACTTGATTCAAAATCAATCTTCTGTCCAAACCCTCCAATGATTGCCCAATTCATTACAATGAAATACAAAGACCTATAAAACCTGCCTATATCTCTTCATCTTTAGCACATCCTCTACTACTTTTCCTTTCCTGTATTGACTCCAGGCATACCAGCCTCCTTACTATCTCTCACCAAGCCTCCATTGCCTCCAGAAATGCCTCAGGGCTTTTGTACTTGCTCTTTCTGTAGCCTTGATGCTGTTCCCCAACATAGATGGAAAGAGAGGCTTGCTCTCTTACATTTTTCAGACTATTCTTCAAATGTCACCTTTTTATTAAGAGTTTCAGAGATAAGCAAGCCTGTTTTTCTACAACTAGTTTAATCCAGTTAATTAGTGAATTCAGTTTTTGAATGGAAAAATTTACAAAGTTTTAAGCCATTTATTGAATATCATCATATCAGAGGAAAATCTATGGGTTGTTATAGTTTGGGCACATAACATGGGCACATAACTTGGGATCCTGTGGCTTCCTAAGAAGGAACTGCTCCATTTCTCACTGTAGTTTCTTCCTGTCTCATCCTTTCATCTTTTACAAATGGTGAGAATAAATAAAAAGGTTCTCAGAAATTACAAACATCTGATAGCAATGTTTATACCATTCCAAACTAGCTTCTATAATGATTTGGTTTTCTATATTTTTCTGCAAAGAACAAGACTTGAGAAGGGAAGAAGAAAGGGAGGAAGAGAGGAGAAAAGTAGTACAAAAAAAAAGAAACAAAAAACCTTCATTTACTATGCTTCTGTGGTCAGACAAATCAGAATGAAAAATATCATTAAGCAGCAAAAGATTCCCTAACTCCATCTTTTGTTTTTGTTCCTATTTTATTTTTTCTACTTTTCCTCACACATAGTATTCTGCCAGCAACACAACTGATAACAGCCTGTTAATATTAAAACAATTTAAATTTTCTCAAATCTAACCTCACATGTTATGGAGGCTATACTGAAGATAATTTTTGTGGCTGAAGGAAAACTTTGTGGTAGAAATTTTCTGTAATGAGAGATTTATGTATTTAAAAACATTCCTTAAATCTCAGAAAATTGAAAGTGGATGTAACTTTGGTTGGTTCATCCCCTCTTTTTATAGATGAAGGCTCAAAGACACAGTGAGATGAAACGATTTGTCCAAGGTACCCAGTTTGCTCCCAGCAGAGCTGGGAGTATAAAATTCAACCTCCTTGGTTCCCAGTTACTGTTCTTTCTGTTTTGCAGTGCTATGCACCTTGTTCGTGATTGTGCCATTTTAACACTCCTAGTGAAAAACCAACTAATGTCATCCTTACTGCCTAGGAAGTTGCAATCCAAAACTTGTATCCAAAAAGTAGCATGAAAATAATCATAGTCATAATTATGATGACATACATCTTCTAATTTATAATTTATAATCTTTATTTTTATATCTATCATCTCATTCTGTCCTCAAAAGAATGAACAGCAAATTATATAATAGAACACATCACATAAATATTAATAACAACATTAAAATAATCCAGCATGCTCCCTGGGAGATAATCAGTAAAAAAAGTCACTGTGACTTCCTGTACCTCTGAATGTCATGGCGATATCACCACCTATGCTAAATTTCACTAAATTGGTTTGATGGCTCAACCTTTACATGTCTATATATGTTCTTATATGTATATATGTAATTATATACTTTTCCTCTCTTCTCATATTCATAGTTGGAGTCCACTAATGCTCTTTGCTATATTCCATGTGTCAGCACAGATGAAAGCCATCTCGGGGCTCTGGAAGTGGCAGAGAGTGAATAATTAAGATCAGGCATCAAGACATTGACATGTCATTCACTGGTAACACAGAGGGACGGGATGCCAATAGTACTTTTTAAATATGCCACCAAGGGAGGGATTTCCTAGATCCTTAATAAAATTGGTCCCCATACATAATGGATACTAACCGTCAGTACCTGCTCTCCACTGCACAGCTTATGTCAAAACTATGAAGAGAAAAAAAGAAGAAAAGAATATTGCCCATTAGCTTATGGAGTAAACAACTGTATATTGTGTGAAATTCGAATGGAGTCCTGACCAAAAGTGTACCATCCATATCTATCACACTGTCTGAAATCCCACCATTACTAACTCAGTCTTTTGTGTCTTGAGTCCTTTTTTAGGGCTTAATCAAACCCATTAAAAAGTACATAGTCCACAATCTTCTCACATATCAGGCCTTTTGTTATTGTGACTCAGGATAAATCAGAGCTAAGGAAGGTAATAGTAGATGGAAATATTTAAAGTAATACAACACAAACACATATATCTCCATACATGGAAAATTTACTTGAGGCCATCATACATATCAGAATGTTGAGTAGAACTCTTGGTTGGCTCCAAAATGAACACCAGGATCCACATCTGAAAAGAGCAGACAAAAAATGTCCAAACTCCAAACAGGCTCACCAACACACTGGGCCTGGTGGTCCATCCTAGGACTGCAGGAGTTTTATATCCTTGACAAATAAGTAGCCTGGCTTCTGGGAAGGGGTCAAGTAAAAATGTACTTGTAAAAATGGTCAGTTAGTTAACCTTTGCTGGTGGGAGGAAGATCCTGATTTTTTTTAACCTGAGTCCCTTAATGCCTACCATTGAATTTTAAGAGCCAATTATGCAATTATGTGTACCCCTTCTACTTACAATAAAAGTCAATGTTACAGTAAGTTCACCAACTGGGAAGACCTAACTCTAGCTGACCCAAATACCATTAATCCTCAGATTCCTAAAATCTACCAGGTTCAACTAATATGTGAGTGCTTAGAAGTCAACTTTAAATCATTTAGTATGAGATTAAGAAGGCGAGGTGCAAAAAAAAAGAAGCATTATGGAGAAAAATCCTGAGAGAACCAGCAGCAAAGTGATTTTAAGAGATGCTGAGGCTACCCAACATCTCACACTGCCCCAGTAAGCTCTCCTGTGCTTCTGATGGCCACAGTCTAAGGGTATTGTGGAGGAGGGCTGCAGAAAACTGGAGGATACTGGCACTTACTGTGTGTGCCACAACAGAGCCAATAATGAATGTGTCCACGTCTTATTCCATCTGCTCATTTGACCAGTAGTAAGTGGGGAGGAAAGATATGCCCCAGATCTTTTATAGGAGACTCTGCTTAGGATTGGATGCAATGGCCTAGGTTTAAAACAATTCACAATATTGCAGAAAGAAGGAAAAGGTGGAAAACCCCAAATGCAATGGAGCCTAGCATAAAATCATTCTGGAAAAACTCCGTCAATCATGCTGAACTTGATGCATCCCAGGAAGCAGCAGCTCCTTTGGAGAAAAGATATTCTATTTACAACCCCTCCCCCAAGGTACAATGCTGCCATCAGGGACAGATTCTACAAACCTAGACAGAGTAGGGAATGGCTCTATACACTCACTGGAATTTCCTAGCACTTCCATAAATGTCAATAAACACTGGTCTATGGGGCATATGATGTTCCAATATATTTTGGTATAAAAGTTGTAACCAGGAGAGTCTTAAAATAAAAGTACTGGAGGGAAATGTGTGAGTCAGTTGAAAGGCAGTAGGTAACAACAGAGGGGGGCTTGAGTGCCCTGAAGACAATTGAATAATCTATTTCATTGTCACAATTATTAAATCATTGATTACTGTGCTGAGTGGTCTGAATCCATTGTCTTTATTACAGGTGAATTGTAGCCATTGCCAGCTGTTTCCGTGGCAAGTTCTTCAGCTGCAGAAAAGCTGGCATTGTGCCCAGATGCAGCCTGGGTGCCCCCACCTCTTCAAAGTGATTTTTCTTTCCCCCAGCAAGTGCTTCTTCTGTCATTACATGGTTTCCCTATGCTCTCATCATTACAACAATAGGATCCATAAAACCAAATGCAGAAACAAAGAGATAAGTTATTGGAAACTAATGAAACACAGAAGGATTGTTCAAGCAGTACAAATGCGAAAGAGCTTTGAACCGGTTTAAATGGTCTGCTCGTACCCCATTGCCCCATTGTTAGCACAGCTGGGAAGGCAAGTGTCTCAGCTTCATAAAAATTACACCATCTTTGCCTTAAAGTTCTGCTGTTTTGTTGCCTCTACATCTTGAAGTCTTTTTGGACTGCCAGTTTGCCTTCTGTCTGGATCTCCAAATTCTACCCATCCACTGAGACTGACTCATCCTGTAATATCTCTGAGAAATTTTCTGGGAGCACAGCAGACTCTACTGAGCTTTCCTTTCTTTTAATTTTTCCAATAATTTGGGTGTGTGCTACTCCGTCAGCAGAAGCAAGGGCAAAAAATTGTGAGAATCCATGCTGTATCACAAATAGTCCAAAGCCTTCCCTCTGATCCCTGATGAGCTCTGAGAAACTCTCTCATCAATCCTCCAGTTAGTTGCATCAATCACTCACATTGGCAGATGGGATGAAATCTGTTTGCCATCCCTTGTCCTGAGGAAATGGGACAAGCCTTAGTGTCAGACCAACCAGGATTTAAACTCTAGATCTAAAGCTTATAAGAAATGTAACCATTGTTTTACTTTGGCATTTTAATCCAGAGACACAAGTTTTAACCTACAGAACAGAAATGGTAACATCCTCTCCACAGTGTGAAACATGCCTACTACCTGGTACCCAGTAATATCTGACATATAAACATTTTTCTATTATTCCTTGGGCCTCCACCAAACAATTCATTGCCAAACACTGCTGACCCAGTCTTTCTGTCCAAGTATGTCTCCTGAGAATAGGGCTACAGAATGTTGTCTATAGGAAGACTGAAACTCTAAACAGACAATGTCAAGTTTTTAGCCTTTTTTCCTAAAATAGTAAGTACAGACTAGAAGAAATTTAGTTGATTTCTATGAATGGAAACAGGGGAATGATGAGCTAACACTTTCAGAGAGGTAATTCCAGCAATATGGTCATTTTCCCCAGATTCAATGATAATGAAAAGTTACAAAATAAAGCTCTACGTATTTATAGCCCAAATACAGAACAGTCTTCAGTAAGGTCTGCTCAAGTCTGGAGACAAGCATCTTGATTTATCAGGCACAGCTTTGACAAATGGCAGATGAGCAGTACATCTACCATATTAGCTTAAGAACCATTTTGGAAAAGGATTAGAGTTAGTCAGGTTATTCACCTTAGTCAAAGAACTGACCCATCTTGTTTATAAAGTTACACATCTAACCAAGGCCAGAGAAATTTTTTAATATTTTTGTGACCCCACTACCACTGCCTCACTGTGCCATTAAATGGACAGGTTACTCTTGCAGTCCAAAATATATTGGAGATCAATTTCTTTAAGTATGTACATTCTGTCTCTAGTTTGAAACCAACCTTGAGGTGCAAATAAAATTTCAGACTTTCCAAGTTAAGTTTCCTTTCTATATATAGTGCAAAATCTCCAGTAACTAAGAAATAGATTAAGTAATCATAGAATTTTCAGTGTTAAAAGGGGTCATGAGAATCATTTAGTCCAACCCCCTTATTTTAACAGACGAGGAGACCGATGTCCTGGAGGAGCACAGTCACAATGCTAAACCAGAGTTCATTAATTCATCATAGAAAAGACCTGTTTTTGTTGTGAGAATAAATGATTAAATGATTCCAATTTCCTGCTATCTCTTTTATTCAGAAAGTTACCATTCGCCTTCTCCTTTTGTCTGTGTAACCATGACAATTGCTGGGAATAATATAGCTATCAGTATAAAAATAGCCTCATTAGCATCAACAAGGAGCTCACCAATGAGCTTGGACTGATTAAAGGACTGATAACCACCTTCCCTGCCTTCCAGCTTGCAACACACCCTGTCTTGGACTCCTCCCTTAGGCTGGCTCTTTCCTCCTAGAAAGCTGTGTCAGTCACAGTTTGACAGCTGGGATTTACAAGTGGAATCCTGCCTGAGAAAGCCCTGCTCTCAGACAGGCTCAACTGGATCTTGCCCTGGGATTTCTGACCTGTCTCTTCTTTTAAGAACCACTGATGTGATGTTCAAAGCAAAAGTGAACATTTACGCTCTGTGTATACAGCAAATGACTGAGAAAAATTGGATATAATTTAGAAATCGACATACTTATTAGCAAAGATCCTTCGGAGAGGGTTGGTATTTGTTTGGCTTCTTTCTGTGAATTTTCCACTGCCATTCTTCACCCCATTATAAAGAACTTAATGATTTATGCTGACATGTATAGGTTTGTACAGAACACAGTTTACCAAGGTATTTCAGTGATATTTCCACCCTACCCTCTTAAAAAAAAAATCCCACAAACCAGATAGAGTTAAAAAGTGGGAACAAACAGAACTGGCAAAAGATAGAGAGGCTTTAGACTAATTGTTGTAACCACTGGCTAACTTTGCTTTGTCTAAATTTTACTAAAAAAGAATTAAAAGTTTTCTAAATATACCACAGCCCTTTTTTTTCTTCCTTTGGTTATATTATTATGTTACTGGGGGTACATTGTGACATTAACAAAAGTTCTCACAATTTATCATAGTTAAATTCATCCCTCTATCACTCTCCTTTATTCCCCCTTCCTTCATTCCTTGAATAGTTTCAACAGGTTTAAAAATAGACAAATGAAATAATGGAGCAGAGTGGAAGACAGTCCAGAAACAGATCCATGAGTGATGGATTGATTTTTGAAAAAGATTCTAAGGAAATTCAGTACAGAAAAAAACAGGATTTTTAATAAATGGTACTGGGGCAAATGAATATCAGTACCCAATTCAAAATGAGTATTCATTTATACTTTCACCAAATAAAAAAGTTTATTCATAACCCTCTCCTTCTCTCCCCCTACCCACTCCCCCACCATCCCTGCTACTGGGGTTTGAACTCAGGGCTTAGTACTTCCTAAGCAGGTGCTCTATACTTGAGCCACAACCCTAGCCTTTTTTGTTTTAGTTGTTTTTCAAATAGGGTCTCTCATCTTCTCACTCAGGCTAACCTAGACTGATATCCTCTTACTTATGCCACATACCCAGGACCACATGTGTGTATCACTAGGGTCAGCTTATGGGTCTAGATAGGGTCTGGCTCATTTTGCCTAAGTTGACCTTGAACAAATATCCTTTTATATATCTATATATCTGCCTCTTAAGTAACTGAGAAATGGATCATATATCTAAAGTAGAACCCAAATCTATAAAACTTCTCAGAGGAAACATAAGAGAAAATTTTGTAATCTTGAGTCAAGAAAAGATTATAAAAGATAAAATTGATAAATTCTACTTTATCAAAACTAGCCACTTTTATGAAACTTCAAAATCATTTATGGTGAGTGAAAGAAAACAGATCAAACAACAAATGAAAGAATACATACTGTATGATTTCAGTTATATAAAAGCCTAGAAATGTAGCCTTTTCTATAGTGATAGAAAGTACAGCAGAGGTGTTTTTGGTTGGAGAAGGAACCATGAGAATGGGGGAAGCGAATAAAGGGAGGGCTAATGGAAAACACCAAGAAACATTAGGGAATGATGGTTAAGTCCTTACTTTGAGTGTAGTGAAGGTATTATGGTTACAAATAAATGACAAAATATATCCAATCTTACATATGTTGAAAAGAGAGGAGAAATATAGGTAAGTATACTATAGACTCATTTATTGAGATTATTCTGTTTGATGCTGGAGTGCCACTTTTGAGGATGTGGTTCAAAGAAAAATAATAATGCATGAAGGTAGCCTCAATCAAGAATATTAAGGAAAGTATCATACAGTACTGCCAACTTAGGCATCTGACATCCTTTCTTCAAGTTTATTTGAGAATCATTTTTTAGAATACAACTTCCTAAAGCAGCAATTGCTCCAACAGTTTGCTTTTTCAGGCACTAATCTCTACTGAGCATTTTCTCTCTGCCTAGAATTTTACTATGTACATATTTGTTTTTGTTTTTTTATACTAAGTCATGCAACTAGCAAGTGTCAAGAAGAACCAGGAGTCAAAAACAGATCTAACTACAAAACTCCATGTCACAAAATGGGTAGTATTTGCTTGCTTATCCAGAAAATAGGAGTGATATATAGAGTGTGAAAATAACAGGAAGTTCTTTTGGCTTCACAAATCCATGCCCTGGAAGGTCTTTGCTGCTCAAGTACATGATATGCCCTCCACACCTTTTAACACAATGTATTCTACTTCAAAATCCCTAGCAGGGTTTTATTCTTCAGGGCATGAGCAGGCAGAAAACTTGCTTCTCCCTGATAATAAAATTTAAAGACCTATGAAATTGTGGGCAAAAATAAGTAGAGATAAGTAAACACAGATAACATGGTGAGATAACATATGAAGACATAAAAGATGGGTTGTAGAGCTGTACAATTTTTTTTCATGGCACCAGGGCTTCAGACTGAAGATCTAAATGGGGTTTTGTACTCTGACTCCATTTACCACCCCGAGGCTTGTGCCCTTGCCCAAGACTTTGCTGACATAGGACAGGGCACTCTTTAAATATTTTTCTGCAAAGCTGCAACATGAATGGCCTTGGTGAACAGATTTCCTTTCTTTGTCTTTTGTTCTTTCACCATCTTCCAAACTATGCCCTTATATTTCCACTCTGGATTCTGTATTATTCATTTTTAAAAATCTGCTAAAATAATGTGTCCTAGAAGGCACAATCTGAACCAAGGTGGCTCAGATAAAAAAGAAAAAATAATGGCATAAATGATAAATGAAATAAAGATTTTTAAAAGAAATTTTATGGTATTTAATTAATCTACCAGTTTTACTAAGTTGCTTTCAAGTGAAATGACTCTTTACTAACGCCTTTTGAAAAGGTTAGAAGTGAATTCCCTGAGCTACAATCATTAGCATATAGATGTCTCTAAGTGTTAATTTCTGTTTTCACTGAATGAATGTAATTTAAAAGGAGGCCCTTTCAAATCAGTTAACTTTGGCCATTTGAGAAAGATAAGAAAAATGGACTCAAGCATGAACCCCCAGCAGAACCTGCTTCTTTGGGATAAGTACTATGTGCCAGAGCCACACACCACTTTGAAAAATTACAGATCTGTTCAGAAAGAGAAATTGGGTTTGAGGTGAGCAGGTTAAAAGGACCCAAACATTTGCTTTCAATTTAGCTAATCATGAAAAGGAAATTGAAAATGAATGAAGAAATCAATTTTTAAAAATATGGCAGTTCTGTCCCTATAGAAAGCCAAGTAATATTGTTGATGAAATCTAGCAACACCAATTTATTATTTCTACATACTGCTTGATACATAACAATTACTCAGCACACTTTTGCTAAACTGCATCATGTGAATGGAAAGTTGTGTCTACTAGTGATCTCAGTTATGGCTAATGCTCCCTTTACAACCTGCCTCACACCATTTGTGCTACAGTAACAAAATACCTGAGACTGGATAACTTACAAAGAACAGAAATTTGTTTCTCACAGTTCTAGAGGCTGGGAAGTCCAAGATCACAGCATCTGCGAGATCATTGCTTGGTGAAGGGCCTTCCACATGGTACCATGTGGGTCCCCTTGCATGGGATAACAGTGGAACAGCCACAGAGGACCCACATCAGGGCCCTTCAGTCACTTTTTAAGGCACTTATGCATCCACAAGAGTGGATCCCTCATGATTTAATCATTTCTCGAAAGGTTCCACCGAGAGCAGAGAACTCCTCTCTTGTTCATAGCAATCTTGCAATCTCTCCCCAGTGCCTAGCACAGTAGGCATAGTGCCTGATCCTTTGTAGGAGATCAGAAATTATTTTCTGACTTCATTCTTCATTCATCAAATGCTACTGAACACTTACCCACACAGTATGTTCTAGACAGTAAGCTAAGTGCTGGCTAAACGGTGGTGTAAAAGGCAGATTAACGTCCCTCTTAATGCTCATTGAGCATTAGCTTAATGCTAATATAGAAGACCATGAGCAAGTATGAAGAAACTAACAAAAATCCAAAAGTCAAATTGTAAAAAATACTGTATGAAGATATTAAAATAAGGTAATGATGAAGAAGATGATTTCACTCATATGGGAATCTAAAATGGTTGAGCACATTTTAGAGAATAGAGAAATAGTTACCAGAGACTGGGAAGAGAGGGATAGTGGGAGAATAATGAATGGCTGGTCAATGGACACAAAATTGCTAATGCTAGCATTCCATTCTCATAGTAGGTGACTGTAGTTAACTATAATGTATGATAAATTCCAAAAAAGGTAGAGGTTTTGCAACGCTCTTACCTCAAAGAAAAGATAAATATATGAGGTGATCATTATGTTAAGTAGCCTAATTTGTTTATTGCATAATGTATATTAAATCATCTCATTGTACCTCACAAATATGTATAATTATTATATTTCAATTTTAACAGTAAACTTTAAAAAGAGTGGAATGTGTCAGGGTATGGTGGCCAGGAAAGACCTTTCTGAGACGGCATTTAAAGGGAGACCTTTTAAGTTGAGAAGGAACCATCACGAATGAATCTAGAGAAAAGTGTTCTAGGGAGGTGTGGCCACCTGGAGGTGTGGAGATTCTAGGTGCACTGATGTACTTTAAGAAGTCCCTGTATCTGAAAGTATATTTAGAGAGAAGAGACATGGATGACAGCAGAAAGGGAGGCAGAGAGAGCCTGGATCTAGGATGAGTTTGTAGTTCATAGTAAAAACATTCTATTGGAAATCCATTGAAGGTGTTTAAACAGAGCTATTATGGTTGTGTGATCATTTAAAAATATTTCTCTAGTTGAAAGGTTGAGAATGCTCCATCATGAAAATTTACAAGTGTCTATTACTTGCTGATACATCGTGTTTAACAAAATCTTTCTTCAACTATGGCAATCTTCCTCAGTACTCTCAGCAAACTCCATTCCAGGTGCCTCCTGCATCTGGGCAATATATTGCACCTTTATGCCCATCATAATTTCTGACAGCACAGGGACATTAATGCTGGGGATATTGGCAAGTCTTATCGCCATGACACTAGGTCTATAATGAATTACCTTATGAAGTGCTTCATTGTTGTGAGAGGAGACCAGTCCTGTTTTGCTTGCTTGCTTTATGTTTATTTTTTGTTCATTTAGCTAGGTTTGAGTTTTATGACTATAAGGTCACATGCTTAAAGGCAGAAACTTCAGACACTATGAAGTGTCCCACTATAGAGCTCAGCTAGCTCTCCCAATCCTTACTGACAAAGACGATGTACAGGTCTGCACATACCATCGTCTGCACATACAGACACATGCACATACACACTAGGGGCAATGGATGAAGGAAACAACAAGTTTTCTTGTTTTGTTTTCTTTTTTTCAAGGGAAAAACTAGAATAAAACCTTGAAGGTCATGCGGCAAGTTGATGGCTCAGATCGCCACTCTACAGGAGCAGAAGCTCCTTGTTTCTGCTTAAAGAGCTGTTTAAAGGACTCAATTCTCTCAATGTCCATCCTTCCCTCAGTTCAGAAAACTCCAGCACATAAAAAACATGTCCATACTCTGCGCCCTAGATAATATCCTTGGCAGCCTGATTTGATGTGTCAAGACAAAGGTCTTACAAAGGAGGATGCTAAACTGCAACATAACACAGTTAAAGGTGGAACACTTTCCTATACTAAAGCTTAGGACTCATGAAACAAATGTATCACTGGTTCATCAATGCAGAATACAATCTGATTCATTTGTACCCCTCACAGCCCTATTTATGCATCAAATATGTATCTACCAATAGGGTTAAAATTAGAGTAAAATAGTATTTAAAATAGCTAATGTACATTGAGCAATTAATGCATTTAATCTTTCTAATATAACATTATCAAGAAGCAACTATTATTATCCCCATTTTACAGATGAGAAAAATAAAGCTTTAACAGGTTAAATAATTGCCAATGTGGCATTTTGAATATGTAAGAAACCTGAGATTTTTAAATACAGGTCTGTCCCATCCCAGGTCCTTACTCTCATTCCTTTATAGTACTGTGTATTGCCTTCAAGTAGCTCAGAGAGAGAGAGAGAGAGACAGAGAAAGAGAGAGAGAGAGCAGAGAGAGAGAGAAAGAGAAAGAGAGACACTAAGGAAATCTATTAAGATTCACCATGAGACATAACACATACAGTGATCTGGTGGATGTACAGAAAAGAGTCTTTGTGTCAGAGAAGAGTTGCAAGGGCCAGGAAAGTTTTAGCTGAGTTCTGTGGTGCCAGTATAACATAAAGGTTATGTCTAGGTTTTTGTCTGGTAATCTGATGTCTTCTGACAAAAAATTATTTAATACCTCAGCATTTCAGTTTTCCCATCTATCAAATGGAGATTATAATATTACAGAATTCCTCAAGTGAATTTGAGGATTTAAAGTGCTAAATCATGCCATGTTCCTAGTCCAGCACTTGGTATATATTAAAAATGCAATAAATGTCACTAATTCTTATTTTTATCAAAGAAAATGTGGGAGGTTATCAGTGTGGATTACAGGTTGAGGAAAATGACATTCTAAACTGAAGGAACACTTACAAAAAAACTGTAAGGAAGGGAGAGTAACAGAATCAAAGAATATTGAGACATTCTGTAGGTTGGACTTCTAGGATTTTCATATGTAGAGGAAGGAGGGGTCGGCACGTGACAGGAGAGGCAGGCAGCACCATAGCATCAAGATGTTTTCAAATGTAATCTTCAAATTAAAGGAGAATTTGTATTTGGTGTTCTCAGTAAAATAGCAGAGGTTGACAAGATGATAGTATACCTCTTGAAACTCTAACAATTACCAAAGCCTATAATTCTTGCATACTCTTGTATAGTACTTGTGTAATATTTTCTTAAGTTTGTTTAATCTAATGGCAATGGGCATTTTTATTATAGAATTCATAATCAGTTTATGCAAATGATGAAATTAACATTTAATGTCTCAGATTTACAAATAATCCTACCCTGGTTAGAAATTTTGTGACTTAACATTTTGGTCAAATTTCTGTTCATTAAAATTTTCCCACTAAATCTTAATTTTGTCATGACATCTCTTTTATAAACAAGTATATGGGAAAAATACAAAGATTCTTCAGAAATATTAATAAAGACAAACACTAGGGACATAAAATATGAACATTGGTTAATGCCAAACAGTAATGTTTAGCTACCAAATACATGCAGAGTGCTTGACATTTCCCTTGTTCTCGATTTATTTTATTTAGGTTTATTTTTCACTATGACCACATAAGTACATTTAACTAGTAAATTTGTTTTATACCTAAAATGTTCACAATCTAAAATCATATATATATTATTTTAATTCCATTTTGATACATTTATTAGAGATAGACCCAGGACTCTGTCCATTCAAAAACTAGCTACTAGGGAAATAATTTGTTTCCAGCAAGTCCAATTGCTGCAGAAATAAGAAGTGCCATTGTGCTGTGGGTGCTGCACTATGTTATTTATAAAGTGCTGCCATGGAACAGAACAATGCATCCATCAGCATCCAATCAGCCATGAGGTTGGCAGAGAGACATGGTTGTACAAGAATGCATTGGCACAGATCATTTTAACAGGCAGATCCTAGAGTTTGAGCTTGGCAATAGTTTTTGAAACTAATTTATTTGTTATTTGTGGGAAAGTATTACCACTTTGAAACACTCTTGAAAAGTTTCCAATTTCAGGACATTGAAGAGTCAGAGTCAAACCATGCAACTAGCATGCCTGTGTGATTTCCTCAAAACTCCCTTCCCCATCCACATATCTGACGAAATGTCATTCCATTCTCTATTTCTGCGTTTAAAATTGAATCCTCTCCAAATTCTTTTCCATTTTTAAACACCACCTGCTCTTCTTGCTAACATACCTCCAACATAGGTTTACATTTCTGGAGAGTCCCATTAGATTTGGAAGTAATGCATACATGCTATTTGTTGCTTAGCATTAAAGCCTAGATGATGATGTACTGATTCTTTATTCAAATATATTAGCATTATATAAACAAGTCAAAGTACCATGGACATCTATAAATTCAGTGCAATACCAATCAAAAGCACAATATGATTTTTCATACACCTTCACAAACTGATTCTTTTTTTTTTTTTCATTTTTCATTTATTATTCATATGTGCATACAAGGCTTGGTTCATTTCTCCCCCCTGCCCCCACCCCCTCCCTTACCACCCACTCCGCCCCCTCCCTCTCCCCCACCAATACCCAGCAGAAACTATTTTGCCCTTATCTCTAATTTTGTTGTAGAGAGAGTATAAGCAATAATAGGAAGGAACAAGGGGTTTTGCTGGTTGAGATAAGGATAGTTATACAGGGCATTGACTCACATTGATTTCCTGTGCGTGGGTGTTACCTTCTAGGTTAATTCTTTTTGATCTAACCTTTTCTCTAGTACCTGGTCCCCTTTTCCTATTGGCCTCAGTTGCTTTAAGGTATCTGCTTTAGTTTCTCTGCATTAAGGGCAACAAATGCTAGCTAGTTTTTTAGGTGTCTTACCTATCCTCACCCCTCCCTTGTGTGCTCTCGCTTTTATCATGTGCTCATAGTCCAATCCCCTTGTTGTGTTTGCCCTTGAGCTAATGTCCACATATGAGGGAGAACATACGATTTTTGGTCTTTTGAGCCAGGCTAACCTCACTCAGAATGATGTTCTCCAATTCCATCCATTTACCAGCGAATGATAACATTTCGTTCTTCTTCATGGCTGCATAAAATTCCATTGTGTATAGATACCACATTTTCTTAATCCATTCGTCAGTGCTGGGGCATCTTGGCTGTTTCCATAACTTGGCTATTGTGAATAGTGCCGCAATAGACATGGATGTGCAGGTGCCTCTGGAGTAACAGTCTTTTGGGTATATCCCCAAGAGTGGTATTGCTGGATCAAATGGTAGATCGATGTCCAGCTTTTTAAGTAGCCTCCAAATTTTTTTCCAGAGTGGTTGTACTAGTCTACATTCCCACCAACAGTGTAAGAGGGTTCCTTTATCCCCGCATCCTCGCCAACACCTGTTGTTGGTGGTGTTGCTGATGATGGCTATTCTAACAGGGGTGAGGTGGAATCTTAGTGTGGTTTTAATTTGCATTTCCTTTATTGCTAGAGATGGTGAGCATTTTTTCATGTGTTTCTGGCCATTTGAATTTCTTCTTTTGAGAAAGTTCTGTTTAGTTCACATGCCCATTTCTTTATTGGTTCATTAGTTTTGGGAGAATTTAGTTTTTTAAGTTCCCTGTATATTCTGGTTATCAGTCCTTTATCTGATGTATAATTGGCAAATATTTTCTCCCACTCTGTGGGTGTTCTCTTCAGTTTAGAGACCATTTCTTTTGATGAACAGAAGCTTTTTAGTTTTATGAGGTCCCATTTATCTATGCTATCTCTTAGTTGCTGTGCTGCTGGGGTTTCATTGAGAAAGTTTTTACCTATACCTACTAACTCCAGAGTATTTCCTACTCTTTCTTGTATCAACTTAAGAGTTTGGGGTCTGATATTAAGATCCTTGATCCATTTTGACTTAATCTTGGTATAGGGTGATATACATGGATCTAGTTTCAGTTTTTTGCAGACTACTAACCAGTTTTCCCAGCAGTTTTTGTTGAAGAGGCTGCTATTTCTCCATCGTATATTTTTAGCTCCTTTGTCAAAGATAAGTTGCTCATAGTTGTGTGGCTTCATATCTGGATCCTCTATTCTGTTCCACTGGTCTTCATGTCTGTTTTTGTGCCAGTACCATGCTGTTTTTATTGTTACTGCTTTGTAATATAGTTTGAAGTCAGGTATTGTGATACCTCCTGCATTGTTCTTTTGACTGAGTATTGCCTTGGCTATTCGTGGCCTCTTGTGTTTCCATATAAATTTCACAGTAGATTTTTCAATCTCTTTAATGAATGTCATTGGAATTTTGATGGGAATTGCATTAAACATGTAGATTACTTTTGGGAGTATAGACATTTTTACTATGTTGATTCTACCAATCCATGAGCATGGGAGATCTCTCCACTTTCTATAGTCTTCCTCAATCTCTTTCTTCAGAAATTTATAGTTTTCCTTGTAGAGGTCTTTCACATCTTTTGTTAGGTTTACACCTAGGTATTTGATTTTTTTTGAGGCTACTGTAAATGGAATTGTTTTCATACATTCTTTTTCCGTTTGCTCATTGTTAGTGTATAGAAATGCTAATGATTTTTCTATGTTGATTTTATATCCTGCTACCTTGCTATAGCTATTGATGATGTCTAGAAGCTTCTGAGTAGAGTTTTTTGGGTCTTTAAGGTATAGGATCATGTCGTCTGCAAATAGGGATATTTTGACAGTTTCTTTACCTATTTGTATTCCTTTTATTCCTTCTTCTTGCCTAATTGCTCTGGCTAGGAATTCCAGTACTATGTTGAATAGGAGTGGAGATAGTGGGCATCCTTGTCTGGTTCCTGATTTTAGAGGGAATGGTTTTAATTTTTCTCCGTTAAGTATAATGCTGGCTGTAGGTTTGTCATATATAGCTTTTATAACGTTGAGGAACTTTCCTTCTATTCCTAGTTTTCTTAGAGCTTTTATCATGAAATGATGTTGGATCTTATCAAAGGCTTTTTCTGCATCTATTGAGATGATCAAGTGGTTTTTGTCTTTGCTTCTGTTAATGTGGTTTATTACGTTTATTGATTTTCGTATGTTGAACCACCCCTGCATCCCTGGGATGAAGCCTACCTGGTCATGGTGAATAATCTTTTTGATGTGTTGCTGAATTCGATTTGCCATTATTTTGTTGAGGATTTTTGCATCAATGTTCATTAAGGAGATTGGCCTATAGTTCTCCTTTTTGGAGGTGTCTTTGCCTGGTTTTGGGATAAGTGTAATACTGGCTTCATAAAATGTGTTTGGCAGTTTTCCTTCCCTTTCTATTTCATGGAACAGTTTAAGGAGGGTTGGTATCAGTTCTTCTTTAAAGGTCTGATAGAATTCAGCAGAGAATACATCAGGTCCTGGACTTTTCTTTTTGGGGAGACTCTTTTTTTTTTTTTTTCATTTTTCTTTTATTATTCATATGTGCATACAAGGCTTGGTTCATTTCTCCCCCCTGCCCCCACCCCCTCCCTTACCACCCACTCCACCCCCTCCCGCTCCCCCCTTCAATACCCAGCAGAAACTATTTTGCCCTTATCTCTAATTTTGTTGTAGAGAGAGTATAAGCAATAATAGGAAGGAACAAGGGGTTTTGCTGGTTGAGATAAGGATAGCTATACAGGGCATTGACTCACATTGATTTCCTGTGCGTGGGTGTTACCTTCTAGGTTAATTCTTTTTGATCTAACCTTTTCTCTAGTTCCTGTTCCCCTTTTCCTATTGGCCTCAGTTGCTTTAAGGTATCTGCTTTAGTTTCTCTGCGTTAAGGGCAACAAATGCTAGCTAGTTTTTTAGGTGTCTTACCTATCCTCACCCCTCCCTTGTGTGCTCTCGCTTTTATCATGTGCTCATAGTCCAATCCCCTTGTTGTGTTTGCCCTTGAGCTAATGTCCACATATGAGGGAGAACATACGATTTTTGGTCTTTTGAGCCAGGCTAACCTCACTCAGAATGATGTTCTCCAATTCCATCCATTTACCAGCGAATGATAACATTTCGTTCTTCTTCATGGCTGCATAAAATTCCATTGTGTATAGATACCACATTTTCTTAATCCATTCGTCAGTGCTGGGACATCTTGGCTGTTTCCATAACTTGGCTATTGTGAATAGTGCCGCAATAAACATGGATGTGCAGGTGCCTCTGGAGTAACAGTCTTTTGGGTATATCCCCAAGAGTGGTATTGCTGGATCAAATGGTAGATCGATGTCCAGCTTTTTAAGTAGCCTCCAAATTTTTTTCCAGAGTGGTTGTACTAGTCTACATTCCCACCAACAGTGTAAAAGGGTTCCTTTATCCCCGCATCCTCGCCAACACCTGTTGTTGGTGGTGTTGCTGATGATGGCTATTCTAACAGGGGTGAGGTGGAATCTTAGTGTGGTTTTAATTTGCATTTCCTTTATTGCTAGAGATGGTGAGCATTTTTTCATGTGTTTTCTGGCCATTTGAATTTCTTCTTTTGAGAAAGTTCTGTTTAGTTCACATGCCCATTTCTTTATTGGTTCATTAGTTTTGGGAGAATTTAGTTTTTTAAGTTCCCTGTATATTCTGGTTATCAGTCCTTTGTCTGATGTATAATTGGCAAATATTTTCTCCCACTCTGTGGGTGTTCTCTTCAGTTTAGAGACCATTTCTTTTGATGAACAGAAGCTTTTTAGTTTTATGAGGTCCCATTTATCTATGCTATCTCTCAGTTGCTGTGCTGCTGGGGTTTCATTGAGAAAGTTTTTACCTATACCTACTAACTCCAGAGTATTTCCTACTCTTTCTTGTATCAACTTAAGAGTTTGGGGGTCTGATATTAAGATCCTTGATCCATTTTGAGTTAATGTTGGTATAGGGTGATATACATGGATCTAGTTTCAGTTTTTTGCAGACTGCTAACCAGTTTTCCCAGCAGTTTTTGTTGAAGAGGCTGCTATTTCTCCATCGTATATTTTTAGCTCCTTTGTCAAAGATAAGTTGCTCATGGTTGTGTGGCTTCATATCTGGATCCTCTATTCTGTTCCACTGGTCTTCATGTCTGTTTTTGTGCCAGTACCATGCTGTTTTTATTGTTATTGCTTTGTAATATAGTTTGAAGTCAGGTATTGTGATACCTCCTGCATTGTTCTTTTGACTGAGTATTGCCTTGGCTATTCGTGGCCTCTTGTGTTTCCATATAAATTTCACAGTAGATTTTTCAATCTCTTTAATGAATGTCATTGGAATTTTGATGGGAATTGCATTAAACATGTAGATTACTTTGGGGAGTATCGACATTTTTACTATGTTGATTCTACCAATCCATGAGCATGGGAGATCTCTCCACTTTCTATAGTCTTCCTCAATCTCTTTCTTCAGAAATTTATAGTTTTCCTTGTAGAGGTCTTTCACATCTTTTGTTAGGTTTACACCTAGGTATTTGATTTTTTTTGAGGCTATTGTAAATGGAATTGTTTTCATACATTCTTTTTCCGTTTGCTCATTGTTAGTGTATAGAAATGCTAATGATTTTTCTATGTTGATTTTATATCCTGCTACTTTGCTATAGCTATTGATGATGTCTAGAAGCTTCTGAGTAGAGTTTTTTGGGTCTTTAAGGTATAGGATCATGTCGTCTGCAAATAGGGATATTTTGACAGTTTCTTTACCTATTTGTATTCCTTTTATTCCTTCTTCTTGCCTAATTGCTCTGGCTAGGAATTCCAGTACTATGTTGAATAGGAGTGGAGATAGTGGGCATCCTTGTCTGGTTCCTGATTTTAGAGGGAACGGTTTTAATTTTTCTCCGTTAAGTATAATGCTGGCTGTAGGTTTGTCATATATAGCTTTTATAATGTTGAGGAACTTTCCTTCTATTTCTAGTTTTCTTAGAGCTTTTATCATGAAATGATGTTGGATCTTATCAAAGGCTTTTTCTGCGTCTATTGAGATGATCAAGTGGTTTTTGTCTTTGCTTCTGTTAATGTGGTTTATTACGTTTATTGATTTTCGTATGTTGAACCACCCCTGCATCCCTGGGATGAAGCCTACCTGGTCGTGGTGGATAATCTTTTTGATGTGTTGCTGAATTCGGTTTGCCATTATTTTGTTGAGGATTTTTGCATCAATGTTCATTAAGGAGATTGGCCTATAGTTCTCCTTTTTGGAGGTGTCTTTGCCTGGTTTTGGGATAAGTGTAATACTGGCTTCATAAAATGTGTTTGGCAGTTTTCCTTCCCTTTCTATTTCATGGAACAGTTTAAGGAGGGTTGGTATCAGTTCTTCTTTAAAGGTCTGATAGAATTCAGCAGAGAATCCATCAGGTCCTGGACTTTTCTTTTTGGGGAGACTCTTGATTGCTGCTTCAATTTCATTTTGTGTTATAGGTCTGTTCAGGTGATTAATTTCCTCTTGGTTCAGTTTTGGATGATCATATGTATCTAGAAATCTGTCCATTTCTTTTAGATTTTCAAATTTATTTGAATATAGGTTCTCAAAGTAGTCTCTGATGATTTCCTGGATTTCCATGGTGTTTGTTGTTATCTCCCCTTTTGCATTCCTGACTCTACTAATTTGGGTTTTTTCTCTCCTCATTTTAGTCAGGTTTGCCAGGGGTCTATCGATCTTGTTTATTTTTTCAAAGAACCAACTTTTTGTTTCATTAATTCTTTGTATGGTTTTTTTGGTTTCTATTTCGTTGATTTCAGCTCTTATTTTTATTATTTCTCTCCTTCTATTTGTTTTGGGATTTGCTTGTTCTTGTTTTTCTAGGAGTTTGAGATGTATCATTAGGTCATTGATTTGGGATCTTTCAATCTTTTTAATATATGCACTCATGGCTATAAACTTTCCTCTCAAGACTGCCTTAGCTGTGTCCCATAGGTTCCGGTAGGTTGTGTTTTCATTTTCATTGACTTCTAGGAACTTTTTAATTTCCTCTTTTATTGCATCGATGATCCATTCTTCATTAAGTAATGAGTTATTTAGTTTCCAGCTGTTTGCATGTTTTTTGTCTTTACTTTTGTTGTTGAGTTCTACTTTTACTGCATTGTGGTCAGATAGTATGCACGGTATTATTTCTATTTTCTTATATTTGCTGAGGCTTGCTTTGTGCCCTAGGATATGATCTATTTTGGAGAAGGTTCCATGGGCTGCTGAGAAGAATGTATATTGTGTAGAGGTTGGATGAAATGTTCTATAGACATCTACTAGGTCCACTTGATCTATTGCATATTTTAGATCTTGGATTTCTTTATTGAGTTTTTGTTTGGATGACCTATCTATTGATGATAATGGAGTGTTAAAGTCTCCCACAACCACTGTGTTGGCGTTTATATATGCTTTTAGGTCTTTTAGGGTATGTTTGATGAAATTGGGTGCGTTGACATTGGGTGCGTACAGATTGATGATTATTATTTCCTTTTGGTCTATTTCCCCTTTTATTAGTATGGAATGTCCTTCTTTGTCTCGTTTGATCAATGTAGGTTTGAAGTCTACTTTGTCAGAGATAAGTATTGCTACTCCTGCTTGTTTTCGGGGGCCATTGGCTTGGTAAATCTTCTTCCAGCCTTTCATCCTAAGCATATGCTTATTTCTGTCGGTGAGATGAGTCTCCTGTAAGCAACAAATTGTTGGATCTTCTTTTTTAATCCATTTTGTCAAACGGTGTCTTTTGATGGGTGAATTAAGTCCATTGACATTAAGTGTTAGTACTGATAGGTATGTGGTGATTCCTGCCATTTAGTTATCTTAGTTGTTTGAAGGTTTGATTGTGTGTACCTAACTTGATGTTACTCTCTACTGTCTTGCTTTTTCTTATCCTGTGGTTTGGTGCTGCCTGCCTTTTCATGGTTGAGTTGGGTGTCACTTTCTGTGTGCAGGATCCCTTGCAGAATCTTTTGTAATGGTGGCTTTGTGGTCACATATTGTTTTAGTTTCTGCTTATCATGGAAGACTTTTATTGCTCCATCTATTTTGAATGATAGCTTTGCTGGGTAGAGTATCCTGGGGTTGAAGTTATTTTCATTCAGTGATGGGGAGACTCTTGATTGCTGCTTCAATTTCATTTTGTGTTATAGGTCTATTCAGGTGATTAATTTCCTCTTGGTTCAGTTTTGGATGATCATATGTATCTAGAAATCTGTCCATTTCTTTAAGATTTTCAAATTTATTTGAGTATAGGTTCTCAAAGTAGTCTCTGATGATTTCCTGGACTTCCATGGTGACAAACTGATTCTTAACTCCATATAGAAGAACAAGGCTCTAAATTAACACTCCTGAAAAAAACAAAGGACAGACAGATCTTACTTTACTAGAAATGAAGATTTTCATATAAGCTTATGGTAATTAATACAACATGGTTATAGAATAGAAAAATAGTAAGAATTCCAGAAACAGAAGTATGCATATACATAAACTTGTTAAATGATAAAGGAGGCATTGAAAATATGTTGTCAACAAACTATTAAAGAAATGGCTTCTGGCCTAGATATGTAGCTCACTGGTAGACCACATACCTAACACGTGCTACATGTTAAACAATAATGATAAAATTGCAAACTCTTACCATACCAAACTATATATGCATGCATAAACTCAAGGGTATTGAGACATACATATGAAAACAACACTTAAAAATATTAGTGGCTTTCAGATGTCAGACAATTAGGAGTTATGAAAAGAATAAATGATAGAGGTGTCACAAGATGGCAGGTTAGACATCATTGTTTTGACACCTTATTGAGAAGAGTTAGATAACACAGGAGAGACTGTATTCTGAACGGAGAAATAGAGGAGGAGCATTGGGAACCACGAAAGAGATAGTGGGATAGCAGAAAATCACAGAGAAACAGGCAACAAAGAAGAATAGCAAACAGTTCAAAGCCTGTTCTTGATTTCCCAGAAGGGAAAGGAAAGCTGAATTATATCACCATCATGAGGTAAACCAGAAAGCCCCAGTCACAGACTGGCAATTCTACCTGCACAATAAACCATATCTCCCACAAGATCTAAACCCAGTGCAAGGATTTGGTGAGATAGTGACTGTTCTAATGTGGAAGGCTAGCCTAGCTGAATAAAGACACTGTCACTACCCTAATCTCTGGGGGCCATAGCAGGATGTCATCTTCATTATTGTTGTTGCTATGACTAGGGTATGAACTCAGGGCTTCATACTTGTAAAGCAGATGCTCTACTGCTTGAGCCACAACTCCAGTTCATTTTGTTCTGCTTATTTAGGTTCAAGGCCACACTAGACAAGGTATTATCTTGAAAGAGGGCCTACTGCTTGAGACTGAGTTACTCTGGTTTCTGAAAACAAGGAATATTCATGGCTCAGGGAGACCTGGGATACCCTGTGCTTAAGAGGGAGGTGGCCACGAGGTGGTCAAGAAGGGAGATAAACTGGAAAGAATCCAAGAGAGACTAGGGTATGGAAACAGAAGGCCTAAGCTCTGTGACTCCAAAACTTCCCTGAGATGTTGGAGCCACACTTGGATAATTCTGACTGCTTCTAGCCAAAATAATAAATGCCATCAAACTAGGTGCATGAAAAAATTCAAAGACATATTAGCCTTTCATTGCAACTAACAGCTGTAACTTGCTGCACAGCCAGCAAGGCAGGTCCAGCCCCAGGGAAAGCCTCCTTCCCCATGGCAAATTTTTTTTTTCTTTTCCTCTCTTCTCCTCCATCAAGCAGAAATAAAGCACCAACCAGAATCAAACCTTTGACACCCTGAACCCCTAAACTGGGGAAAGATTTCCCACAACACATTACACTGAGAAATCTTGAGGGCTGCCCCTGATGCTGCAGCTGCCACCACCAGCTCCAAACCTGTCTGTGAGACATTCAACAAACTAAACAGGTGAGCACCACACAACACACAGAACTCCCTTAGCCACCTCTGGGATAAACCAGCAAAGCCCCTGGGCAGACTGACCCTCCCCCCAAAAAAAACTGAACAACAAACAGTGAACTGTAATCTAGCACAACAGCAGAGGGGTTGGGAATGCTGAAAGTGTGCTGGAGAAAGGGGGAGGAGCAAGGAGCTAATTTCAGCATGAACCATCAATAAACAAACACTGGAAAAGCAAGAGGTAGAGATTGGGCAGGTGATAAGCCACTCCCCAAAGCAAGGCAGGTAGTTGATCACAGAAATCATTTCCTGAGCCAGTGAGCAGCACCCATAGTCAAACTGCCCCACAAAACTGAAAAACAAACAGTGAACCATCATAACACACAGAGAGTAGAGGGGGCTGATGGAACACTGAACCTGTCCCAGAGAAAGGGGATAGGGCACAGAAATAAGCCCCTAGTACAGAAATCCCAGTAAACAAGCACAGCAAAAAGCCACCTCCAAAGCAGGACAACTGGTGGACTACAGAGCTGATCTCCTGAACCTGAGGGTAGCATTTAAATTTAAACTGCCTCACCTCTCTGGGGCAGGATCTGACCAAGTAGCTGCAGCTAAAGAGTAACACAGCTATCAGCTGAGGAAATCAATATCTCTGACCACCCTGTGTGATTTAGCAAAGCTACCTCACCTTACAACTTCAACTTAACTGATAGAAGAACAAAACACTACTCACAAGCCAATCACCTGGTGAGACCATGTCAGAATTTCTGTTTATATGCTAATATTTGTTTATTCATTTTTTCCCCATTGATTTCCTTGGTTTTGTTTGTATGTTTCTTTGTTATTGTGGGTTTTCTATTTTTGTTTTTATTATCTTTTTTTCTGTCTATACTATCAACTTTACCATCATAATCTTCTCATCCCTACTCTCACCCCCTTCACTCTCCCTCCTTCTCCTGTGCTAAAATCCATTGTTCCCCTCCCCAACAACTCATTCCACCCCTATCACCCACTCTCTCCCCCAGCCCTCACCTTGCCCTCCCATTTTCCCCCCAAACTGTCCCCAGACTACCACCCTACACACTCATCACTCACTGACCAACCTACTATACCAACTGTACACAAACCCAAACCCTTACAATCCCTGACATGAGCACCCTCCACTGCAGCAGAAATATGCCCACACACAAGGACCACAAAAACCAGTAGTCCTTGCATTGCCTCCCCACTCACCCACCCCACTTTCCACCTCCCCTTTAGTGCCACTCTATCCAACTCCCCAAAATTCTGTAGCTACTCTTACAAATGTTAACCCCCCAATTCCCACTGCTTTAGCTATTACCACCAAGGGGTCTCCTATATAACATTTAAACTACTGGTCAGGTATTAAACCTGTGAATTAATTATTACTAAACTATAACCAGAACAGGGACAGAAATAGCACACCAACCTAGCTAAAAACCCAAAAGAGCCACAAAACAAAAATTAAATCAAGGAAAAGAAAATAAGTGACTAAAACCACCAACTAGCCTATCAAGAACATAGTTTCACATTACGAAGTGGAGCAATGGGAAGAAGAAAAAGGGATGGAAACCACTCTCCCCCCCAAAATAATTTAATACAGTATTCAGAAGGTACAGGAAGACAATGGATACCCACTTCTGGACTACAACAAAACAAAGATAAATGACACCAAGGAACCCAGCAATGCCCACAAAAACACCCACAAAGAAGAAATCCAGCAAGTGATCAATGAGAATTTCATATAGATGTTACTAGACATGGTTAACCAAAATGTACAAGAGGCACTCAAGAAATTTCAAGACACCAAAAATAAAGAATATGAGAAGACACAGAAACAAATAAGTGAACTCATGAGAGACCTAAATAAACACCAAAGTGAAACAGAGCACACTATAAATAGAGAGATCAATGAACATAAGATGAAAAAAGAAAAAATTAAAGTGGAAGTGACCCCTGATGTGGAAAATCTCAGAAAAAAGAATCAAACAGAGACACAAAACACAATGGAAGGCCACTGCAGCAGACTAGAACAAGTGGAAGATAGAATCTCAGAACTCAAAGATAAAATAGAAATTAAAGGAAAAACTGAAGAACTGTTAGTCAAACAACTCAAGACCTGGGAAAGTAAAATGCATGAACTCACAGACTCCATCAAAATACCAAACCTGAGAATCATGAGCATTGAAGAAGGAGAACAGGTGCAAGCAAAAGGAACTCGTACTATACTCAACAAAATAATAACAGAAAATTTCCCAAATCTAGAGAAAACTATGCCCATTCAAGTATAGGAAGCCTCCAGGACACCAAACAGACTTGGCCAAAATAGAACTACCTCATGACATATTATCATTAAAACAACAAGCACAGACAATAGAGAAAGAATATTGAAGGCTATAAGAGAGAAAAAAACCAAATAACATACAAAGGTAAACCCATCAAAATCACAGCAGATTTCTCAATGGAAACCTTAAAAGCAAGAGAGCATATTATGAGGTCTTCCAGGCACTGAATGAAAATAACTTCAACCCTAGGATACTCTACCCAGCAAAACTATCATTCAAAATAGATGGAGCAATAAAAGTCTTCCACAATAAGAAGAAACTAAAACAATATGTGACCACCACACAACCACCACAAAAGGTTCTCCAAGGAACTCTGCACACAGAAAATGAAAGCAAACAAAATCACAAGAGGACAGGAGTATCAAACCACATGAGAAGAGAAGACAAGGAATCAGAGAATAACATTGATTCAGTTGCACACAATCAAACCTTTAAACAACAAAAAAAACTAAATGACAGGAATAACCACATACCTATCAATATCAACACTGAATGTCAACAGACTCAACTCCCCCATCAAAATACACCATTTGGCAAACTGGATTAAAAAGGATGATCCAACAATTTGTTATTTACAGGAGACCCATCTCATTAACAGAAACAAACACTGGCTTAGGGTGATAGGCTGGAAGAAGATTTACCAAGACAATGGCCACCGAAAACAGGCAATGGTAGCAATACTTATCTCAGACAAAGTAGACATCAAACTTACATTGATCAAATGAGATAAAGAAGGATACTCCATACTAATAAAAAGGGAAATACACCAAAAGGAAATAATAATTATCAGCCTATATGCACCCAATCTCAGTGCACCCAATTTCATCAAACATACTTTAAAGGACTTAAAATCACATATAGTCTCCAATACAGTGGTAGTGGGAGATTTTTATTATCCCCTATCACCAATAGGTAGGTCATCCAAACAAAAAATCAATAAAGAAATCCTAGATCTAAATCACACCATAGATCAAATGGACCTAGCTGATGTCCACAGAATATTTTATCCAACTTCTGCACAATATACATTCTTCTCAGCAGCCCATGGAACTTTCTCCAAAATTAATCATACCTTAGGTCACAAAGCAAGCCTCAGCAAATATAAGAAAATAGAAATAATCCCCATGCATTCTATCTGATCACAACATAATCAGATAGATTATACTATAACTCAACAAAAACAACAGCAGAAAATACACAAACAATTGGAAGCTGAACAACACACTGCTCAATGACCAGTGGGTCATCAATGAAATAAAAGAGGAAATTAAAAGGTTCCTGGAAGTTAATGAAAATGAAAACATGACCTACCAGAACCTATGGGACACAGCAAAGGCTGTTCTGAGAGGAAAGTTTATAGCCATGGACTGCATATATTAAAAGAACAGAAAGATCACAAATCAATGATACAATGCTACATCTCAAACTCCTAGAAAAACAAGAACAAGCACAACCCAAAACAAGCAGAAGGAGAGAAATAGTAAAAATAAGGTCCAAAATTACTGGAATAGAGACCAAAAAAATGATACAAAGAATCAGCAAAGAAAAAAGCTAGTTCTTTGAAAAAATAAACAAGATTGACAGACCCCTGGTAAATCTGACTAAAATGAGGAAGGGAAAAACCAAATCAGTAAAATCAGATATGCAAAAGGGGAGATAACAATAAACACCAGGGAAATCCAGGGACTGAGAACCTATATTCCAATAAATTTGAATATCTTGAAGAAATGAACAAATTTCTAGATACTTATGACCATTCAAAATTGAACAAAGAGGATATTAACCACCCAATAGATCTGTAATACGAAATGAAATTGAAGCAGCAATAAAGAGTCTCCCAAAAAAAAAAAAAGTCCAGGACCTGATGGATTCTCTGCTGAATTTTATTAGACCATTAAAGAAGAACTAATACCAACTTTCCTTAAACTTTTCTGTGAAATAGAAAGGGAAGGAATACTGCCTAACTCATTCTATGAAGCCAGTATTACAATCATCCCCAAACTAGACAAAGACACATCTGAAAAGGAGAACTATAGGCCAATCTCCTTAATGAACATCAATGCAAAATTCCTCAATAAAATAATGGCAAACTGAATCCAACAACATATCAGAAAGATCATTCACCATGACCTAGTTGACTTCATCCCAGGGATGCAGGGGTGGTTCGACATATGCAAATCTAACAATGTAATACAGCATATTAATAGAAGCAAACACAAAAACCACTTGATCATCTCAATAGATGCTAAAAAGCCTTTGATAAGATTCAACTCCACTTTATGATAAAAGCTCTAAGAAAACTAGGAATAGAAGGAATGTTCTTCAACATACATATAATGTGGCTATATATGACAAACCTATAGCCACCATCATACTTAATGGAGAAAAACTGAAACCATTTCCCCTAAAATCAGGAATGAGACAAGAGTGTCCACTCTCCCCACTCCTATTCAAAATAGTACTGGAATTCCTAGCCAGAGCAATAAGGCAAGAAGAAAAAATAAAAGGAATACAAATAGGTAAAGAAAGTGTCAAAATATTCTTATTTGCAGATGACATGATCCTATACTTTAAAAACCCAAAAAGTTCTACCCAAAAACTCTTAGACACCATTAACAGCTGCAGCAATATGGCAGGAAACATAATCAACTTACAAAAATCATTAGCTTTTCTATACACCAACAATGAACAAATTAAGAAAGAATAGATGAAAACAACTCAATTTACAATAGCATAAAAAAAATCAAATACCTAGGAGCAAACTTAACAAAGGATGTGAATGACCTCTACAAGGAGAAGTACAAACCTCTGAAGAAAGAGATTGAGGAAGACTTTAGGGGTGGAAAGACCTCCCATGCTCATGGATTGGTAGAATCAACATAGTAAAAGTGGCTATACTACCAAAAGCAATCTACATGTTCAATGCAATTCCCATCAAAATCCCAATGACCTTCATCACAGAGATTGAAAAATCTACCATAAAGTTCATTTAGAAACACAAGAGACCACGAATAGCCAAGGAACTACTCAGCAAAAAGAGCAATAATGGAGGTATTACAATATCTGACTTCAAACTACATTACAAAGCAATAGCAATAAAAACAGCATGGGTACTGGCACAAAAACGGATATGAAGACCAGTGGAACAGAATAGAGGAACTGGATATGAATCCACACAGCTATGCCCACCTTATTTTTGACAAAGTCATCAAAAAAAAATATGATGGAGAATAGACAGCTTCTTCAATAAATGTTGCTGGGAAAAGTGGTTATCTGCCTGCAGAAAACTGAAACTAGATCCATGCCTATCACCCTGGACTAGTATCAACTTAAAATGGATCAAGGACCTAGTAGTACACCCAAAACTCTGAAACTAGTACAGAAAAGAGCAGGTAATACTCTGGAAGCAATTGGTATAGGCAAGGACTTCCTCAATAGAACCCCAGAAGTTCAGCAACTAAGAGAAAGGATGGACACATGGGACCACATGAAATTAAAAAGCTTCTGCACAACAGAAGAAATGGTCTCCAAATGGAAGAGATCACCCACAGAGTGGGAGAAAATATTTGCTAGCTATTCATCAAAGACTGATAACCAGAATATACAGGGAGCTCAAAAAACTAAGCTTCCCTAAAACCAATGAACCAATAAAGAAATGGGAAACCGAACTAAACAGAACTTATACAAAAGAAGAAATCCAAATGGCAAAAAAAAATATGAAAATATGCTAACCATCTCTGGCCATAAAGGAAATGCAAATCAACATCACACTGAGATTCCACCTCACTCCTGTTAGATTAGCTATCATCAAAAACACCACCAGTAACAAATGTTAGCAAGAATGTGGGAAAAAAGAGCCCTCATACACTGCTGGTGGGAACGCAAGCTAGTACAACCACGTTGGAAAACAATACAGAGGCTTCCTTAAAAACTAAGGATATAGATCTTCCATATGATCCAGCAATCCCACTCCTAGTGATATACCCAAAGGAATGCAACACAGGTTATTCCAAAGGCACCTGCACACCCATGTTTATTGCAGCACTATTCACAATAGCCAAGTTATGGAAACAGCCAAGCCCCACTACTGATAAATGGAGTAAGAAAATGTGGTATTTATACACAGCAGAATTTTACTCAGCCATAAAGAAGAATGAAATCTTGTCATTTGCAAGCAAATGGATGGAACTGGAGAACATCATCTTAAGCAAAGTTAGTCAGGCTCAGAAAGCCAGAAATCATATGTTCTTCCTCATATGTGGACTTTAGACCTAAAACAAATGCAGTAATATTATTGGACATGGGTCACAAGCTAAGGGGAGAATGCATACTGGAGGAATAGGGAAAGGTAGGGAACCCAAAACTTGAAAGTGTTTGGTGTGCTCACTGTAGAGGTGCTAATATAGTAATCTTAAACTGACAGAGGTCACTATGGGAAGGTGCCTGGGAAGTAGTGAAGAGGTCTGGTAGGGAGGAATCAATTCAGGTTGTAATGCACATGTGCATAGAAGCAATGCTAGGAATCTCTCAGTATAGCTATCCTTATCTTAAACTAGCAAAAATGCTATGTCTTTCTTATTATTGCTTAAGTCTTCTCTTCAACAAAATTGGAGAAGAGGGCAGAACAGGTTCTGCCTGAAAGAGAGGGGGATGGGGAGGAGAGGGACGGGGTGGGGGGCAGGGGGGATAAATGGCCCAAACAATGTATGCACATATGAATAAATGAATAAATAAACCAAAAAAAGAAGAAGAAGAGGAAGAAGGATGGACATGATCCAGGGAGCTCCTAAAAGAAGAAGGTAAGCCCTTCTTACCCTGGCAAGACTAGGATTCTCATTGCCTGAGGCTGGGGTGGAAACAAGGCACCCATCCTATGGCCATCTTAGTATTCTGCCTCTGGGGTCTGCCTCCTGGTTGTATGTATTTTCTACCAGGATGGTCAGAGCCTTAAGCCCAGACCTTCCAAACCACATATTAACAGCCTCCTCTCCTTCATAAGGCTGTTAATTTTTTATTATTATTATTCATTTATTCACAAGTGAATACATTGTTTAGGTCATTTCTCCCCCCCACCCCCTCGCTTCCAGGCAGAACGCATTCTGCGCTTTTCTCCAGTTCCATTGAAGAGTAGAAATAAGCAATAATAAGAAAGACAGCATTTTTTTTGTTGTTCATATGTGCATACAATGCTTGGGTCATTTCTTCCCCCTGCCCCCACCCCCTCCCTTACCACCCACTCCATCCCCTCCCTCTTCCCCCCATCCCCTCGATACCCAGCAGAAACTATTTTGCCCTTATTTCTAATTTTGTTGAAGAGAGAATATAAGCCATAATAGGAAGGAACAAGGGTTTTTGCTGGTTGAGGTAAGGATAGCTATACAGGGAGTTGACTCACATTGATTTCCTGTGTGTGGGTGTTACCTTCTAGGTTAATTCTTTTTAATCTCACCTTTTCTCTAGTTCCTGGTCCCCTTTTCCTATTGGCCTCAGTTGCTTTTCAGTTATCTGCTTTAGTTTCTCTGCGTTGAGGACAACAAATGCTAGCTAATTTTTCAGGTGTCTTACCTATCCTCACCCCTCTCTTGTGTGCTCTCGCTTTTATCTTGTGATCAAAGCTCAATACCCTTGTTGTTTTTGCCCTTGATCTAATGTCCACATATGAGGGAGAACATATGATTTTTGGTCTTTTGGACCAGGCTAACATTACTCAGAATGATGTTCTCCAATTCCATCCATTTACCAGCGAATGATAACATTTCGTTCTTCTTCATGGCTGCATAAAATTGCATTGTGTATAAATACCACATTTTCTTGATCCATTTGTCAGTAGTGGGGCATCTTGGCTGTATCCATAACTTGGCTATTGTGAATAGTGCCACAATACACATGGGTGTGCAGGTGCCTCTGGAGTAACCTGTGTCACAGTCTTTTGGGTATATCCCCAAGAGTGGTATTGCTGGATCAAATGGTAGATCAATGTTTAGCTTTTTAAGTAGCCTCCAAATTTTTTTCCAGAGTGGTTGTACTAGTTTACATTCCCACCAACAGTGTAAGAGGGTTCCTTTTTTCCCGCATCCTCACCAACACCTGTTGGTGGTGGTGTTGCTGATGATGGCTATTCTAACAGGGATGAGATAGAATCTTAGTGTGGTTTTAATTTGCATTTCCTTTATTGCTAGAGATGGTGAGCATTTTTTCATGTGTTTTCTGGCCATTTGAATTTCTTCTTTTGAGAAAGTTCTGTTTAGTTCACATGCCCATTTCTTTTTGTTTCATTAGTTTTGGGAGAATTTAGTTTTTTAAGTTCCCTATATATTCTGGTTATCAGTCCTTTGTTTGATGTGTAGCTGGCAAATATTTTCTCCCACTCTGTGGGTGTTCTCTTCAGTTTAGAGACCATTTCTTTTGATGAACAGAAGCTTTTTAGTTTTTTGAAGTCCCATTTATCTATGCTATCTCTTAGTTGCTGTGCTGCTGGGGTTCCGTTGAGAAAGTTCTTACCTATACCTATTAACTCCAGAGTATTTCCTACTCTTTCCTGTATCAACTTTAGAGTTTGTGGTCTGATATTAAGATCCTTGATCCATTTTGAGTTAATCTTGGTATAGGGTGATATACATGGATCTAGTTTCAGTTTTTTGCAGACTGCTAACCAGTTTTCCCAGCAGTTTTTGTTGAAGAGGCTGCTTGTTCTCCATCATATATTTTTAGCTCCTTTGTCAAAGACAAGTTGGTTATAGTTGTGTGGCTTCATATCTGGGTCCTCTATTCTGTTCCACTGGTCTTCATGTCTGTTTTTGTGCCAGTACCATGCTGTTTTTATTGTTATTGCTTTGTAATATAGTTTGAAGTCAGGTCGTGATACCTCCAGCATTTTCTTTTGACTGAGTATTGCCTTGGCTATCTGTGGCCTCTTGTGTTTCCATATAAATTTCATGGTAGATTTTTCAATCTCGTTAATGAATGTCATTGGAATTTTGATGGGAATTGCATTAAATACATAGATTACTTTTGGGAGTATAGACATTTTTACTATGTTGATTCTACCAATCCATGAGCATGGGAGATCTCTCCACTTTCTATAGTCTTCCTCAATCTCTTTCTTCAGAAGTTTATAGTTTTCCTTGTAGAGGTCATTCACATCTTTTGTTAGGTTTATACCTAGGTACTTGATTTTTTTTGAGGCTATTGTAAATGGAATTGTTTTCATATATTCCTTTTCAGTTTATTCATTATTAGTGTATAGAAATGCTAATGATTTTTCTATGTTGATTTTATATCCTGCTACCTTGCCATAGCTATTGTTGGTGGAAAGACAGCATTTTTGCTAGTTGTAGTAAGGACAGCTATACAGAGAGATTCTTAGCATTGCTTTCATGTGCAAAAGTGTTACAACCCAGTTTGATTCATCTCTAACTGATGTTTACACTGGTTCTTAATCCCCTTCTTGTGTTGACCTCTGTCACGTTAAGGTTTCTGTATTAATTCCTCTGGAGTGGCAACATCAAATGCTTTCATGCTTTGGGTTTTCTATCTAACCCCATACCTCCCTTATATGTTCTCCCCTTGTTATGTTACCCAAGTCTTAAAACATTGCTGTATTTTCCCTAGATCTAAAGACCACATATGAGAGAGAATATATGATTTTTGGTCTTCTGAGCCTGGCTAACCTCACTCAGAATGATGTTCTCCAGTTCCACTTGCAAATGATAAGATTTCATTTTTCTTCATGGCTGAGTAAAATTCCATTGTGTATAAATACATTTTCTTGATCCATTCGTCAGTAGTGGGGCATCTTGGTTGTTTCCATAACTTGGTTATTGTGAATAGCAGGGCTGTTAATTTTAAGCAAGACCTGGAGGTCCTAAGACCTGCCCTTGGGAATGGCAACACAATATGTGTTTGATGACAGGACTGAGGGCCCAAAGTCAAGACCCTCTGAATCATGAAACTTGCACAGCTTCCATCTCCCAACAGGGAAGTGAACTGTTGAGACCAGCAGGCAGAGTGACTAAGTCCTTCAGTTCTCTTCTGGCCAGTGCAGAACTCAGTGCTTTGTTTGCTTACCCTATACTCTGAAGCATTTGGGAGTCATCCTATGGCATTAATTCTGGCTTCCCCTAAAAACACAAAATGGGGCAGGTATGGAGGAAATGGGAACTTGCACAGCCTCACAGGTTGTAAAGTTCCTTATAGCCAACAGTGGCTCCCAGTACATCAAGTAGGGAAGCTTCCACAGTGAAATCATCCCAAAAGTATACAATAGCCACTTCCCCAAGAGACTCTAGCTAGTTTAATCTTAATCTGAGCAGTGCTGAGGACCAGGCCTAGTGTTTTAGCATGTGGGCTATTGAGCCATATCCCCCAGTTCAGTGGTAAGAAATAGTACCTCAACCCAGCCACTATTGTCCTGCCTGAATATTGAGATTATTTCAACTGAAAGACTACAGATGATTAAAAATTCCAACTACAGCTTTGGCCTCAGAGGCATAAATCCCAATGTAAACACAGAAGGAATATGAGGAAATAAAAGAAACAAACATGTTTTCTCCAAAAGTCAGCAATTAGTGAAGTGGATGAAATTTCACAAAAAAGTACTCAAAGGAACAATAGTAAGAATGATCAATACAACAAAACCCCCTGAATAACTATCATATACTAATCAAAAATGCTTAAATGACAAGAATGATCAACAAAATCTCTATCTTACCAGTCAGCTATAGAGCAAAAAATATTCTACTAATGGTTAATGTGTTTGGGTAACAGCATATTTTGAAACTAACCTCACCTCTATTTTCACATAGCTTTCTTTACTGCCATCAAGAAGTAGTTATATTTATTGATATTTTCATATAAATGGCATATATTAAATACCTTTTTAATCTGTTGGGACAGCCAGCTAGGAAAATGACAGTTTTGACAAGAAGAATAAGAGTGGAAACATCCTGTCAAGGTATTTATCAATTAGGTTGGGCTAGATTTTGCTTAGTACAGAAGAATCCTGAAACAATTCCAAAGATCTAATTGGCTTAAAATGAAAATTTTTTTCACTCGAAACAAATTGGTGGATAGCTTTTTTTCAACCAGGAACCCAGGTAATAGATGCTTCATTGTTCCATAGTTGTGCTCTCTGGAGGACGTAACCTCAGTACATTTGTCATGTCAAGAGCAAATGGAAGAAGGCACACCCAATTTTCAGCATCATCCTTTTCTTTAGGCCCAATTTCCATGGCCCACCCCTCCCAGGGATCTGTCTTCTAGTAGCAGAGAAAATTGAATGTTGGGGGTCTCTAGTGATGTCTACCAAGGCAAAGACTGGGGTGCAGTAAGGGAAGGGGTGATCCTAAGTGGGACAGTAAGTATAAGGTTGAAAGATGCTTGAGAAAGCACAGAAAAAGCAGAGAACAAAATCTTGTCTAAAAGTATCCCTTCATGGATTCAAATATTGGATTGACATGCAGAAATTAGCATTGGTCCAGAGCTTTTAATGTAGAACTTCAGTGAATCAGTAATACAGGACATCCATTTTCATGACTTCTTTTCCCCCTGGAAAATTTAAGTCAGATATATTTTATTTTGATGATGGCTATAATTGACAAATAGTGGTAAGTCTTCCCTAATTTATTATGTTTATAAGAAAATCAAAAATAAAAGAAGGATAATCCATTATCATTCTTTCACTTTTTTTATTGGATCCAGTGTAAGACATTGAAAATTTGTTGAAGTTCCAGAAACACTTTGTACAGACTAAAAAAAATCTTTTAAGGGGATTATATTGTTTATCTTCAATGATGCCAGGATCTGTACAATTACATCTAAAATTAATCTCATTAGGATGAGTCTCTTTACCAAATTCATTTATTATATGATACCTACCATAATATATTTGATTCTCTTCTGGCTTAACTAAATTGTAACCATCCATGCTGACAGGTTTCTATGTGAAATTGCATACAAGGTATTTTAAATCTAAGGCAATTTAGTGCCAAAATGTATCTATGTTCTGCAACAAACAAATCCAACAAAGCTTGTCTGTTTCTTTTATCTTTTGTAATACCTACTGGTGGTTGAAAAAATAGCATAATCTGTCCTCAAACATAATATTTAACTCTTGGCTCATAATTTCATTAAGTTCAATGCAATAACTATAATGAGTTTGTGTTCAATGCTGAATTCAGAATAAAGATTTCAAGATTAAGTAATTTTCTTATATTCCTATTCACAACAAAAACCTTAAGCACTAATTATATAGATGCAGAAATCAAGAAAATTGATTCTTGTGTGGTCATTTAAATTTATCATTTTAATTTTGATAACAGAATTAATTTGACAAACTTCTTTAAGAATTTTTGTTTCTTGTGGTTCATTTAGGCCTATTGCATTTCTTTTCAGACATGTCTTTCATAGCAAATTGCCCTTCTCCTATTTTCCCTTTCAGATAAAGTAAGAAAACAGAGTCAAGGAGCAATCTTCTCCTAGAACAAGACCAGCAGGGCCTTCATTATTTTAGATGGTAAATATTCACTGCTCTCAAATTTATTGGTACAGCTGTTAGCATGTATATTCAGTTTGATAATAATGTTAACAATGCCTCTTGCAATTATTTGTTACTAATTTCATTACTTTCTGCAAATGTTCATTTTAATTAAACTCACCATTTTAGGCTCTACCACATTTAGACCAATCACAGTAGTACACAGTAGTGAAATTAGAGCTGACTTGCTTTACATGAGATCTCTCTTGGCAAATATACTTAAAGTAAAATTTAATGAAATGTCGGTTGATAGACTTATAGAAAGTGGAAAAACTCATTATAAAATCAACCAAACATACCTGAAATACATTTTCAATCTTTGACATGTCTAGAATTTTTTACCTGGACTTGGTTGTTCACACCTGTAATCCTAAGCACTTCAGAGGTTGAGGCAGGTAGATTGTGAGTTCAAGGCCACCCTGGGCAAGACCCTGTCTCAACAATTAAAAGTAAAATGAAAAAGAATTGCATATATATTTGGACTGTCTTTGTGTGGAAAGAATTGCAAAGTATTTCCCCTTTGTACTCTCCAATGAACATGGAACATCTTTCCTGGAAAAAGATTACTCCCAAGACTCAGATCTCTACAAATATGTATTGACAAGGTTCAAGTGATACAGATATACAATATGCTTTTATCTTTATAGATATTGACAGAATCTGTCTTGTCCAAATTACTAATAATTGTGTAAGGTAAAAAGGGCATGCCATGAAAATGTATTACAATTACTAGCATATAAAGAACCTAAGAGTAATTTCATGTATAGAATGAAGAAGACTCCTGAATATAATAAATAATATAACATTACACTATAATATATAATTAATATAGATACACATGTATATGTAAAATTTTCAACATGGAATACAAAAGTGTTAAGATTTTCTGAACTCAAATCAATAGGAAAGAAAAGTATGAGGATAAGATAGAAGATAAAGATTCACTAAATTAAAGCCTTCATGGGCAAGGTATGGGATAAGAACATCTGATTTTGAAAATAATGAAAGCCAAAGGCAAGTTAAATTTTCCAATTTGGACTGCTTTGATACCTATGAGTTCTATCAGTGCACCAACTATATTTTCAGACTTATTTGTTGGTGGTTTTATCCTCACTTTTCATGAGTTCTTTGAGAAGAAGGAACTTGTCTTTCTTATGTTTCAGTCTTTAGCACTTACAACAATTTCTAAGACATAGGAAGTGATCAATGTTAAATAGATGAATGGGGATAGAAGAAACAGCCAGTTATAAAACAACATTGGAAATGTCCTAATGTATACTTTGATTTAATATTATTTATGTATTTCTCAAAAAGAACAGGAATAAAATACTGATAAAAATAAAATTTTAACATGCTAGAAGATTATTTTATATACTTTTTGGTATTTTTTTTGGAGATGTGTCTTTTATTGAATCAGCAAATACTTACCTGCCTACTTTACTAGGTAGCATCAAGAGAATAGAAATTGATATGGAATACTTTAGGTGTTCAAGAGAACCTTATAGACTGTTAATTTGACAACACACACTTTAACATGTTCTTAGAAGTATAAAATTTTGAGAGAACTGTTTACTGTGTGAATCTAATTTTTGTTGGAAAACTTCATGGAAAAGGTGTATTTTAATCATATGAGGAAGCACAGATGATTGTAAATAGTTAAAGAAACCTGGAATAAGGAAAAGGTCTACTTCTAGGGGAATGGATATAAAAAGGGGCACAAGGCTATCATTCATAGTCACCATAGTTCTCCATCTTCAAATTAAGAATGAAAATATTATCTTCATTCTTCCTGTCTTCCTGTCTTTAATAATAATGCTTCAAAGTTTAACTTATAAACACTAATGTTCCACATAGATCTGACTCCACAGTCTTCAAAACTACACCTAAGTGTGGGTTACCAGATTCAATACAATGGGTCAGGATAGACAGAGCCCACTTCAAAGGTCTCTGGAAGAGGCTTGGCAGATGCTTTCTGCCCAGGAACGTTGTACTTTGGCATCAATGGTGCTCACATTGAGACATGCACTGCCAGCCCTTAGTCAGTGCACTACCCATGGAGTACATTCAATGCAATTCCTGGGCCTTAGAAAGCCTGGCAACAGCATTCTCTACTGAACAGAGCCCTTTTGAAAAACTTAGGCGATTGAATCGTACACACCATGATTTGAAAGCAAGCTTCCACACTTCTCTGTTTTCTCTTCTGCAATGTCAGAAGGGAACAACTTCCCTTATAGGATTTTTTTCAATGACATAACTAAGAAAAGTGCTTATGATAGGGCTGAACATTTGGCAGAGTCCCCCACATAGTAATCATTTCTGATACTGTTTGATTTGCCTGTAACACAGGGGAAAAAATACCAGTATGAAGAGTTTTAATGTCTTTTCTGCTGTAGCACAATGGAAAGACCTGGACTGATGCCAAATTCCTCTTTAGCAGAGAAGAATCAATGATGTGGAGAACAACACATTTTAAAACTTAGAATTTAGGAGTCAGAGATGTTTAGGGCAATTTCTTAAATTGATAATAAATAACTTTATTATCAGGCAAGGTACCTCAACGGCAGTTCTGGACATCTATGCTCCACTGCTGACACTCCATAACAAACCTTCAATTGAAAAATTCAGAGTAATTAAGATTTGTAATTGGAGCAAAAAGTATGTAATTCACAAAACATATTTACTTAGCTTTCAGGTTGCTCATTGATTCAGCACATAATTTCAAAAACAATTGTAGCATTTTATAACAAAAAATTTGCTGCAGAGGGGAATGATGTTTTCAAAGAAAACATCTGTAACTATCATATAGGGTGTGTCCTAATCAAATGATATTCTTATTTCTTGGCATGTAACCTGATTCTCTGTAAGGCCTCACTTCTTTCTTACATGCATTCAAGCTTGTTTTGATTAATTATACAAATCATTAGTATTAAAAAGCAATATAATAGTTTCAAGAAGTAGCTTCACAGACTATCTGCATATTTAATCAACTGTCTCTAAATTTTTAATCATTTGAGTCCAGGTTCTTGTCTTGAAGCTTAACTTGATAACAAATCTACCAACTGGTAGAACTAATTGGTACAGAATTAGTCAATAATTTATATGGAAAGGGAAAAACATACTGAATGCTACAAAGGTATAAGACCACCAGCTAGTTATTCCTGGAGGTAACAGCAAAAACAATGCTTGATTCTACAAATTCATGGCACACTGGTGACATCCACTGGCTGTCCCTTAGCATTGTACAGATTCTTCAGATGTTTACCGCAAGTCTTGCATTTTACATATTTATGTCTTTTCTTAATGCTAGCTGGAGGTATATCTACTTGTATATCCTTTACATGTGGCACATCACATGTGTAACATTCAAAACCTTGAAATTCAGTAAAGATGAGAATCGTTCTGCTTAGGCAGAGTTCGAGTGACTCTGAAAAAGTCCCTTGCCATGGTAAGTTTGAAAAAAGACAAACTGAAAATAATGGGAGAAGGAAATAGATTCACTGGTTACATAATCAGTGAAAACCAACACTGTCTTTTACACTACCAGGAATTTGGTGAATAGCTTTTTTGTTATAACTTTGAAAATATGACCTATTTTAAAAAACACTAAGAGAGAGCAGGATTTTCAGATGCATAAGATAATGATTCTCCACGTTGAGATGGTACTAGAATTATCAGGAAAGCCTAAGTGCAGATTTCTAGGATCTCTTGCAGAACAATGACAGAAACAGTTTTTGATGCATGTGACTCACAAACCACACTCTGACTAACATTGTACTAAGGTAGATCCTCTTATCTGCACTGCTCCAATATTGTAATTTCATACAGAATGCAGAATATACACCCTATTAAGGATAGCATAGGGAAGTGGTTCAGTTTTACTAGCAAGACAAATTTGTCAGAAATAATGTATTTTACATATCCCAAAATTGCATCACCAAATCAATCAAATCTTCTAGACAGTAGATATAAGACAGAGATTGTTCGTGATCACTTTTAAATAAGTCAGATACCCAGAAAAAGATGAGATTAAGCGGATGTAAAATAACCAGTGTGAAATATTCAAAGACCATACATAATGTATTTGTTTATATATACATACGTGTATATCATATATATATTATACATATATATATGTATTGGCAATATTGTGTTTCCTACAGTGATTTTTTTTTTGGCTAATGTATAATTTTCTGTAATGAAGATGTTCTATTTACGTGAATTATTTCAAGTAAACATATTTCTACAAATTGTGGGAAAACGTTGAGTGTAAGAGGAGGATTCCATGGTATATTCAGCAGGCTTGACAATATTTAGCCTATCATCTTCATCATCACTGTCCCTCTCAATCACACAACTAAGCTCTCAATTGACCAGAAGCTTCATGGATAATTTGAGTTATTGCACGAAGAGTTTGGGTACTTACAGGCAGCTATGATTTAATAACTTGAAGTTAATGATTGTGACATGAAGTAAAGGACAATTTTGAAAGGCACAAAGAAGGTAACAAACACAAGGGCAAGGAAGTACAAAAGCTAAGCTATTTTCTATGAGAAACCAAGGAAAAGGTATTATACTGGTGGGGTTAGAAAATAATAAGAGCGGGAGAGACAGCATCTAGAACTTGGGTAAGAAAACTATTTTTCATTTTCTAAAAGTATTGAGAATTATCCAAGTAGACTGCAATTCCTGGTAAGTTATTTTATTTTACTCTAGTAAAATGTTATAATGTTGCAAAATATATCAACAAGAAAGTGATGTCATTTCAGAAAATATACTCAACCTTCAGTCTCCCTAGGATCTGTGAAGAATTCATGTCTGTCTAGATAACACTGCTGGAAGAGACCTGGGGAGTTTGATGCTGAAGTCACTTTGTAATCTTTACCAGTCCTCCAGGATGAAAAGCTAGGAGCTAGCCTAGCCTCAGAAGTTAAAAACAGGTCCTTTTAATAAAAATTCTCTGGTTCCTTTGAGTTACAAAGACCATAGTCTAGGGAAAGACCTAAATTTAGACTTCTTTTCTTTCCTAAGGAATAGGCAGCCATCCACCAAGTCATGTGTTCCTTGTCTATTGAGAATTAATGAGAAATAATGAATTCCCGTGTTTTGGAAGAGTAACATACTCAAATTAAGGAATGAGATTATATGCATAAAGCAGCCAACAATCCAAATGTATACTTTACTAGAGAAGAATGCTAGGCCCCATTAGCAAATGTAGTTAAATTTAGGAAAGTACAATTAAAATTACTTAATTTCCTCCCGTGTAGGTAAGTCTGTCTTTTATTTTTATCATAAAATGAAAAGAGAATCGGCTTAGGTTATAAAATGTATACCCATTCATAAAAAGCTACATGGAAAGAAAAGAAAGTAAAATATAAAGTCATCTCAACATTCCACTAATTTTTGTGACAGGGAGAGCAAGGTCAACTATTTCTAGTATAATGCTTATGAACATCCTTCTGGCATGGACACACATACACATGCACACACACATAGATCTACTTTTTCTCCAGTGCTGTAGAAAAATGTCTTTATTGATGTATACAGATATTTGACTATCCATTATGATTATGACCAATCTCCATTGGTAATTGTTTTATAAAAATCTTTCACCATTATAAATGATCTGTGAAAAACATCTACTGTTGCCTGCTTCCAATTAACAACCCACAAAACTTGTTCTTATCCAAATATAAATCTTTCCCCCCACCCCCAAAAGGGTCTCTCTATGTAGCTGAGGCTGGCCTGGAACTCAAGATTTAGCACAGGCTTGTGAACCTCCTGCCTCAGCATCCTGAGTGTTGTGATTATGAGTGTGCATCACCAATGCCTGGCTCTCAATTTTATTTTATCCATTTTCTTGTTTAAAATCCATTAATGGCTTTCCATTACTCTTAGAATTGAGCCCACCCTCCCTTCCATGGCCTAAAAGGTGCTTTAGGAGCTGAATGTTACCCATATCTTCACTCTCGTCTCTTTTATTCCTTATCTGCCATGCCTAATGATGCAAGTTTTCATTTGTTCCTCAAATATGCTTTATTCTGATTGTTCTTGTACTTATTACACTGTTATGGGCTTTTACACATTATCATTCCACTGCTTCCAAAACTCTTTAACTACCCAACTCTATTTTCTCAGTCGCCATCTTTCTCCTGGTTCCAGAGAGCCACTTACTAGGCCCTTTTTTTCATTCTCTGCCTCCTTTCTTTGCTTCTATGTCCTAATCCCTAATTTTCTGTGCAAAGCATGTTCTCTGTACTTAATTATTCCCTTCAACATTTGCCTTATGGCCTCACCTTCCTTTATGAAGAAGTTCAAAATACAGTTTTTGCTTTGAGACTTATGATAACATCTGTTAAAAATCATCAACTTTTCACCACCATTAACATCCATTTGAGGCTTTCTGCTCCTCAGGGAACCAACCAATCTTTTTGTGGAGAGGTTGAACTCAGATCCTCACACTTGCTAAGTAGGTCCTCTATGCTTGACCCAAGCTCCCAGCCCTCTACCTACACTTATCATTTTTATTCTTTTTTTCACTCCTCCCTCATTCCAGGTATCCAATCTCTGTATCACTGACAATTCCTCCTTCACAAAACCCTCTCATCTTGCCATGGCTCCCAAGAAGGCTTTCCTGATTATTTCAAAGATCACCACAATAGCTCCCTGCTGGGTCCCCTCCTTTGGTTTCCTTCTCCAGCCTGAATCAGCTTATCCATCTTATCTACAGTTGTCTAATTCCAGATAATCCAGATACTTTTAAGACAGAAGTTGAGTTCACTCCTACATTCAATAGTTACTTAAAGAAGTGCTGCAGTGCAGGACAGAGGTAAAAGATGAATAAAGCCCATCCACAATTTCAAGCAGGTAAAATTTAATGGGGAAAAATATTGAAGTATCTGGCTATGATTTTACTTAGCACAAAACTTGCTTTGCCTAGCATTGAAACTCTCTCAAATGTGGCAGGAGCTTGCCTTTCCAGTCCTATTTGCCATGACTTCCCTGTGATAGTACCCTATACACTTCAGTTACAATGAAGTTATCATTTGCTGAAAAACCCTTAAATTCAATTTGTCTGCCTGGCTTTTGCACCCTCCCTTTGATAACACCATACAGTCCTTTCTTCAGTACTTTGTAAGCCTGACTCCTACAGGCCTTCCAGGAATCCACTTTATTCCTTCCATCTTTTAGCAAGTGTAACCAATGTTTCTCTCCCTTTGTATTTATAGTACAACACTTACTCAGCCTGCCTTCCAGGATAGATACTTATACGCTAAGCTCTCTTATTCAATTTTGCGTCTGTAAAAGTGGCTCTCACATAATAGGCACTCAATACACATTGGAGTGAGTGTAACAGCACACAAGGAAGAAAATCATATTGCTGACATTAAAAGAGCTTCTGAGAGGAACAGGAGCCACTCTGAGGAAAGACTCAGCTAGGGAAAGGACACATCATTCAGTAAAAGTTTACTAATTTTGGAGGGGCCAACCAGTCTCCTAGGAAAAGTTCCAATGTCCCTGCTCATCCATGCATTACCTCACTTCCACACTGTCTAGGCTGGGACTCTACAAAGAAGGTTTTGTATTTTCTATATTTTCTATCCAATCATCATTATAATTTAGAGAGAGGGAATTAGATAATGTTAGAATCCCAAATCACACTTTATCTTTTTAACCAGCAGGTGGATACAAACATGGGCATGTGTAGGATCTGAACAGGCAGCACAGTATGACTGTCCACACGGACACCATAGGTGCACTGGGTAGTTCCTGCTGCAGTGCTCATGGCTACTTCCATAAAAGCAGCCTTAGCGGAAGGAGTGAACCAAACCTAAAAAGTACCATGTACTCCTCTTAGAAGGAGAAGCAAAGGAGAGGCAATGCAGCCATGGCACTGTGAGGAAAGGAGAATGTTCCTGGGAGGTGGAGAATCTGCATGTACAACCGCTAGTGTAAAACTATGTCTTAACTAAGATTCTAGACAGTGTGTTAAGCACTTTATATGAATTTTATTTAACTTTCAAGACAACTTAAGAAGTGCTGCTTCTGATGGTGATGGTGGTGTTAGTCCCCTCTATTTAGATGAAGAAACTGATTTGACTATGGCTATATGGTTACTAGGAATGAGTTGGAATTCAAATTCACAAAGTATGCTGCCAGAACTATAAATTTAACTCTAATTCCTAATGCCTTGTGTATTATGTGGAGTTGAGTTAGAAAGTAGTGAATTATTTAAATTTACAAAGGATATTGACATGGCAAAGAAATATCACATGATACTCTGAGTGCAGAACCAAGTACTTGTACATGAGTAATTTCTGCAATGAACTTTAAGGTGATTATTGTTACATGCTCAGCAAAGAGTTCGGCCTCTTTTTTTAATTTTTGTAAAATTTTAATTAGAATTTTTATAAAATTAGAGATTTTTTGTAAATCTCTAATTTATGGCCTAGAGAATATGCAGTTAGAGGCATTACAAGCAATGCCCCAATTAGGAGCCTGCCTAAATGTCTCATATGGTGAAAGCATGGAAGCCAAGGCTGGCACAAGGTGATACATCCCACAAGCAGTAAGCACGAAGGTTTGGCTGAGTGAATGTTCAGTAAATATTACAATAACCATACATTTCAAGCAAACTTCCCTTTGCCCCACTGTTAGTGTGAATAACAATGTGAATCACCCACTTTGTTCCCTACAGAACATGACACAGAAAACTAGAGGACTTACATGGGCAACAGTCAACACAGCTAGAAGTAGCTAAAGCAAGGTACAATGCAGAGTTTCCAACGGGGACCATCTACATGTACAATTATAAAGAATTATGCCTGTAAATAATTAGTTTGTTTTGACTTCATTTATTTTGTACATTTTAAAGACATTCCATGAAAGTGGCTCACAGGCTTCACCTGATGGCTGAATGGATCCAAGCCATCACAAAGTTAAGGATGTCTGACAGAAGAGAGAACAGCTTTTTAAATGGTGAAGCCAGCTTGGAAGGCCAAGCTGTAACCATTAACAATGACAATCATTCCTCTTCAGGGACATTATGATTAGAAATACAGCTACTATGTGTACAGTTATTGCTGGTGTTCAAAAGTCAGAGACCACATGGAACTCTGATAAACTGATCATGACCACCCTTAAACAAGCTAAATCCAAATGTCAATCTAATCTACTTAAATTAGTCTGTAATACATGTGAAACAAGCATTTATTCTGAATTAAAGCGCTCCTAATAATTTTATCATGTTTGATTAGGTCTTTTAGCTATTTCAAAATATTGCTAATGTTTCAATATAAGGAAATAAAAAAGAACAGTATCAGAGAGTAAAGCATAACTCTACCATGTGAGCAGAAATGGAAGAAAACAGCTAATTTGTCCTCATCCCTATCTGAAATGGTGAAAAACAACCTAACACAGCTAAATCAAAGGTAACTCATATTTCCTAGGAAATGCCTTAAGTAGTGGAGTAACTGTGAATGTATCTGACATTCTTGGATTTAACATGGTATTAAAGTTTCTCTCTCACTCTGTCTGTCTCTTTCTCTCTCTCTCTCTCTCTCACACACACACACACACACATCCCTATTTCAGCAGGAATCAAGAAAATAATGATTTCCCTTCAACTTTTCCTCAATAATTTTCATTGACTTATACTTTAAGATCAAAGGAAGCAATTACTGCCCTCCAATAAGAAGCTTAGATTATCAATGAAATAAGAAGCATAAATGACAGGTAAGCATGTATATTTAAAATATTATATATTATGATATCTGCTTGAATTGGATATAAAATGAGAAAATGCATTCCAATTCAAACACAACGTGTTTTTACATTGGGAATAAAACAAAAGGATCAGGCCTATTTGGAAGACTGAAAGGGGTAAGTGTGTTACTTCCTAATACTACTCCACGTAGAAGTCCCTTTCTTCCAAGTTTGTGTGGACACCAACCCATTCCTCAGTGTTTTAGGGTTAGCTTTGTACTAGAGAAGTAAATTGAGTATTTTAAAATCCCACAATTATTTTTCAGTGATAATTGATTTTCTTAGCATTTCATGAATGTTTTCCATGCTTGGTTACTAACCATATAGCTATTACCTAAAACTAACATATGTATCTTTCAAATATTGTTAAAAATCTTTTTTTTTCTTGCAGTCATATTACAGAGGTCAGTTAGAGAAGATCAACAGTCATAGAATCAGAAAGAAAAAAACCCCAAATCTTCCCAAATAATCTAAGGAAGGTTAGTGCCTCAAGATCTCAAACCCTTTGGCTGCCATATTGGTGATGTCAGGTTGACAAATTTAAAAAGAGGAAGACAAAGAGAAGAACAAGGATTTACCTAATAGGATCCTTATATACTTTGAATCTTCAATTTCACCTATTTTGTGTGAATTTAGTGATTGTTAGTGAAAGAATATAAAGAGTGTTCTGAAAATTAGAGCATGAGATAAGTGTGAAATATCAAGGTGCCGATGTCACATCAGCAGAGTTTTTATGCCATGAAGTGTGCATGAGTTAAATAAACCTTTTGATCATTATCATATTTTGATCATTTTCTTAAAAAAATATATTTCAGCCAATCATTAAATGAATGCAGTGAACAAAGTACTGCTAATAGGTACAATATCAGGAGAAACTTTATAATATAATTACCAATTCAACAGCATAATAAAATTATCCAGAAAAAAGTCAATTTATTTCAAAATGAGTTAAGTTGCACTTCAAAATATGGTTTGATCTTATAGCTATAATAAACTCAGAAAATACATAATTTAAAATAGTTTTTAGTTTATTAACAAGTTGTAGGTAGTTTAATTGATAATTCAAGCTTTATCATATTAATATTTTAAAACATAGTGTAATTCAAATTAAGTCTGCAAAAAAGCATTCTGTGGTGTATGTTTGTAATCCCAACCTCTTGAGAAACAGAGACCAAGAAGATCAGGGTTCATGCTCATCCCAGGAAAAAAAATTATCAAGACCCCTTCTTAACCAACACGCCAGGCATGGTAGTGCAAGCCTGTGGCCCCAGCTACTGGGAGGCATAAGTAGGTGGACTGTGATCTGAGATAAAAACAAAAGACCCTATCTAGAAAATAACTGAAGCAGAAAAAGGGCTGGAGGCATGGCTCAACTTGTAGAGCGCCTGCCCAGCAAATGTGATGCTCTGAGTTCAAACCCCACTACCACCAAAAAAGTCGTTCTGAACACCTAATTTTTGGTGGTTTTGGGGTTGAACTCAAAGACTTGCCCATGCTAGGCAAGCTCTCAACTACTGAGCCACATCCCCAGCCCTTGGTTTCTGTTACATGGCCTTACCATGAAGGTTAGGCTTGCCCTGAACTTGCTAAGTAGCCCACGCTGGTCTGGAACTAAGGATCATTCTGCCTCCACCTCATGAGTGCTGAAAATTACAGGTATGCACCACCATGCTCAATGCCTAAATCCCAGTTTCTTTTCCATATTTTATGTTTAAGACTTCTAATGTGTGAATGAGAGCAGATAGATGTTTAAAGTACACATAACTTATTATAGTAATGCAAAATCACACAAGAACACACCACATCATTTTTTCCTAAGGTTTAATTTTAACTAATAAATTTTAAATGATGAATGTAATACCAATCCAAATCTTTGCTTATTTGCAATGCACAAACTACTTTTTCACAACTTATGGGTGAGATACGTTTTTTTCATCATGGTATTGTTTTTACCCATATTTATGGTCTTTCTTTATTTTTTTCCTTGAATCCTTTCCTTCAATAGTTTAATAAGTCACTTCTGGTATGGCTAAAGAGCAATCCTAGCACAATAATGCTTTAACTTGCAAGGAAGAACGCCCTTATTGAGTTGATAGAACTCCACTAGCTGGATGAGATCTGTGAATCTTGTGTGTCCATCATCCAGTGTGTGGAACATGGCACCATCATCCTCCACCTGTGGAAGGGAAAGCGACAGACTGGTAAAGGTAGGCAAATAATATAGAAGGGTAACCACATTACATTGTGGATTATGTCTGGATATGCTAAAATTTTTAAGTTCATAGAACGAACAACAATGAAAAGAACTTTATGGCATGTCCACTTTTTTTTTGTTGTGTCACTCACATTTAAAAGAAGTATCATCTGTTCGTTGGATAAGTAATATGGCTCTGCTTGCTCTGTTTCTATCTCTCCCAATGTTCTGTTTAGTTCAGACAATACAACTTTTTGAATCACTGAGCAGTGAGAAATCTATATTATTTAGTGTAAAAGTAAGCAGATTTTAATGCCCCTATTTACTGAAATTTTCATTTCTAAATATTGTTTTCTTAATACCTCAACAGTATATTTAAAAGGAATACTAACATAATTCATACCAGCAAATTGATTCTCAATAAAATATTATGCTAATATAATATCAGTTGTCTTTTTCTTTGGCAGTGAAGTCATTTGGCATTAAATAATTCACACGTGCTGAGGACTTTGACCACATAATCAAAGAAGTATGAAGAATATTTATAGGACTTCTGGATAATTCCAAAAAGTGGAATTCAAATGGAAGCACCAGAAATTCAGCAATCTTACAAAACACCTTCCTGAGAGTAGATGGCATTTATTCTACACTGCCTTGTTCCAACACACACATCACATACATACCTACACACACATACATACATGCATGCACACAGACAACAGGAGCCAGAGAAATTCCAAAAGAAGTTGTGACACAGAAATTTTTACATGTTCTCAGAATTTAAATGTGTACCAGTTTCACAGCAACTGTGTTTCTATCCATAATGATTAAAAACAAACCAATAATAACAAAAAAAATAGGGAAAACAAAAAAATTTCTGAGCAAAGAGAGGGGAAAGGTCTTTAAAATAATGTTTTTTAAAGAACCATTAGTAGAACTCAGGAGAAAGATTCTTTAGTGGCCTTTTAACAATAGGTGGCACAGGGTCTATTCAATATTGGTAAATCATATTTCATGGAAAAAGGGAAATTTAATTTTTACAATTCCTGTATTTCTTATATTAATTCAGGCTTACAAAACCATTTCTGCCAAACTTAACTCTAGTCAAAGCACAAGCTCCCAAATTATATTTAATAAAAGGAAGAAAAGAAAACCGGTTTCAAAAGCTTATGCATTAAGATCACCTCTAATATATGAATGTGAAATCACAAATTACTTACTGGTATAATTTGAAAGTGCTTTATTTTTTGTCCATGACTCATTGACAGGACGAAAGTTTTGGGGTTACTTTGACTATCCCGTACCAGGAAAACTCTAAAGAGAGAGAAGGAATTTCAATATGTTTCTAGGTTTACTCATGGATTTCATAGAAAAACAGTGTGTAACAAATCCAGGAAGTGTACTCAAAGGTTGTACCCAGGGACTCAATGACTGTTAATTCACTGGGTAAGATTATCCAACTTGGTAAACAATATGTTATAACATAATCTTATACTATAAAACTGTCATCATACTAATGCAATTTTAATAGGATAAATATGCAGCCCATTTGTCAGATTATTTGCTCATAATAACCAATATCATGTCAGGCCATCATGTCATGATATTGGTTATTAGTGCTATGTCTTTTTAGGAATTAGTATATTGTTATTTTAACTTATGGGTCATGTTAAACCCCTGGAAGAAGGTAATTATCTAGAATGAAATGATTTTTTTAACCCCTTCTTCTATCTTGGATTCTCTTTCTTCTATTGATTCTGGTTTCTACTGTTATATGCACACAGTAGAAAGAAGTGAATATATTCTAAAAACCAACCTTGAAGTTGCTTAATAAAAGCTTAAGCAAAAATGTTTTAAGTAAAAGAAATACCCAAACAATATGCACTTTAACCTGGAAGGACGCAGCAGAAAAGCCTCTGTAATGTCAGGCTAGAAAAACGAGACATGGCCTAATGGCCTAAAAAGAAAAGGCTGCCAGGCATGAATTCTTATTTACTGGCAATTCAGTGCAGAACCAGTTTCGTATTAATTATTGGCAAACAGAGTGTAAATGATCTCCAATGGTGACTCCAATACTAATCTTACTGTGCTTGGGCATAGAGGCAGCCAAATTTGAAGCATCACAGATGCCTGACAAGATTATCCATTTTATTTGTGTGGTGTGAGATTCCGACATTACATCACTGGAAGATGGGACAAAGGGTGTTTCAGTGGTAAATTAAGCTGTAATTCTCTTCCCCTTCCCAAGTAGATCACCACTACCACCTAGTGGTCCACATGACACCATCACATCTTTCCAAAGAAAAACCGGAAAAAAAAAAAAAAAAAAAAAAAAAAACCTCATAAAGATGTGGTTATTGTTTATACAAATTTTACTGGGCTCAGAAATAAAGGAAATTGTAATCCTCCAAAACATTTAAATCATTCTTTGTGATTTATTCTTTTCTTGGTCTCATCAGATTTTAATTTTACTACATGTTTAAATTTGCATCCAAAAGACTATGATCTATGCAGAGAAGCATAAAATCTTTTCTTACTTAGAATCTAGTGAAATGCTGACTCCTATTAATAATCTTCCATGTGAAGATGCATTTTTACCCAAATGTCAGTATTAAATCACCTGAAAATCTTGTCATCATCTTAAGCTAACCTTTGAAGCTAAAAGACCCCATTCACCACTTATTCAAATTGATACTGGTTTCATTTCTCATCTAAACCTCAATACAACCTCCATATTTGTTCTGCATTTGGGAAGGGTATCTAGCTACTATTATAAAAAGTAGCTGAAACACTGAATAATTTGAGAAGAAAAGCCTTTACGTTAAAAATGTATCTTTCATGGGTAAAGCAAATAGTCAATATATGTAAGAAAAACCTTTTTAATTAAGATACTCTGCATCATACCTAAAAAATATATGATGTAGGACAATGTTATGGTATAAACTCTATTTTAGAATCATATCACTTATATGTTCAACTCAAAATGTTGATACCAAAAAACAAGTTTATTTTTCCCTCACACATTAATATCTCCGATGCTAAAATCAACACAGAATGGATAATATTAATGCTCACTGGTTAAGAACAAAATACCCTATCTATCTGTTCATTTCTATACAAATACTAAGCACACACTGTGTACTGGGGATTACACAGATATTGCTAAAATATAATGATAACTACCCTTATAGAACAAAGGCACTTTTGTTTTATGATAAGCCAAAGTATCAAACTCTTAGTATGTGTTGAGTAATTATTATTTATAGGAGAAGTCCAAATTACCACTGCTCAAAACTAAAAACATCAAACTCACCCATCCACAGGTCCTTGCTGAATAATCAGTCGCTGAGCCTCATCTCTAGAAATTCTGTGGTGAAACCACGGCTGGGATCGATGGATAGCTGAAGAAATACAATGGATGAATACAAGATCTTGCTTGACAAGATCACCTTTCCATGGCCTGCACTTTCCCCTACATCTAAAGGCACATCTATTTGCCTTTTCATCAACTCAGTTATAATGACTGAGAACACACATACCCATGTTTGTGGCAGAGCTCTGTGAGGAGGCAGTGGGGCTACCATGAGTGCCCAGGCGCAAACATCCTTTTCTCTGAGCAAGGAAGGGGGAAATAAATCTCAACTTCTTGGATGAAATAAACTCAAATCATAAATGTTTTGAAGAATATGAAACTATCAATACCCTCCAAGCGAGTCCTTCCTCAACTGCAACTGAAAGGGCTTCAGTGGGATTTTCTATAACTCTGCTTTTTTGACCTGAGAAGTCCATTGCTACCAGGGAATTCTCTGATATACTTCTCTGGAAAAAACAAACAAACAAACACATTTGAATCATGAAAATACTTTTGAATGAGATCTTTCAGTGTTTTGCTGGCAGTACACTTCCACTCTAGACTGGGATTCTAAAAGTGCCTTTTAGGAGATTAAAAAGTTAAAATACACATCTGAGATGAAACAGTGTTATAAAATATTTTGGCAAAATAAGTTACAGGGTTATTTGTTAAGATAAGTGCTGAATGAAGAAATTAAAAGCTTTAAAAGAAAGCATGTCTTTCTCCTTTATAAAACAAACCTATTTCTTTTCATATTCTCTTGTAAAATGGCAAAACACTAATTGAGAAAGAAATAACTCTTTCCATGGTTAAAAAAGATCCAGTAGTTCTGAATTCATCTCTCTGTTAAGACTTGAGATTCATTAGTTATCAATTATGTGTCAAATACATTCATATATGAACAAAATTGAAGATATATTGAATCTGATATAGGCATGCATCTATTTAGAAATATAAAGAAGCAAACTAGAATATGTATATTCAAAGTTTAGCACATCAACTTTCATCTTACTTAGAAATGAAATTTCATCTTACTTAGAAATTATTTAGTGGAATAATAATTCAGATAATTCCATAATATTGAAATATCTCTGATTTTATATATGAACACTTTTTCATCTTGTGAGGAGACACACTGACAAATGGAAGCTGCAAAAATAAGTCTGAATGATAAGTCTGAGTGACATGAAATGAAGACATTTTTAAACAAGTGACAAAGTCATCATTTTTGCTAATTACTTCTTTCTATATTCTTTGGAGTGAAAATAAAATATCCAGTCCCTGGATCTTAGTTTTATTTTTGTTCACTTGGGGCTTGCTTATTTCACAGTCAGCTTTTAAAAAGTATGCCAACTCACAAAAAAAATCATGAGTCCTAAAAAGGGACAACTGTCAAAATCTCTAGTCGATAGTTTTACTTGACACTGGATAATAATGATGCAAGCCTAGAATGTCAGTTCTTGGGAGACAGAGGCAGGAAGATGGCGAGTTCAAAGCCAACCTACGGAACATAGGAAGTACATGATACCCAGTTTTAAAAGAACAAGCGCTAGGGATGTAGCTTACCTAGCATGCCAAAAGCTCTTGCTCCATCCCCAGCACTGAATAAAAAAAGTCTCAATCATTTTATACAATAGAAAAACAAATTGAAACTCTCTGGAAAAAAGAAAAAATTAAAAATGCAATATATTGGAAAATATTTAATAGTTACTCTCCACTAATAGTAGAGAAAAACTAAAAGTAGAATTATAGTGGTAAATTATAGGCTAAGCTGTATTTGGAGATGTGAGGGTTGCACCATTTTATATCTATGCAGATTCAGCCATGTCTCAGTTGGTCAAACAGACCCTATTCAAATGTGAACTTCAAAAAAAAACCTTATATACAAGAAAAAACTTAGGATTCCTTTATCATTGCATCACATATCCCACTTTATTAGCAACTGTTATTTTCTCTTCAAACCATGTGATTGTGGCCCAAAATCTTATTATGGTTCATCTATATTTCTAGAGATGTAGCATGCAATCTTCCATTTGTTACAGGAGCTTTGTAACTGACAGCTGCTCTTTCCAGACGGATGCAGCCTCTGTAATCTCTATTTTCTGTCACACCTGAGTTTGCCCTTCTCACCCCATGATCTTCTGTGCTGGGCTGTGGACCAGTCGGATATACTTTTGCTTTGCTGACATTAATGAAAAGCATCCACCTGCCCAAACCACAGAGTAACTAGTCTTGATCTTAATGATAGCTTTATCCTTATACTATCTCTACCTTCACATGCCAAGATGGGTTCTGTAATCTCAGGTTCCTGATAACATAAAAATACTATTAAGAAATAAAAACATAATCAGGTGTTCCTCCCCATCCCCCTTTCAATAGGGCAGGCCAGAATGTAAAACAAGATCACACATTCCATAATTACTGGGCAATGTAGGAGGACTGCAAGACAAATAAAGAACTTTTTCATTTGCTACATTAACTACACTAAGAAAAAAACACAGGAATATAGCAAATGTTTCCTACATGGAATGGCAGGTGGTAGATGAAAAATTAATAGTTTACCTTTGGTGGACAAAGAAATGTAAGTAAAGCAGAGTCTGAAAAACTTGAAAGGTCATTTTCGGCTTGATTTCTTTCTCATAGGAAAGCAAGGTTGATAACACTCAGAATTAGTTGTATTTCTCAAATATTTACCCCTTTTCCTAGCTCTTTCTTCTTAGGGTATGAACAGGGCAGTCCCAAAGAAAATAGCCTATGATTGTAGTGGTGTAACTTTCTTTCCAAGAAAGAAGAGGCCTGGGAATATCTTGGATTTTTCCAGGCTACATGTTGAAATCAGCTTCACCTGCACTCAGTGAGCTCTCAAATGTTTCTGGGGCACTTTAGCTACCTGGAAACCAGTAGCTACACTCTCTCATCCCATTCGAAGTATCTCGATAAACTTGCAGCTCAGTCATTAACAAGAGGGCAAAGAACCTCCTCAAATACTGTTCTCTCATCTGTTTCATATAGAGCCACAGATACAGAGGTGCAATGGGTTCCAGAGATTGTATAAAGACCCCTTTATTTTTGATGGCAGGACACTAGTGACTGGGCCACCATCATACAGACAGCTTATTGTAAAAGCAGTAACTTCTATGCTAAGTACTGTCTAGGGTTCTTTTATGTAGCACAGAGTGGGAGGTACAGAGAAGAAACTACAGTTCAGGATCAAAAGTGAAGAATAAAAAAAAAATGGAGTAGATTTTCTGTCTCATCTTCTCACTTTAGTCAGGACTACATTAATAGATGCTCCTTTAAATGAATCCTATTTGCCCTAAAAAGAACCAAATATATTCGGTTTCCTAAAATGTCTGCTGATGATTCTTACTGGGGTGGCTGTGATATGGTATTATGATGTTCATTAGGATGTAAGAACTTTGTTTCTCATTTCCTTTCTCAAAATATGTATGTGTAAATATTTAGAAGATATTATTATTCCTTCAAATATGTAACTAAAGTATCCTGCCTTTCCCATGTAGCTCACCGAAAACTGTTCCTGACTGAAAAGCAGAAGCAGGTGAGGGACACTGGTACCTATTAGGTCATGGATTCTTCCATAATAATCCAGAAAAGTAGATTCTCTATAGACACCAAAGGCAACACAAATACATCCCAAAGCTTCTATTTATCTTTCATGGAAGTTAAGAATAGTATAGATAAAATTCTCAAATGCTTCCTTCTCTAGTCATTAACAACTCTCACGTGGCACAGGTCCTTTCCACACAGGCACCTGAACTTCTTTCCCTACAATCTCTACTCCCAGCCAGGTTCACTCAGGAAGTGTGTCCTCTTATATATGCTAATGAACAAGTAAAGTCATACTAACTAAACTCTCACACATGCCTTGATTGATAGCAGGATCACTTTAACGAAAAAGGTGAGAATAAAACCATACTTGTATGCTAATGACAGTGGAAGCATTGCATTTATAATAATTTTTTCCTAAGATTAAAAGGACACTAAACAATAATTGCCTCCAAATGCTTGTCTGCTATTAACACATTCATTCTAATAACTTTAGACTCTAAAAGAAACTTAGATGGATTTAGGAAAGGATTAAGATAATAAAATTCATTATTCTTTTTACATACATATGGATTGAAAGATAAGAGTAAGCTGATAAACTGTAAAAATATTCACCTTAAAGTGATTGCTTTTATAAAAATTCATTACAATCCTTAGTGTCTTATTTTAGGGCTTAAGAGTAATATGATACAATGATGAAGAATTATTTTTCTATAGCTTAAAGGAACATAACTACAGACCTGGAATTCTTTTTCTATATAGCCTATCAGGCTTCCCAATCAACATTATTTCATGCCTCATTCCTAGAACTAAGATCTCATCTGCTACATTACATGTGGGATAAGTGCACCATCCTTGGTCATAGCCATGAAGAGCGCAGTTTCAACCTAAGTAGAAATATGGGTTTCAAAAATGCATATTAGCTGATTTGTAACATAGGCACATGGATTTCTAATATTTTCAATATTGAAATGTGCAGCAAAAATAGCCAAACATAAACTTTAAGTTCAAAAATAAATTAAAATTAAATTAAATTAATTTAATTAATTTAATTTTAATTAATGTTAAATTAAAAATATTTCTTTCCATTTCCTAATTAAAATTAGGTCCTGAAGAAGGTAAAAGATGTGCCTCTGTGTGTCTGCAACTAAATATCCATGTTACATTTAGTATAAATCTAAGAAACAGTACTGGAGTTAATATAATGCATGACCTATATTTTGGCTTGCAGTTTTTGGGTTTCCTGAAAAGCAGTCTGCTTTTGAAGGACCTGGAACTTAAAAAAAAGAATTATTGTTAGAAAGCCAGAATGCAAAACAGCTCACATGTGTGTACTGCAGCTTTTGAAATTCCAAATCACTGGCATCTTTATACAAGGTTAAGACAATCCCAGAATCAATGTTAAAATAAAAAATCCACAATCAAAGCCAATAATTAAGAAAACATGATTACAATGCCAAGGAAAATATTCTACAAATTATCTTATCTTCAGATATTGTAAAGACCCAGAATGGCTCACAAAATTCTTTCAAATATTTTTTCCAAACTTTAACATATATCATTATTCAAATATTTTAAAAACTTCATATATACTGCTGCGATTTTTATCACATAGGCTGCACACATGTAAAAACTGAAAAAAATTCAATATAACATTATATCAAAATTGTGCCAAACAGCTACTTTACTTGATCAAAAGGAAACAATGTAAATAAATAATAATATATATTTGTAGTATAATGTGATTATAAATTGATATGATATAAATATAAAATATAAGTTAAAAAAATGTGGTCCTTACCATGGGCGATACACTCTGAGAACTGCAGCTACTTCTACCTTGATGTGGGTGCATATAGTTCTGGTATAGCTGCATGCCATACTGCACGATAAATAAACAAAAACACATTCTTGTGAGACTCTTACTTCACTCATAATTCATGAAGATCAACACTGTAATTAAACATTGTCAATATAAAAAGAATTGTAAGATTTCCTTAAGATAAAAGCAAAATAACCAAAATTTTAAAAGACACACTTTTAGTGCCTTACAATGATGCATTTAAAAAGACAGTTAAGATTCACTTGGATCCACAACTTAAGGTGTTGCTGAGCAATTTAAAGTTCTGAGCTGACATTTCCATTCATTATAGTTAGCACCAAAATATATTGCAACCATTCAATGTGGTATACTACCTAGTGATAAGAAAGCTCACTTGGGAAAGGTGCCATGCTTTATGGGACAGAGATTTTGAGAATCTCACATACATCTTAATCAGCACTGGGTTAAAGTCACTGCTACTCTGATGACTGATTGAATTACTTTGTCTTATTGGTAAATCCATAAATCTCGCTCTCCGTGGAAATTTTTCATCGCTGTACCATCCTTCTGGTGTAAACAGTATTCCTGTAGCATCAATTTTTTAGCTTCAAATCCAAGGAAATCAAAGTAGCAGGGAATCCAGCTGATTTCAGACTTAAGTGGTAGTGGAAAGAACTGACTTTCCACATTTAGGAGAAAGCATCACAGGGAATGAAATGGAAGCTACAAGGGAAAGTAACTTTGGATTGTGACTGGATTATTATCTTGAGGAACATTAAGAATGCCAACTGCCATGAGCAAACCTGCTCTGGAGGTGTCCCTATAAGAATCTGGGAGCTACTCCCTTAAATTTGCATCACTTTGTTAAAACAGTGAAAACGAAGGGATGGATAGCTTTTTAAAAAATAAAAATATTTCTTTCCATTTCATGGAGCCATAACAAACTCACAAGTTAGGTCCCCTAGCACCTGGTTTTTCCACCCCTGCCTCCACCTTGCTCCTGGTGCCAGCTGTTGATACAATGGTCACTGTGTTCCATTGTCACATGGCCCTTGCAGTACTTGAACCAGTAAAGTTGGCCACAATGGGGACCCGGGCAAGATGATGGAGGCAGGCACAAAAGGACAGGACAATGGCACTGGGCAAGCAGAATATGCCACCACTGATTCCATGTTGCATCTGATGTTTCCTGTCTGTCCCTGGAGAAGAATGACCACCTTCATGCCCACCACAAGGAGCTACTGGAGTCCAATAAGCAGCCATGCTTTGCCATTCAGGAGTAACTGCAGAGAGCCCCCCAGGAGACTCCAACCCTAGACCAGGCTCTGGCCTGGGTATTCACCACCTGGCTCAGATACTTTCTTAAAGACTGGTCTTTAGGTTCCCTGGAGGATTTGCCTGCCTGACACCCTTCTGGCGCTCCCCTTGCTACCTGGTCTAGCCCCAATGGTCCTGCATTGCCCTCCTGTGGCCAGTTGTGGGCCTGTGACTCACTGATCTGTCTGTACAATTCCTGGCAGCCCCTCCTCTGCCCAGACCTTTAATAACCCCATTAAATAGGTTTCCTGTGCGCACACACACACACACACACAACAAAAAGAAAGAAAGAAAAAGAAAAAAGTTAAGTCCTATAAGAAGACATACAATAGACACCATAGAATCAAAATCCTATCCATAGAATTCCATTTAAGCATTCCAAAAGAGCTGTTTCTCTACTAAAGACTCTTTCTTTAAAACTAATTCTAGTAAAGTGGATATATTTGGTAATTAGGTAAAAAATCAGAGAGGGGCTAGGGGAGTCAGTGTTTTCAAGATTTTGCTTTTAACATAAATATAAACCCACACTTATTTAAAATTCTCTGTGCTGACGTTTTTGATCCAATTATTTCTCAACTTCTAAAAATTATTTTTTAAATTTAAGGTTTGATTGGCATTAAAGAGATCTAATGAAATTATTTTAAATCAACTCTAAGCCTCCAATAACTTCAAAAAGAAGACAGAGGAACTTAATTCCTAGACAAGTTCATTTTGGAGTCTAGATAATAACCTCAAACCAACACTTTCACAAGAAGCATGCTGCTTGGCCACCTTTTATTTATCTGCATTGAAAAGCCTTCTACCTACTAATAAGACTGTTTTCTTCAAAGACATATTGTTCCTGATACCTGCAGTGTTAGGCAGTTGCCTCTGTGCTGTTGGAGGCCTTTAGTAGGCATTTAACTCTGGCCAAGGGGTAGGGCATGGGTCACCTTAACATTTTCCGGTCCTATGGAGGGGCACATAGGGACCAAAATATGCTAGAGAGAAGAAGGCAGAGTTCTAATTGAAGGGAAGGGACAGAGATAACACATACTAGGGCACTGCAAATGAGCAAAGCTCCTGTCTTCTAAGTCTCAGATTTTCTGTAATTCTATATGCAAGTAGAATTTCTCTAAAGAGAAAAAATGTCTCCTATCTGGCCAACATGAAGAGTTTATATATATATGTGGAAAAGAAAAGGGATTAAGAATTAAATAAGAGGCTAAGTTCTTTGTAGGAGGCTATTATATACCTGATAATAAGATATCATAAAAATAAGAGGGAGCTTTTGGTCCACCAAACAGACCTGTTCCTCCCCACTAAGAAAAATAGTAAACCCTGGAAATAACACAGTAGGTAGTCAAGGAAACCCGCAAGAGAGATGTGAGAGATACTTCTAAAATGAGGTGAACCCAGCTGTACCAGCCAGGGAATTACAGAAGCCCCACTGACAACAAGCCACCAGGGGAAGGCCTCCTGTGTTGTGGGACCTGGGCAAAGGCCTGGTTTCTTGTGCTCTGGTTATTTTAAAGTGTCTAGGGATTGCATCACTTTCCTATTTGGTTTCTCATTTACTCCAGGGTAAAAGTCCTCACCGATGTTTGCCCTCTTCTCCAGTCGCATATGGCAAAACTTTGCCACTAGTGAAATAAACAAGGAACACAGATGTGATAGATAGGAATAACCACCCCCCCCACGCACAAAAATTCCACATCTTAATCTCAGGAACCTAGGATTATATTAGGTGACATGGAACAAGGGAATTAAAGTTGCTAATCAGCTGATTTTTGAAATGGGGTATTATCCAGATGGACCCAATGCAAACACAAGGGGCCTTAGACTTGGCCAGGGGAGGCAGAAGAGAGAACCAGGGAGATGGTTCCTGAGGAACTGGCATGATACCGCTGGCTTTGAAGGTAGAGGAATGGCCGCTAGTCAAGGAGGCTGGAAGAACAAGGAAATAGATTCTGCCCTAGAGACTCCACAAAGGAAGGAAGCCCTGAAAACACCTTGGTTTTAACACAATAAACTTATTTTGGACTTGAACCAATAACACATTGTGTTGTTTAAAGCCTACATATGTGGAACTTTGTTACAGCAGTCATAGAAAACTATGATCTTTGAACTAGGAATCTGTGAGTTTCTTCTATTCCTCTCCTCTCCTCTCTTCTTCTCTCCTCTCTTCTTCTTTCCTCTCTTCTCTTCTCCTATTTTCTCCCCTCCCCTCTCTTTTCTCTCCCTCCCTTCCTCCATTTTTATGGCGATAAGAGCAATCTAGAAGCATCAGAAACACTTCAAAACCTCACAACTTTTATACTTCATTAAAACAAACATCACGCTAGCCACTTTAACGGTAGAACATTTAGGAAACAAATCTCTTAAAGAAATAACAAGCTGAAGTGGTCAGGCATCTCTGTAATCTTAACAATTGTGAGGTTGAGGGAGGAGAGTCACAAGTTCAAGGTGAGCCTGGACTACAGAATGAAACCCTATCTCCAAAAAAAGTATCAAAATCACTGTCTGCAAAACAGCAAAAAGAATTTTGCAATTAAATCATAAACTTTAAAACAACACACATATCAAAGGGAAATCTCAAAACACATTCAATTATTTCAAAGTACATAAAAGTGAATGTACAAATTTTTGTTGTGATAGGTAGGTTTTTAATTTTTTAAGTATATTTTTATTATACTGGATGAATTATAAAAAAATATGCCACGTATCTATGGGGGGGAAGAAAGGAAAAGATGAAGGTGGTGAATTCAATTATGATATATTGTAAGAACTTTTGAATAAGTATGACATTGTACCCCCTTGTACAACAATAAAAAATAAAATAGAAAAAATCTAAAGCTTCATTTAAATAATTTAATTTTTTCTCTTCTAATACCACTGTACTTCCCTGAGGCTGACTATATATTTTTTAAGGAAGATAAGTTTTGTCAGGGACATGAAAAAACTGGCACTCTCATATATTGCCAGTGAGAAGGTAAAAAAGTTTCAGGCACTATTTTGACTTTTTGTCAAAAAGTTAAACATAGAATCATCATAAAACCACCAATTTACATATACATGCTAAAAACTGAAAACTCGTAATCAAATATTTGTGTAAAAATTTTCACAATAGCAGTATTTATGTAGTCAAAAGGCAAAAATCTAAATGGCCATCAACAGATGGATGGATAAATTGTTTACCCAAAATATGTATGTATACAATGGAATATTATACAACCATAAAACAGAATGAGGAAGTAATATAAGCTATATCTAGGTGAACTGAAAAATATTATGCTAAATAAATGTCAGCCACAGAAGGTTAAATATTCCATTTATATGAAATATCCAGATAGATAAATTCAGAGATACTGAATGCAAATTGGTGGTTGCCAGGGCCTGAAAGGCACAGTTTAAAGTGGATGGATTTTTTTTTAGAGGTCATGAAAATGTGTTGGAACCAGGAAAAAGTGATGGCTGCACAACATTCTTAATGTCCTAGATGGTGCCGAATTGTTAATTTTAGATTAATTTTACCTCAATTTTAACAATTAAATTACAAAATAAAACCTTCTTTCAAGCCTAGAAGGATAACTAATCTGATTATGATTATTCTTTCCTTCTTTACACTGAGCCTTCTCTTACTAGATATGCCAGCAAACTACTAATTAGAGAACTGGGAACTGTAAATTATAGACATGGTAAGAATGGCAACAGCAGAAGAAAAACAGTGGACCTGAAAAAAATCAAGAAACTTCTCATTAACTAGGAAGTTTTGTGCCTCATGCTTTAGCCTAAGAAAATGGATTCCAGTGAAGATCCCAGGTGCTCTGATTTTCAACTCCAAATGTATCAAAAGGCTAATTTCAGTGCATACTTTGTTAATAATCTGAATATTCCCATGCATGCAATAACAGACTGTATATATAATATACATTGTCTAGAAGTTAGCAACTTTTATTAGTTCCCAGACACAAACTACAAACTTAAGAATATGAGTAAGGCGTGTTTTCATTTCCTCCAGCAGCAATGGGCTGTGACTAATGTTGGACAGATGATTTCTCTGGATTATACTTTGCAACAAAATCTTTTCACAATATTCTGCCCATCGTGATTATCAGTTGTAATACTGGCTGCAGTGCCTTCAAACTGAAGTGGCCGATCACTTTTATAATTATAAATTTAAAGTGGCGTTAAATTTACTCACATACAGGTTTCAAAAATAAGTCTGTGTTTTCAATACATTCTGAAAGACATCAGGTCTGTGTCTGTTCTATATGTACTCACCATTAGAGAGCATTCCTATTCATTTCAAAATGCTCACCAGTGAACTATATTTATGGAAGTTATAATTTCTATTTACTATAAAAGTGTTTTAAAAACATATTCATAGGAAAATGTGTACCATAATTTGAGTTACAGTTACTAAACTAGACAGCAATCTATAAAATCCTTAATAAAACATAAAATGACTTCTTTTAAAAATATCCAGGTAGGCACATTTTAAAATATACATCATGTTGGATTGCTGGCAATAAAATAGAATAGAATACTTCCTCCACACAAACAAAAATGCATGTATAAGGTTATTCCACACTACTTGGCAAATGTTTGCTTTTTAGTTCCAGTTTTTTTTGTTGTTGTTGTTGGTTTTTTTTGGCAGCACTGGGGTTTGAACTCAGGGCCTCACACTTGCTAGGCAGGTGCTCTACCACTTGAGCCACTCCACCAACCCCAAATAAGGTAGTTCCAGGTTTTTTGGGGGATTTTTTTGGCATGCTTTTTAGATTAAAATGAATATATACATTTGGCGGTATATTTCTTCTTTCTCATATAGACACATAGATTCGAAGTGAGTCTTTGCATTTTGAAACACATATGTTTTCAGACTTTTATGATACTCAAAGACAGCATTTAACAGAAATTCATGTCTTCAATGAGATTACCTTAAGCAATCTAATTGCGGTCACCCAGCACGTCCTACTCTGCTCTTCTTCCGCACAGAGCATTTTCAGGTCTCGGGGCCCTCCCGCTTTGTTAGGCTAGAAGGCCACAGCACATTGTTTATCGTTAATGCATATCTTGAAGGTAATACCTGTTGAAATAAAAGCCACTAAAATTCTCCTATATATAAGAGAAGCTCTCCTTTTAAAAGAAATTAAAAGAAACTCAAGCTTACCTAAAAGGCTGAGGCTTGCTTTACTCATCTATCAAAATATTAAGCTTGTACCTTAAAGCAGAATCCATAGTTAGTTGGTGCTCCATGTTTCTTTTTGCCTGCCAGTGCCACATAAATATCACTAGTGCCAAACTCGCTGAAAAACTGCAAATGCCGCGGCTCCTTAAAAAAAAGTGTTTAAAAGGGTACATATTTTTGCAGTATCTCTTTTTGCATTTCTATTATATTATGTAATCTATATCTCAGATAAAAAATATCCCAAACAGAATTTCCATATAATGTCATAAAAACTTTAAAAGGGAAAAAAGTCTTTATATCCTTAAATAACCAGAAACTGCATAAATTTTATTTAAATAGACAAGTGAAAATTTGTTTATAACTTAACTTCCAATAACATATAAGATTTTCTATTTTAAACGTTTTTTCTTTAACCACCATTTCAAAGAATCTGAGACAGAAAAGATAGTAAAGATTAACTGTTGAAATGGTTTTTTTTATCCAGGTTTCAAATAACATTGTTCCACACAAAGGGAAGGTTAGTTTGAGCTTCTGTAGCAGTGTTAAGTAGAAAAAGGAGGAAGAGAAGATGATTCCTGCTACGTTCAGATACAACCATCCCTCAAATCTGTGTGTTTCATAACACAACACAGGAAAGAATGAGACAGGCTATATGACTATCTTGTTCCAGGAAAAAAAAAAAAAAAGAAGCTTATACGGATGTGTTCAGGGAAATTACCTGGCAGTGGAATGTGTCTGATTTTCAAGGCAAAGTAGAATCATGAACAGCTATTTCTTTTGGGGGAAATCCATGAGAATTATAGCTGGTCATGGGAAATCACTGGGTCATTTTATTCTGTGATAGGTTAATAACTTGGAGAAGTGCTTAATTCTGAGGTTGAATATATAATCAAAACTGGCCAAAATGCATTTGTTCTAAAACCTTGCTACTAGTAGTGTGGTCTCAGACCAGCAGAATTCACATCACTTGGGAGCTCCTTAGAAATGCAAAGTCTCTGGGCCCAATCCAGGCCTACAGAATCAATATCTGCAATTTTACAAGATCCCATGTGCACTAAAACTTACGAGAGGTGCTCAAATACACACACACACACCATTCCACAGTACCACAACCCTATCCAAAGCCAAAGAAAATTCACTGTCATTTAGCAGTAGTTACTTCAACTCAAAAATTTCTCTGTATGTTACTGTTCTTAAGGATTTTAATCTAAGGAGTGAGTGTTATTCTTAACTCCATTAGAGAATAAAGCAGAAAACAAAGACAAGAAAAGAAAACTGAAACCCTGCCTAGGCTTTTGGAACAATGGGCAAGGAAGGCAAATGGTATTTCTATCACCATGGCTTTAACAAACTTATTCTTTGATAGCTAATAAAAATGCTTCATTTCTATAAAGATGGAACAAAATTTTTCCTCTCCACAGACACTGTAGAAGTCAATATAACTCAGTTCTTCATCTGGAAGTAAAAGTAGCTGAAGAAACACTGGCCTGTAAGGTGCATGATGATTTTCTTCTCTTTTGTTCCACTACGGCAGACAGATCATACTATAAGGCTACAAGGCCGAGTTGGCCTCATTAACAAACTCTAAGTGTGCATATGTGTATGTAAATAAGGGGATAGAATGGGTACTTAGAGGTTTCCCTATAAATATAACTCACAGCCACATCTCCAAAACTTGTCACAGTGTTTACTAATTCACACATAGCCTTTGCAATTTTATAAAGTTAAATCAACCGAGACCTCATCATAGAAAAAGAGAACAGGAAACAGTCTCCTTGCTGAGTAGAGATGCCATATTAGTCATGAGATAACCTACATATTTTGTATAAAGGTCCTGATATCATTGAAGTCATCTAGTAGTCTCAAAATTTTCTTTGAGAAAATCATTTCCATGTGCAGACTAGAATATAATTTAACTGGAAGAATATAATGTAGTGATATATAGTGAATATTTTATAACATTTTTAACCAAGTCATATGACCAATTTGATCTTGCCTACTTCTGATGATTGGTTGTTATTACATGGGGGTAAAAAGAAAAGGTGTAAACTACATTGGGCCTCAAAGTGTGCTGCCTCAGATATCTTCAGATGAGAAGAAATAAGTGAAGTCAGGGTAGGGAAAATAAGCAATAAGTGTGGTACTTAAGAAAGAGCATACAAATTCCATCAAAGATATATAGGAATATATATGAAATAAAACTGAGTAGTTTTAAGATATATTATGGTAAATGTTTGAGATCTAAAAATAAATTACTAACTCTTGACATCAAATAATAATCAATATAACAAAGTAAAGTGTATTTTAACTTATAGCTAATTCATCATTCATAACACATCACAGATACTTCAACTTACCTTTGATGTACCTTTGGTAGAAAAATATAAACCAGATCTTCTTAGAAGGAAGTAAATTTTTTTCCAGGACTTCTTTCCCTGTTCTTTTGCATGTAAGAAACCATGGATTTCAGGATATGTGCTTGAACTTAGAAACATCTGGAAAAAAAAATTAGTCTCACAGTATTTTGGAAGCAATGATATTGTGGCCTTTTACTAATCAAATATAAACATGTAAAACCAAATACTATCAAGATCATTTATGTATCATTACAGAAACCACATCGCATGTACAATAGGAAAAAAGGCTTTCAAAAATCTGAGGCACATTCCTGATGAAAATGCATTCACAAAATAAACATTGTAAGTGATTGATACTCAAATACCAAAATTGTGTTATTTGAATGTCTTTTTCAAAAGTTGGACATCATCTATAGAGTTAGGTCCTAATACTTTTCATCAAGTTCATTATGTTGTTCTGTACAATCACAATCCTGATTTCAAATGTTAAGCAGGAAGTGGGGGCAAGTTCACCTCCCTGATGAGGGTATATAGCTATGGGTGGACACAGCAGGTTGAGTTGTCTAAAGAGAATTACATCTTCCATCCCATGTGCTCTTTGCAATGTGATTTTGGCATTGAGCCATGATTAGGTAGTCTGCTTCTCTACCCCCTTGAATATGGGTAAGCCTGTCACTGTTTTGATCAGTATAATCTGGTAGAAGTGACACAGTTCTAGACAATCCTAGCCTGATGGCTTTGCATGACTTGACTCTTGGAAGCCAGTTGTCACATAAGAAGTAGGATTGCCCAAGAACATGGTATGTGAGAAGCCCGAAGAAACTGCAGAAGCCCTGGAAGATGAGACACCATGTGGAAATGGACAGAAAGGAGACAGAATACAGAGAACAGCTTATAAGGGAATCCTCAGTTCCCCGCCAGTAGGCCAAAGTACTTCAGAGATGACTCAGCTAGAAAACCGTTCCCAAACCCCTGCTCCTCAAAATTGCTGCCAGAATGTGAGGCAGCCATTAAGATTTGAAAGTTTGTTCCATGGTAAGGATTGACTGAAGCAGTGGGCCTCGGTGATGGTCAGGAAGAGGAAAATGAAAAGGAATAGCTCTATGTGAATACCTGCACTCAGTGTCCTTCATGAGAGGGCAGAAATTTATTAGTTTCTTATTAAAAGAAGAAAACAGAAATTGCTAAGAATAAACAAATACAAAAATGGAAAGACAAATTATTAACTAAAACAATGTAATATATTTTTAAAAGGCTATTCAGGGAAACACTGATAGTAGATATTTACATTTTTAAAGTAAATTACTAAACTTTCTAATGTAATGAGCCACAGATATTAATTAATTGACATGCAAAACAGGCAAGTAGGTTTTTTAGTTTGAGTGCTTTCCAACTTATTAAACCAAACCAATTAAATTTTTAAAAGAGAGTCATAGAGGTCACACTAGAAAAAGCAGAAACCTTTTAAAAAGTGGAAACATTGCCTCAGTGGACAGAAGAGGTCAGGGGCACATGCAGGACTATCTGATTACAAAGTCTATGATTTTTCTTGTTTTTATAACTTAACATTAAAGCAATATAACTAATAATCATATTAAAGGAAGATTTGGAAAAGAGGCAGAGAAGAAACTCCATTCTTCCACAGTGTCACAATACAGGGGTGAAACATTCAGAAAGCTGAGATCAGGGCTCCCAGGGACAGCTGCTGCCATTACCCTAATATTCTGAGGGATGCCACTGTGAAACCCAAAGCATGGAAGCAGCTCATAGAAAATTCTCTTGGGACTAATCATATGCCTAAAATATTTTTATGGACTAAAATAAAATATGCCCTATTAAAAAGCACATCAGAAACAAATCTGTGATAGACCAACCTACTATATTAAAATATTAAAAGCCAGGCTATATTGGAAATATCAAAAGTTGTCCTCAGTAAAGTCCAGAGATTATTAAATAGATTTGGGAATGCTGGGCTTAGCAAAAACAGCAACTGTGAAAAACAACTATAGAGCTTCTGATACCAAGACTACTACTCTATCAAAAATGAAATGAAATAACTGAAATAGTTTATTTATTGTAATGAAATGCTTTAGAAAATGATCATCTCAAACAACTGCCATTTTGGAAGAAATAAGCCCAGGAGATGCAACACTAAGGGGACTTTAATAAGAAAACTCATATTCTTGCTTCAGCTAGGAATATCTTAAAATTATATACAAATATTTCCATTGAGGCTATTATGAATGTTACTGTATGAAATATATTCTGTATTTTTCCTCCATTCATTTAATTGCTAAATATTTTACCACAAATAGGACTGAGGATATTTATTAGGAAAGCTAAGTATCTGCTGGTAAAATGACTATAATTCACTGGAAATTTTTATTTTTCTAAATATATTTTATACTGTCACTGAGCACAACTCTGCAGGTGTCCTTTCATTGTAAACATTTGAATTTTTCCTTAATTTTACTTTTTTATTACTGTACATTGTCACTGTAAACATTTTTAAATGTTTAAATGTTTAAGATCCTTTTGCAAGTGGCCAAAACTTGGAAGAATAATATTTTTAGGGACCTTTATTGACTTAGAGCATTTATTTATTTTTTTTTCTTTTTGATTTTACCTTCAGCGAAAGTTAATCATTCAAGATAAAACATTTCAAAGTACATAAATAACTAAGTAAGAATAATAAATTTCCCTTTATTTTGCTATTACTTATATTATATATTTTAATGAAAATATATTTTACCTGCAAAATTTGTGAGGGAGATATTTCACCATTGGTTTCAGTTGCAAAAGACACCATGTGTTCTGGAAAAAAATACTAACAAAAAGATACAAATTAAATTATTCCTGAACCCATGCTAGAAAAGATTCAGTTATGACCAATACAGTAATCTAAAGCAAATGTTCTTTAAACTAGTGTGCCAAAAATTCATACAAAGTGATTTAGAAAATGCCAGGCCTGAGACTCTACCCTTAGGTGTCTTAATGAATACATGTAAAGCTGTACCCAAAGATTAGCACATACTCTCCAGTGATGCCACGTGGAGAGATCCTGGTGCCTGGACTTACAAAACATTGCCCTCGAGCAGACAATGAACTTGTCCACATCTCTTCCCTAAGTACTGCAACCACTCTACCAGGTACTAGAAGACTATTAAACCCATTTTACAAAAATAAGGCTCATCAAAGTAAAGGACAAAGGCTGTATGTAAGGTCACAGCCCAGAACACAGAATATCCAGGACTCAGTAGGGGAGCTAAAAGTCCAATCCTTTCCACTCACTGTTATCATGAACTTGTTTAATCATAAATTCACCCACGGCAGATTAAAACAGAAATTCCCAGGCCTCATTCTTGGCGTTTCTGATTTCAGGAGATCTGGGCAGGTTTTAATAAGTATTGGGACTCCCCTAAGTAAATCTCATGATCAGACATGTTTGGGAAAATATATTCTACTGTATTTCTTCTAAGGCAGGGTTTTTCAATAGCCATTCTACTAACATTGTGCCTACTATTTCTGTATTGTGGGGAGTTCTCCTATGCATTATGTGGTGTTTAGTAGCAGGCTAGTCCCTACCAACTAGTAGTGGGCCTGCTCATTTTTGGTGTGGTAACCAAAAATGGCTCCAGATACTGTCAAAGCACCCCCAAGGTGAGAGCCATGGGCTCCAGGATCACAAAATGAATGTCTAGCCTTGTTGAAATAAAATAGGAAATGAGCACTAAACCATATTTCTTTAAATTCTTTCCTTAATAAAGATTTGCAACAAGAAAGCACTTTCCCTTCAAATCTAATTTTATTTAATTTTTATTAGAACTCTTATTTTTTGTCAAAGATCATCCCATTATGTTTCTATTAATAAGTTAAAATAAAAGAGAATGTAAGAGGTCTTTCAGGTTTTGAAAATATTCTATTATGGTGTGTATCATATATTTTCCATAAAAGATCACTTCAATCCAATTATCCAAAACTTAGTGTAAAAATGCGCTACAGCTGCAGAAACAAAAACAATTTAAAATAATAAGCCCAGAGGCTATTCTGACTCCTCGAGATCCCTAGTCTTCATTAGAATGTGACACACATTTACTTTCTTTTAAAGAGAACTATAATGAAAGTAGTGTTTACTAGATAATGTCCTGGTCTTTATCTCATTTCTACTTAGCTCAGAAATTACTGCACTGAAAACACAATAATTTGGAGAAGAAAGATTCATGCCAATATTAAATTTCTGGCTAAGCTACAACACTCCCAACAATAACCAATTACTTTAGAAATGATCTCACTTAAATTTTCCAAATTCTATGAAGAATATTAAACAATAATTTTTGGAATATTGATGACCTATAATAATTTATTTCCCAAATGAAACGTACATTTGTTTTGGTTTCCTTACAGTCAAGAAAGAGAATCAATGGCTCCCCTAAACTAGGTGTCCCAGTATTTTAGTTATGACTAATCACTTTTAGAATAAGAAATGTGAGTATAATTTTAAAGGATCAGAATCTTTACCTACGATTTACCAAATAGAACTGTATTGTATTAACGACCCTCTTCATGTAAAATTTAACTGATTAATTTCTATAACTACTCATGGAGATTACACTTACCATTGGATTTTTAAAGAATTCATATTTGGCATAATTTTTTCTAAAGTATAGCTTATTTTCTTCCTCCATTCTCCAGTTAGCTAGCACTTCAACTACCAGCTCATGGTCTTCTATTATTCTTTCTGTAAAGGAAGTTTCAGTGAGTACCCTGACAGATAAATAGACAAACACAAACAAATGTACAACCATACAAATATAGATTATGTATACATCATTATCAAACACAAAACATTTGAACTTAATTCTTAAATAAGACAATTGACACATTTTCTTATCAATTTTGAATTAGTAATGTAAATTTTCATACTAAAGCACTCATCTGAAAACAGAAATTACATAAAATATCACAATGTCCTTTTTGTTAATTCTCAATCTCCTTTTATTAGTATGTAAATTACAATATAAGTTTGATAACAAAACTTACATAAAGACATGAGAGTTATTCTTTCTCCAACTCATCATGGTGCCAAAATAAAAATATTTATTTCAAGTTGAACAATTCACCTCATTAAGAGATGAAGAAATTTTTTTTCTCACTTCCTTTCTATTTATTTATTTATTTATATTATTCATATGTGCATACAAGGCTTGGGTCATTTCTCCCCCCTGCCCCCACCCCCTCCCTTACCACCCACTCTGCCCCCTCCCTCTCCCCTCTACCCCCTCAATACCCAGCAGAAACTATTTTGCCCTTATTTCTAATTTTGTTATAGAAAGTGTATAAGCCATAATAGGAAGGAACAAGGGGTTTTGCTGGTTGAGATAAGGATAGCTATACAGGGAGTTGACTCACATTGATTTCCTGTGCGTGGGTGTTACCTTCTAGGTTAATTCTTTTTGATCTCACCTTTTCTCTAGTTCCTGGTCCCCTTTTCCTATTGGCCTCAGTTGCTTTTAAGGTATCTGCTTTAGTTTCTCTGCATTAAGGGCAACAAATGCTAACTAATTTTTTAGGTGTTTTACCTATCCTCACCCCTCCCTTGTGTGCTAAAGCTTTTATCATGTGCTCAAAGTCCAATCCCATTGTTGTGTTTGCCCTTGATCTAATGTCCACATATGAGGGAGAACATACGATTTCTGGTCTTTTGGGCCAGGCTAACCTCACTCAGAATGATGTTCTCCAATTCCATCCATTTACCAGCAAATGATAACATTTCGTCCTTCTTCATGGCTGCATAAAATTCCATTGTGTATAGATACCACATTTTCTTAATCCATTCGTCAGTGGTGGGGCATCTTGGCTGTTTCCATAACTTGGCTATTGTGAATAGTGCCGCAATAAACATGGGTGTGCAGGTGCCTCTGGAGTAACCTGTGTTACAGTCTTTTGGGTCCCCAAGAGTGGTATTGCTGGATCAAATGGTAGATCAATGTCTAGCTTTTTAAGTAGCCTCCAAATTTTTTTCCAGAGTGGTTGTACTAGTCTACATTCCCACCAACAGTGTAAGAGGGTTCCTTTTTCCCTGCATCCTTGCTAACACCTGTTGTTGGTGTTGTTGCTAATGATGGCTATTCTAACAGGGGTGAGGTGGAATCTTAGTGTGGTTTTAATTTGCATTTCCTTTATTGCTAGAGATGGTGAGCATTTTTTCATGTGTTTTTTGGCCATTTGAATTTCTTCTTTTGAGAAAGTTCTGTTTAGTTCACTTGCCCATTTCTTTATTGGTTCATTAGTTTTGGGAGAATTTAGTTTTTTAAGTTCCCTATATATTCTGGTTATCAGTCCTTTGTCTGATGTGTAGCTGGCAAATATTTTCTCCTACTCTGTGGGTGTTCTCTTCAGTTCAGAGACCATTTCTTTTGATGAACAGAAGCTTTTTAGTTTTATGAGGTCCCATTTATCTAGTCTATCTCTTAGTTGCTGTGCTGCTGGGGTTTTGTTGAGAAAGTTCTTACCTATACCTACTAACTCCAGAGTAGTTCCTACTCTTTCCTGTATCAACTTTAGAGTCTGTGGTCTGATATTAAGATCCTTGATCCATTTTGAGTTAATCTTGGTATAGGGTGATATACATGGGTCTAGTTTCAGTTTTTTGCAGACTGCTAACCAGTTTTCCCAGCAGTTTTTGTTGAAGAGGCTATTTCTCCATCATATATTTTTAGCTCCTTTGTCAAAGACAAGTTGGTTATAGTTGTGTGGCTTCATATCTGGGTCCTCTATTCTGTTCCACTGGTCTTCATGTCTGTTTTTGTGCCAGTACCATGCTGTTTTTATTGTTATTGCTTTGTAATATAGTTTGAACTCAGGTATTGTGACACCTCCTTGCATTGTTCTTTTGACTGAGTATTGCCTTGGCTATTCGTGGCTTCCTGTGTTTCCATATAAATTTCACAGTAGATTTTTCGATAAGAGATGAAGAAATTTTAAAAGATTCAATAAGCATTAAAGATCTGGGAAGTTGAGAAAAAAATTAAAATAAGATGCTTCAAAAGAAAAATTTTAATGCAAGAATTTACTTGCATTAAGTATTTATTTTATTTTATTCAATTAAGAGCTCAATTCCTCAAGGTACTTTATACCTTCAAAACTAATATTAAGGAAAATACATTTTATATTAACAATGAAGAAAGATAATTTAAGGTGGAAAGGCACGGAGAAAAGAAACTTAAATGAGCTAAGCAATGACAACTTTAAAGAGGTAAAATATAACATGAAAATTTTCTATTTTAATAAGAAATTGTGATGATGATGTTTGTAACACTATTAGTCATAATAATCCCAAACTGGAAATACCCAAATGACAATTGATATAAAGAATGAATAAATAGGTCTTAAAAAAGAATGTAATGCATATTTATGACAACCATCCCCAATAAGTGGATGAATTTCAAAAATATAATATTAAATGGAAGACATCATTCACGAATAGGATATATTGCATGATCCCACATTTTTAAGACTCAAAACAGGGAAAATTAATCTATCACTCTAGAAATCAGGGTGATGAAGATATAGGGTGAGTGGAGCATGCAGGGAATAACAGGGAGGTGACCTGGGTGTTGCTTACTCAGGCGCACACAATTACTGAGAAGGCATCTAGCTGTCCATATGTAGTTTGCTCACTTTTTCTGTTTCCTTTTTTCTTTTTTTTGGTGGTGGCACTTGGGTTTGAACTCAGGGCCTTGTGCTTATTATGCAGGCACTCTACCACTTGAGCCACACCCTACATGCCCCGATCCTTTCTTGCTTTAGTTTTTGTTTTTAATAGTGTCCCATTTTTGCCTGGGGCGGGCCTTAGACTTTGATCCTCCTGTAGGTATGCTCCACCATGGCCTGTTTGTTTGCTGAGTTAGGATCTCAGGAACTTTTTGGCAGGGCTACCCTTGAAAGGAGATGAAATTATAGGTGTAAACCACTACACCTAGCCCCATCACTTTTGTTACTATATCTTATTCTGCAATAAAAGGTTGGGGGGAAAAAGAATCACAGGATTATCAATGCAAAAGAGAAAATGGGGAGCAGCCAGTTAAGAAATATGAAAATTCTCTGCATTTTTAGTGTTTCTAGGACCTTTTTGAAAAGTATCTGTGTTTTAGAAATTCAACACTCAGAAGTGATCTGTGACCTACTACCCCCAAACCCTTGAAAGTAAAGTTATACTTAAAACAGAAGCTTATTCATTTGAAAGGAAGTTCTTGAAAGAGGAGTGCTCAATGAATATGGATGAGTTTGAGCTAAGTGTACATCAACACTCTGGATTCTGTTCCTAACTTGGATTGCTCCTTTTCTGTCTCACTGACTGGCTCCCTTCTCTGCCTCTCTTTCCTAAGACTTAGTCATTGACTTTACTCTTTCCTTTCTCTCTCTCTAAATGAATTCATTCTTCTTTTGTTCCATTACATCTGTCAGTTTCCTTGAAGTGAGATCTCTACCTACGATTGTTTTCATACGTGCTACAGTATTAACTATGATATTCTCCACCACCTCAGACACAGTTGTCGAAAACCAAAGTGAATATGGTGGTTCTTCAAACCAGTAAACAGAATTATCATACAGCACAACAATGCCACTTCTGGATATATATCGAAAAGAAGTGAAAGTAGAGATTCAAACAGGTATTTGTACATAAAATATTCACAGTAACAGTATTCAGAACAGCCAAAAGGCATTGCAATGGGCATTGTTTCTCAATTCAATGCCCATCAAGGGATGAACATGCAAAGTGGATAGGCAACCTTAAAAAAGAATGAAGGTCTGACATATGCTATAACATGGATGAACCTTGAAGACATTCTGCTAAGTGAAATAAGACAGACACAAAATACTATGTAATTCTATTTATATAAGGTATTTACAATGATCAAATTCATAGACACAGAAAGTAGAATGGTGGTTGCCGTGGACTTGGGGAAAATGGGGAACTAAGAGTTACTATGAATTGGTATACAGTTTCAGTAAGTTAAGCTAAAACATTGTAGAAATAAATGTTGGTATAGTTTGCACAAAAATATTAATACACGTAATGCCACTGAACTGCATATTTTAAAACTGTTAATCTTGCAAATTTTATGTTATGTGCATTCTACCATAACTTTAAAAGAATACCTGAACAATAAAATAAAGTTATCTTCCTTTTCATATTCCAAACTGCTTTTTCTTCCTAAATTCATTTATCTCTATTACTGTTAGTATCATTTTTACCGCACTCTGTCAAAGAAATTAAAAATTAAAACTCTCACCTTTGCACATTTTTTTTACATCCACTCCAACACCCTTTACTCCTGATAGCCCCAGCTGCCATGTGTTCTTCCTCCAAGTGCGTCTCACAAACCACAGTCATTCCCACTGTCACCACTCCAATTTAGCCCTTCATCTTATAAAGTCTCTTGACTAATCCCCGAACCTCTTGTTTCTTATTCTTCCACTCCAACTTGGACAATGAAAGCAGAAAAAAATCCCCTAAAACATCTGTGCCAATGTGAATCCTGCTCAAAAAGCTTGTCTACTTCTACTTATTCTGAGATAAACGCATGTAGTTTTGTAGTTGTAACTTATTCTTTTATTCATCCATCCAACAAATATTCACTGAAGGCCTGTCATTTGTCAGACATTCCTCTTGGAGCTGGGAATTTTGTTGTAGACAACACAGTAAGAAATAACTAACTACACTGAGCTTTGATTTTAATGAGAAGATATAGACAATAAATAAAATGTTATTCTTAAAAGATGGCAATAAACCCCACAGGAAAAAAAATGCAGCAAGGAAGAGAGAGAACATGCTGAGAGCCTAGGAGAAGGGAGTCCATTTCCAACAGCTTTTCAGGGGAGGGCTCTTTGAGAGGTTAACTTTTGAACGAAGACCAAAGAAGAAGATGGCAGGAGCCAAGTAGACATTTACAGCAGACTAGAAGAAAACCCTTGAGGTGAGAGCATAGCTGGTGCATTTGGAGCCCAGCAAGGAGGTTACTGTGACTAAAGCTGAGTGAGCAAATGGGAGAGTACCAGAAGAGACTTGATGATATGGGTATAGTGTAAAGCCCCGTAGTCCACAATAAAGCATAGGCTTTTCCACCGAGTTAGTACATGAGACAGTACATTGAACACAGAAATAACATGAATTGACATTTTAATTGGATCAAACTCACTGTTGAGTAGAGAAATGATTTGAAAATTGTAAGAATTGAAAATTGTTGAAAGAATGAATACCATTTAGTAGGCTACTGCAATTAACTAGGGGAGAGATTATGTGGCTTAAGCAGGGTAACAGATGATTTGGTTGAAAACATAGGCAGAATCTGGATCCATTTTGAAGGCAGAGCCAACAGAATTTGTTAACAAATTAGGTATGAATGAAAAAGAAGGAGCATTCAAGGAAAACACCAAAGTACTTGGTCTAAACTCTTGGAAAGATTGTGTTACCATTAACAAGCTAGGAAAACTATGAGAAACAACAAGTCAACTACTGAAATCATAGCCTTAGAATTTTATATCCCCAAGAATCCCTGCATGCTGAGTGCAATGTCAAGTTCACAGCATCCCAGTATGGGAAGATGCACTGCAAAGTCAAGATCCTCAGAGGGGAAATAGGGGGAGGGCTAAGAGAAAACCATGATCTTAAGGGGCTTTAAGTTTCAGGCAGTAGGCTCCAAAGGAGCAAGAATTTCTAGGACATGAAGAGAACAGTTGGACTAGAAATCAGACAAATGCCTCACTTGAGACTTAAATGCCCCAACAGTGTTGGAAAGGTGAAGATGGGTCACAGCCTTCAACTATGACCATCTCAAACCTGTAGATGACTCACTGAGAGAACTTGAATTACTTGCCCCAACAAGAGTAGGAGCAATCCAGAGAGCAAACAATAAAATTAAATTCCCTATTATTATAAAGGCAGGAGACTCAGACTTAGAAATTAACTCCAGTTATAGAAATAAAGGAGGCTACAACTCTACATACCTCAAACTGAGGGCTGTTTCACTATGGTGTTGATTTCTTTTAATACCTGAAATAGTTGAATGATGGTCCCAAGGACATCAGGTCCTCATTCCTACAACCTGTAAATGTTACTTTATGTGGCTGGCAAACTCTCTGCACATGTCATTAAATCGAGGATTTGAAGTGGGGAGAAGATCCTAGAGTAACCAGAAAGGCTCTAAATCCAATCAGAAGCATTCTCTGATGAGAAAGACAGAGAGTTGACACCAACAGGAGAGGAAAATGTGATGTGATCATGGAGGAAGAGAATCCAGTGGTCCCACAGCAAGCCATGGAATGCCAGCAGCTGAACAGACACTCCTAGAGCTCCAGAAGGAAACCTCCAGAACTGTGAAAGTACACATTTGTGTTTTTTAGCTCAACAAGTTTGTGGTAATTTGTTGTAGCACCCTGAGAAAAATAATGTAATAATCTACTGAGCAAGTTATATCTCCATTTTGCAGATAGAAACTGAAGTTCAGAATTGCCAGCCTGCCTGGGTTCACTGGAAGCTACCATCTGAGCCCAAGTTGATGGTCTCTCTCCTTCAGGGCACCACTGAGGAACTACATGGAAGTTCCCGTCCAAGGGGCATTTCCTGCTGCCTCTGCTGGGTCTATGCATGTCCTATTCACCCTTTCTATGTCATCTAATATCACTCTTTCATTTTCTTCCACTTTTCATGCTTCACTGTCTCAATTCCTTTTAATTTGAAATGTGTTCAATAAATGCCTGTTAATTGAAAATAATACTGTTTAAAGAGTAAGGAAAATGCCAGTAATGGCAAGGTTTCAAATTATACCAACCTTAACCTGTCATGAAAATAACATGGATCATTTGGTCTATGTTAAAAAATTAAATGCAAAAAGCATTGAAAAAAAATCAAGCTACATTTGAACAGCCATGACAAATGTGTAATATAATAAATAGTGCAATGTGTGTGGGTACCAACTAGTGGAATACAACTGGGGGTGTCACTCAAGTGGCAAAGTGTTTGCCTAGTAAGCAGAAGGCCCTGAGTACAAGAATAGAAAAGAAAGTGGGATCTACTCAAGCATTTTGTTGATTACATACAAATATAAGCCAGAATACCAATCTAGAGAGGTAAAATAAGGAAAAATTTTTTATTCATACTTCTAATAGATGATGGTTCTTTTAAAAATAGTTTAATTTATATTTCTGAATTAGCATACATTAACAATATAAAGGGGTTTGATTATGGTTATTCATACCTGTGAATAGTATACTTTGAAAAAGTTCACCCCTTCCATTATATTCCCAATTCCCCTTTCTGTCCTGTCCCTTTTGCAAACAGTGTTTGGTGGTTTTCACTATGATGTGTGTGTATGTGTGTGTGTGTCTAAAGTGCTCTGATCCTCTTCATCCCTCAGTATCCTTTCCTTTTCCCCACCCTCCCTCTTCCACATGCATGTCCCATTATTATCATCATCCTCATCACCATCATCATTTAGATCTAGGATCCACAAATAAGCAAGAACAAGTGAAATTTGCTTTTTGAGCTTGGCTTATCTCAGTCACCATGATGAGCCCCAGTCCCACCCATTCTCCTGGATTGAGCATTTTTTACCATATAAGGAATAAATTTTTAAAGAAAATTTCACAGAACTATAATACTGAATGTTCAAATAATGTAATTACTGGAATCAGAAAAATATTCTTCTAATATCAAGAAGAAAAGTATCTTCAAAACGGCTATTTAAAAGACTAGAGTGTACATAGGAAACCAAAAGGCATACATTCTATTCCTTCTAAGAAGATTTCTATACTCTCTTGTGAATAATTCAGATAAAATACAGAGAAAGCAATAAAGGGCCAGAGGGTCATATAGAGCTAAAAGTTGTTTTATCTCATACCAGCCTGGTAATGGAGATAACATTTTCTTACTATAGAATCTTATTTTTTAATTTTTATTGTATTAAATATTCTTTTTAAATTTCTGTATCACCTCAATTTTGATACTTTCTTGAATACTATGCCCTATTCTAATTTATGAAGGATTAAGGCTGCAAAAAAACAAACGGGCTGGTTGTGGTAGCACATGCCTGTAATCCCAGTTACTCAGGAGAATCTCAATCTGAAGCCAACCCCAGCAAAAGGTAGTCAGACTCCATCACAAAAACAAGCCAAGCATGATGGTTCAAGCCTGTGATCCCAACTACACAGGAGGCTAGGGAGGAGGATCATAGATCAAGACCAGCCAAAGCAAAAAGTATGAGACCTCATCTGAAATATAACTAAAGTAAAAAGGACTGGAGGCATGGCTCAAGTGGTAGAGAACCTGCCTAGCAAGTCCAAGGCCCTGAGTTCAAACCGCAGTGCGGCCAGAAAAAAAAATTTTTTTAAATAACACCTGGGAGGCATAATTGATTATCAATTAATTACATTGTAGAGAAAAAATAGTATTTGATTTTTAATGTAGATAGCTAACTAAATACAGACTTTTGTTTAGCTTTCTTGAGGAAAGGTCTCACCCTGTAGCTGACCTCAAACTCTCAATTCTCCTATTTTACCTTCCTAGTACCAGTATTACAGTGTGTGCTACTCTACCTGGCAATACAGACCTAAAAAGATAGAAGGTTCACCAGAAAGACACTGAGGTAGGTTACCTTGAAGGGAAAAGGAAAGCATTAAGGGAAGACCATCTTCCTTTTGCCTGAATCTAACAGTAAACTGTCATTGCCAAGAGCTAAGAAAAGCAAAATATTAAGCCAGATAGATGGCTTCCAAGAAAACTTCCCCTTCACTCGCTGCCTTCAGCCCATTATACAAGCAAGCAAATTTTATTCAATTAAGAAATCCATCTAAGAAATTTATATTTTTAAAGCATCAAAAAGAAACATTAATCCTACAACCAGGGGCTCTTTGCTGCAATATCCAAAACCCAGAATTAACTCAGACTCTTTTTGAGTTACCATTTGAGAAAGGACCCCAGGAAATTTTCACATAATTCATCATTATTATTTTAAAGACCTTATTTAAAAATTTTCATAAAATCCATCTAAGACACTATTAAACATATTATTAAAATTTACAGATACATTTTTAATCATTTCATTCCCAAACACATTTCCTACTCCTAACTGCCTAACCAATAATTGATGAAGCCTATTTAAAAAAAAAAAACCTTCCTTAAAGTTATTTTCTAGACATTGGAAAGTGAACTACAAATGTCAAATATTTAGGTAGAAAAATAGGAGAGGAAAGCCATTAAGTTATTTCAAAATAGCAACCAAGAAAGTGGAAAAGGAAATAAAATCTTCAAAAGGAGCTTTTAAAGCTTCTTTAAAACAAAAATGAAAACTTCATACTGTTTTAAGTTTTGTTTTTGTTTCTAACGTATCAGAAAGGTCTATGGTAACAGAAAGGAATATTACCAAATAAAGACAGCCATATGTAATTCTATTTTCTGTTTAATTTTTAGGAACTTTCTCTTTAAAAGAAAAAAGAAAAGAAGAAAGAAAGAAGTTTCTTCTGAAACTGTTGATTTAACTTCAAAGTCTTTTAAAAACCCTCAATCCTCCAAGAATGGAAAGTGCTCACCTGTGACCTTCTGCCTGGATTTCTTGGCTGAATCTACTGAAAGTACAGCAGTAGGGTTCAAATAGAAACCTGAGTCCCTACTCTTCTCATCACTTGATAAGAGAAGAAACAAAAGTGGCTTTTACCTCTAATTCGCCCAGAAAACAATTCTTTGTATACCTTTGTTACAGGAAACTCCAAGAGACAGATGGTTCTTGTACTTCTCTGTGCTGGGCAGAAACTACATACATTTTGTCAATCTTATTTTCAGATAAAAATGAACTGCCTCTGACCAAGCAAAACAAAAACTGGAGAAGCAAAGAATAATACAGGGCTCAATTTCTAAAAGGTTCTTTAACCTAAGAATACTACTTAATACCACCAGGATCCCCCAGAAAATTGCAATTGCCAGATACAACTCCCCTAGTGCAGTAACAGGAAAATTGTGACACTTCAGCTTGATGACTATAAAGGCCTTGTAGTTCATTCTTCAGCAAATCCAGTCTTGGTGTTAGCTCATTCCTAACCATGGCAACTTTATTGAGAGGAAGTCTTATTTTCCCACAAAATGCTTGCATGTAAGATACCTCCAGCTGACTGGGTAAATATCACAAGTGCATATAAACAGCTTCCTCAAATTGCAAGTTCCCAAGCACATCTTTTAAGGACAGAGGCAATTTGCATCCAGGCATGGCATGTGATTTCTTTGGTCTCTGCTCTAAGACACTTCCTTCTATATACTTTGTAAGTCATCCTTTGAATTTCTTTGACACTTGGTTACTAAGTGTCTGCTCTCAAAAAGGACATTAGTGATTGCTCTCTTGCTAAATAAAGTCTTTCAACAGCTTCCCTGTTGTCTTAGGACATAGTCTCAGCTCTTTAACATTTTTAAAACATGATTACTATTAAGACAGCTGTGGAAAAGGTTAAGCAGCAAAGAAGATGGGTATTTGGCCCAACTTGGGGCTTCAGGAAGATATCTTTAAAAATCTGTTTTAAAATTATGTTTACTTCTTTTTGCTAATTACTAAAATGATACATTTCCATTAGAGAAAATGTTACAGAGCACTGATAATTACAATTCATCTTTAAACATATTGATAAAGAATACGCTCTCAGTATATTCCCCTACTGTCTTCTCTGGGCTTCATGAAAGTATGTATGTATATATTTCATAAAATTTACAAAATACTATATACGTTGACACACTGCTCTTCAGTCATCATTAGAATCTTACACTTGTCCACATCTATCTTTAAAGGAAGAACTTAAAAACCATGACCAAAAACTGTATGACCCAAAACACTGTATCTTATGGATATACCATAATTTATAATAATCTCCTACTATACCATTATGCTTGACATTTCTAATTAGTTCATCTGCTTTGAACAACCCTATACCTAATTTGCTAACACTCTCAGTGCCTCCCTGTTGTTTCAGGATCTGCAGTTTCCCCAGCTTGCATGAGCAGAGGAGGTGCCAGTGAGTATCCTGCCCATCTCAAGGAGCAGCTTCGGATCAGTAGTGTGTGCTCCTGGGGATGGGCATGTGGAAGAGGCAGTCTGCTTTCATACAGGAAGGGTGTCTCTACCATACAACACTGAGAATGGGGTGCCTCCTATAACTTTTCTCTCTCAGCCCTCTCCAGATTGTGGCATTAGGTAAGCTGCCAGTCTGGACAGCTGAAGGTATTCATCTTACCTTGTTTTATAGGTATTTCTAAAAATGGCTAAAATAACTGCAAAGCAGTTAGTCCACTAAGGATGGGTAGGAAGGGCTGGAGATAGAGCTGAAGGTACAGTACTTGCCTAGCATGCACAAAGGCCTGGGTTCAATACCCAGCACTGTCATGAGAAGGATTCCTGAGAATCTTAAAAGCAAGAGCATGGAGAGTGAGCAGAGACCTTAGTGCCTGCAGGCAGTTAGTTCTCTAATGCAGAAACTGTGAGGATGAGGGGTGAGAGCCAGATGCAGACACGGGAAGAGCAGTCAGGTCTCAAGGTACTATAAGCCCCCAAAAGAACCTTGGGTAGCAAATGCACTGACAGTAAGGTTTGCATTCAGATGGATAACCTTGGTACCCTAGAGGCAGAGGACCAACTGCCAAGCTAACAAAATACTCAAGAGCAAGATGGCGGTATCTGCTCTCAGGCAGCTGAGCTGATGGGACTGCCTCAAAGGAAAAATCAGCAGCATCAGGAGGCATCTTTACTTATGGGCATTTCCCCTCTTCACTGGTTAAACATTTTCCATTTCTGGCCTATGTGTGCCAACAGGGCAGCACATCTCCTCCAAGTTCAGGAAGGCAGGGCCCATGATTCTCTGTACAGAAAGCATCAGGGTCCTGCATGTCCTGAGGATGTCACAATTTTTTTCTGCTGGTGATAAGGGTGGTGAAAATTCTAAAAGCTGGTTAAGTTGTAAACAGCACAGAAAGTACAACTACATATTAGCTCTAAACAACAAGAAAAACACTATGACCCTTGTGTTTAAAAAATGAAAATACAGAAGCAGCTCCAAAGCAAGCAGCAGTGAACTACTCCCCCAACCCCCTGCTCCATGACTGCTCTGTCTTCAAAGATCATGTGGATTGGGCTGCACACACAAACATGGTTTCATTAAAAGCCTCCAGTCATTCATTTTGCTTATTCAAGCCACTCCACAACAATATTCACAATGGAAATCTCAGCTATTTCCTAGCAATGATACTAAAATACAATGAATTCCTCTCCCTGAAAGAGTCTATACATATGTGCTTGAGGCACTGTGTTAATTGCCACATGCTTTGTACCATGGCTTCAATCAGGAATCAAAATGGGAGTAAGACAAACACAGATCCCATTAAGTTCCAAAGGAGTTTAAGCTAAGGTCCTCTGTAAAGTGTAAAAGCGAGGGCTCTATTTGGGGAACGACAGTGACATCCAGTGGCTGTAAGGAGAAGCACACCAGTTACAAAACCGTTTAATTTATCCTGAAAGAAGGGGAATATTTGTTGACGCAGTGACATTTTAAATTTAATGTCTATAAAATTGTGCGTAAAACTAGAAGCATATCATCATATATAACATTACAACCCACAATCATGCAATTCCGAGAATCATCACAAAATCAGGATATTAAGCTACTTTTAAATGATTTACTGTTAAAATTCTTAGCAGTATACAACTAATAATTTGGGGTAGAGGACATGAAGCATGGAGATGGTATTCAAAGTTCTAAACTTAGTATTACTGTTCCTCTTGTACACGAATTCAGTAACAGGCAGTTTCCAGCATTATCCTCTTGCTCTGGCAAAATAAGTATCTGGCTTTGCTAAAAAATGAACCAGGTTGGCTCAGTTTGATCATAAGGACCTCAATACCACCTGGGTAAGGAAGGTTTATCTGAAAATATGCTTGGGGATTCAAAATTTAAATTATAGCATGCCTGAGAGGCAGAGACGTACAGTAAATCAGAGACAAACCAACCACTGATCCTAAGAACATTTGCTTGACCTGTTGTTGTAAGAAGAAAACAACCTGCTTAAGTAGAAAATACACAGAATCTGACAGTACCTCTCCATGCAATGTTTGACCCTAGATGAGATATTTCATCACTGAGTCTTTGTACTGCTGCATTTAAAATGGATACTAAAATACATACCTTATTATGTACATGAACAGGAGCTATCAAATGTGCATTCCTATTACAAAATGCTGATAAGATAGAAGTTTCCTTTGCCACAGAAAATGTCACTCTGAAAATAGACTGAAGGTCTCATGAACCCACCACGTTCTGAATGTCAAGTGTTCCCCTTCTGACTTTAGTACTTTGTGGTGTGGTTTGATGGATCAGAAGAAACAACGGCAGCATATCTATTAACAAGGAATGTGTCTGGAACTTTCCTAAGCTTATCTTGGTCACTAACGTGAGCTAAAGTGCAGAAAACCCTCAACGCTCATGTTTCCTATGAGTGAAAATGTTCTCAACTATAGGACCCCAGGATCTCACAAACACTAAACTTCAGAAATATGCAATCTGGAGGTGAAGAGGGTTCATTGGGACTTGTATACCTAGCAGAAATAGAGTAGATAAGGACCATTTCAGGGAGTCACAGGTAGTGTGATGTAAAAGCAAAGCAATGTGCATAGCCTTCAAAGGTCAAAGCTTCGATTCTTGCTCCTTTAGTAGTATACACTTAAAAGTAAATCACAATTTACTTTAAAAGCAAATCTCTAACTCAAAGGCCTCCCATTGCTTTTCTCTGCCCCAGTGTAAAAGCCAGGCCCACTCCATGGTCTATGAGGCCCTACAGGATCTGATCCTGTGGTAGATTTGTGACACTCTCCCCATTATTTTTGCCTTACTGACTCCATTCTAGGTGCACTGGCCTCTGGGCTGTTTCCTGCACACAAGCACATTGCAGCATCTGGGCCTCCCACTTGCTGTTCCTTCCATTCAGATGAAAGCACCCACTGCCTCCCACTTAGCTGCCAGGCCTGCCTGCTATGTGCTTTGGGTCTCCCTGTTCAAGCATCACTCTGTCAGGGAGGCTTTCCCAATGCCTCTATTTAGAGTCCACCTCCCATTCACCTCCAGCCCTTGCTGTCCCTCTTCCCACTTCTTCCTTTTCTAGAGCTTATCACCACCTAAGGAATACAAATATTAGTCATTTGTTTCTTGTCCTTCTCACTCTACCATAATGCAAGGTTTTTGGTACATTTAGTACCAAAAACCTAGGATCTATAAATTGTATGAAAATTGACATAATTTATCTATAAATATTTGCTAAACTGTTTAGGGAAAGCAGCCTGGGGAGGCAGGAGTTCCTACTTTATTAGAATCTATAAAGTGAAAGGTAAAAAAACTAAATATACTCAATATGTACTTTTTAGTGCACAAAAAAGAAGGTACTCTATACAAGTAAAGACAAATACAGTTTGTGTTAAAATGTAGAGACAAACCAGGCATTAGGGCACATGCTTGTAATTCTATACCTCAAGGGGCTGCGGCAGGAAGATCATGAGTTCTAGGTCAAGGCCAGCCTAGTTACAGAATGAGACCCAGGAGAAGTAAAGAAGAAGAGAGAGAAGACTGATTTAAGAAATTTTTGAAATGCAAGAAGTTACTTCAGTGCTATGAAATTATGGATAATTATATTAATTCTAGACCTCTTTATTTCTATTATGTACAATTAAGCTGAATAATTTTCATATTTAAAAATACTTTATCATGCCTATAATCCCAGCTACTTAGGAGGCAAATATAAGGAGGACTGTGATTTGAAGCCATCCCGGACAAAAATTATCAAGACTCTATCTCACACAAAAAAGCAGGGGATGGGAAACTCATTTTGTACAAAAAAGAGGTCAAGAATGTCTCCTGAACAGTAAGCAGAGCCAACTAGTCAGTCACCAAAGTCTTGGCAGTTTGTCCTTTGTTCTTTACATCAAAAGCACTCATGGATGTCTCAGAGGTGAGTACTGGAGGTTCATTTCATTGACCAAGGACCTCTGTAACTGCACATCGTATTTGAGGTGAAAAAAAACAACTCACTCTAGTTTTTTCCATTCATTGTAATATGCAAATATAAAATATTATCAGATTGACTATATATATTGCATGAGTATCTATAACCTGCTCAAAAGCAACAACAATACAACATTTCAAAGATTCACTGTTCATATTTAAGGCTAAGGAATACCAAGCACTTCCAGCCCTCAGCTCAGTCTCCTGTTACATTGTTATGTAAAGACTGGAGCTGTTTAGTGCAATACAGTGCATGATTAAAGAAACCAAGAGACAATATTTTCACAGCTTTGACTTTATTTCAGCAATTTCTAGAAAACATTATAGTGGAGAAATACACTCATATTATTATTTGATGCCTGGATGTTTAAATTTAGTATGTAGTTCAAATTAAGTATTTAGGGACAATTCATGCTTGAAACCGTTTTGTTTAGCTACATAATCTGAGTAAGAAAAAAAGGAAAAGGAACCCAAGACAGTTATGGAACTAAAACCCTTTCTCCCAAGCTTTGGTCCAGTGCATGGTTGATGAAATCAGAAGGCATATTCTCACATCTTTGGTTTTATTTCAGCAGTTTCTAGAAAGCACTGTAATTGAGAAATACACTCACATGGTTATTTGATGCCTGGAAGTTTAAATTTAGTATGTAGTTCAAATTAATTTTCAATGTTCCATTTTAGACTTTCACATTAAAAGACTTGTGTATTTCATTCCTTAATATAAATAATTTGTAATAATCTCAGAGAAAGTTGCTATTTAATTTACAGAGTAGTTTTTATTACTGAACTCCAAAGCTATTTGTTAGGGATAAGTTGTAGTGATTATAATAAAATATGTTTTTAAAGTTCCCCCAAAAGAAAAATGTAAGAGAATAAAATACTGTAATTATGTATTATACTAATTAAGAGCTATATTCCTGCCAGGATAAGTAAAGTAGTTTGGAATATGGCAAGTATCTATTGAGAATTAGCATCATACTTCTGGGATATTCTGAGTCATAAAATGAAGAAAATATACATTGAAGTTTTCTGCCCTGGGAGACAGGAAGTCACAGGGCTGGTACAGCACTACTTTCAGAATTCAGGTTTCCTTAGAGCTGTGTAACTGTCTCCGCTCAGCTGTCAGGCCAGAGGGCGTTGCTGCAGCTCAGTCAACATCAACTGGGCAGAGGTTCAGTTTCTGAATCCCTGTGGAAATTGTGAACTCTAGCTGCTGTCCACAGGCTTCACTGTCCTCTCCCTGAGGTTCTGAGTGTCCTAGGACAGTGGTTGTCAAATGGGAAAGCTACCAACACTTTCTAAAGTTACTCAGGGAATGCAGTGGGTGTGAGGCAAAACCACTTTCCAGAATCATTTTTAAATGAATATTCCTAAGAACACTTCACCCTACAACATTCTCTTTTTTAAATTCCATTTCATGAGAGAAACCTCTCATCCAAATCAAAATTTACTATAGAATGTTGTTCTGGGGGGCAAACCCTCTAAAGAGTCAAACAAAAGGATAATTTTTTTAATAAATTAATAGAAGCAATTGAACTGTCAATGATAAGTTATTTTAAATGATTTGATGATTATTACTAAAGGCTTTCTAACATAGAATGAAAAGCAATTTGTGGCAGACTGAATAATCACTCCAAAAGATTACCACAACAGTAATTCTTAGAATTTGTGAATGTTACCTTTTATGAACCAAAAAACAAACAAAAAACTCTGAAATAGATGATTACCCTGGATGATCTGGGAGGTCCCTAAATGTTAGTTATAAGAAAGAGGGAGAAAGCATTGGCAGAAAAGGAGTAGATCATCTGACCACAAAGAGACAGATTAAAGTAATGCAGGCACATCCACACAATGCTGGAACTACCAACACCAAGAGATGAGAAAGGTGTTCTCCCCTAGAGCCGCCAGAGGGAGCACATCCCTGCTGACAACTTTAATTGACTTCTGACCTCCAGAAGCTTAAGAGAATACTTGTCTGTTGTTTTAAGTCACCAAGTTTGTGGTAAACTCTTACAGTTAGCACATGAAGCTAATGGAGAGTACAAAGAATCTAAATGCTTTGCCACACAAACACCTTCCTCCCTCATCTACTCAAATATGTAAGCATGACTTTTCACATTCGTATCTCCAAATAACAAAGTAGTGAGTAAAATTGTTGCCAAGCCCTATTTCGCCCTAATAAAGGAATGAATTCTTTATAAATAATTAAAAGAACATTTAAAAAAACTCTCCAAAGTTAATGTACATAAATGAATTTTCAATTAAATATTTTTAAAAGGTTAGTCTTATGTCTTAAAAACATGAAGGAATTACCTATTTTTTCAAGAAAAATGAAGTTGTACATTTCCATAAAGAGAAATGCAACTGTGGATACTTGTTCTCACCTACACTGCAATCAACTTGAAAAGTGGCCCAAATGATATCTTGCCTTATTAATGTCACAAAAAGTTTTAATTATGCTACTAAGGATTGTAATGAAATTTGTCTTTTTATGAATTTTAGCTCATGTTTTTGCTCCAAAATTCTCACACTTACATCATTACTTAAAGAAAGAGGGGTGATAAATTTATATTTCTACCTTTTCCCCATTTTGGGTTCTTTCTTTGTTAAATACCAATGAGAAAAAATGAACAGGGCAAGGAAAGGACTCTTCTTAACTCCCTTTTGCTCTATTTTATGCATATAAGAAAGTCTTTGCCATATGATCTCTACCACGAGGGACAGAGAAACAATGGGAGACTGTGATTCTGCGTCCTTACCTACACCTACGTGAGGCAGGTGCTCAAAAAGGGTCCAGCTGTGGTCATCAACATAATGATTCCTCACAATCAGTAGTTGGCAAACGCCTCGGGCAGTTATATCACTGGGCACCTCCAAAGCCCGGCTGGTTTCATCTTCACTGTACACTTTAATCACCTGTGTAATGAGAAATAAGAAAAAAGCTAAAATACTCTTGTTCGCTTCTTTTTACGTAAATGTTATTATATACTTAAGGTATACAACATGATGTTATGAGATAAGCATGGTTAATAAAATAGTTACTGTAGCGAAGGGTATTAACATACCCATTACCTCCCATGGTTACCCACATTCTGTGTATGGCAAGAACAACTAAAATCTACTCGCTTAGCAAAAATCCCAAATACAGTACAACATAACTAACAATAGTCCTCCTGCTGTACATTAGATCCCTACACTTGCTCATCCTACAGACTGCTAGTCTGCAGATACAGACTTTGTCCTTTGATCTATATCTCCCCATTTCCCTCCTTCCCGTTCCTGCCCCTGTTAACTACTGTTTGTTCTCTATTTCTGTATATTTGACTTTTTCAGATTCCACATATAAGGGAGATTATGCAGCATCTTTGTTTCTATGTCTGGCTATTTCGCTTATTATAATGTCCTCCAGATTCAGACATGTAGCAAATGGCAGATTTCCTTTTCAAAGACTTAATAATATTCCATTGCAATGAAATATATACTGATATCACAGGGTTTTTTTAATTCTATATTCATCAATGGGATACTTAGGTTGTTTCCGAATCACGGCTATTGTTAATAATATTGCAATGAACAAGGGAGTGCAGATGTCTTTAAGAAGTAGTGATTTCATCTCCTTTGAGTTTATACTCATTTTCTACAATGCCTACTGATCTCTATTCCCACCAACAGAGTATAAAGCATACTTTTCTCCACATCCTCAGTATCCTTATCTATTATTTTCTCTTTGAGAACAGCTATCTAGTGGGTGTGAGGTGATATCTCATGGAGGTTTTGACTAGCATTTCTCTGATGATTACCTGTTGCCCATTCACGTCTTCCATGGAGAAATGTTCATTCGGGACTGTTGCCCATTTTTAATCAAATAGAAAAACTGCTATCAAGTTGTAAGCATTCTTTATAAGTTTTAGATAGTAACTCTTATTAGGTACATGATTTGCAAATATTTTCCCAATCCTTAGGAGGCCTTTTCATTAAAATACCATTGTAATAAGTCAGCAAACTTACTGACTATAAAATTCCTATATACTACCTTGTACATTTAATTTTCTTATACTTTGACTGAATGATACCTATCCATAACTATTTATGAAATCAAAATTCCTCTGTTGAATAACTTCCACTCTCCTCTCCAGTATCTGAACTAAATGCAATTCAAAGACTATTCAAAAGCATTCTCTCACCATGCTGGGCTATTGAAAAATTATTTACACTTTTATCAGTATTTATAATTTTCTACTCCTTATTTAAATCCTGCAGATAATCCAATCTGGGTGATATGTTTATGTAAAATAGAACAGAATCAGGCAGCATGAAAGGATCTCTCTATCTTGGGTAAGGAAGTTTGGGCAAAGACTGCTGGATATTTAGCACACCCCTTTTCTTTACTCTCTTCAATTAGTTGTGCCCATGAGATTGGGTGTTAGGCAGTGGGATGTAGGCACAGAGAATGTTGCACTTGAAGGCTTATCCCACAGAATTCTCCCCCTTCTCTTTCACCCACACTGCATGGAAATGACTGCATAGACCCTGAGTCATGGAAAGCCATAGGACAAAATGAGCTTTTTCCCTAATGACTACAGGTAGGATGCCTAACTAGGAGAAGCCACATGGGATTCTGATAGGAGCAGAATTTCTTCTATGTTAGCTGTTACTAACAAACAAACCTGTATGTTAGTAGTGAACTGTTAGAGCAGTCAATGTTACCCTAAATTACTCAGAATTAGAGGTTTTTCTAAAATATTCCCCAACATTTATCAAGCTGTGCTTGTGCTAGAATTTCTACTATTCACAGAATAGAATATTATATGGACCTTAAAAATGTTATCCCAAGAAATTATATAAGGATTTTTAAAAATTCTTAAGTAGTACAGTGTAAACTTACTTGTTGGCCTTGGCTACCAGGTGCCTAACACTCTTCTGACAGTATTCAGATTTCCTTTTAAAGTCCCATCACCTCTCTTGCCAGCCGTCTTTGTGATTCTGATAGCTCCTTTGTTAGCTCAGTGCTGCTGTGCTGGAGCAGCTGGACTAGATTGCTGGGGTTGACTGTCAAACACTCAGAAACTGTGCAAGCCAGACATCTGAAAATCTGCCATGGTGTAAGGGTTTTAAACCACAGAAACTAGCTAGAATCAAAGTCAGTCAGAGCCCATCTCTGTTCAGTAGCCAAACAGCAGGCCCCCTTTTCTACATTCCCTAAGTCTGGAGAGATGTAGGTTGGAACTGTTAATGTTCACAAAGACAGACACCATGGGCAGATGAGGCCCATATGGAATAAGCCACACTACAACAGACTGCATGCCTGTGCCCTCCAAAATTTATATGTTAAACTCTAATCCCAAAGTGTTGGGATGATCTGGAAGTGGAGCTTTTGAGGGGTAATCAGCTCATCCTGGTAGAGCTCTCTTGTGTAGGATTAATTCCAGATGGAATAGGGTTACTCTATGATCCTAGACAAATATGACAAACATTTACAAATCATTCTTTCTTAGTTGCACATCCTCTCCTGAATGCATATCAGTGTTCCATCCGTCACCAACATGCTTTCTTTGACAAAATCCTACTTATATTTGGCCCCAGTTCCAATGAAACCTCCTTGGGCTGAATGCCCAAGGTTTTGTGATGTGCTTCGTCTATGTGCTTTTACTTTGTAATTATTTGTTTGTATGTCTTTCTCTCCAAAGATGCTAGTAAGCTCCTTCAAGAAAAATATTTCTTTACCCTATGTGATTATACCACAGGTTTCTGGGTGAAGCTTGCTTAACAAAGACCTATGGAGTGAATAAACTTTGTAGGCACTGCAAAGTCTACCAATATTTTACACATAGAATGTACTCAATGCAAATTTGTAACATTTAATTTAAAAATATTTTCTCCCATAAAGTATATAATTACTTAAAATTTCCACACTCTGGTAATTAAAATTCTTCTCATTGAGAAATATATACAATTTTTCAATATAAAAAAATCTGAGGTAAGTATTGATTCAATGTGGCAGCTCAGAGTCTTGAAGTCTTTAGGTGGACATGAAGTCATATGAGAAAGAAAAGCTCATGAAAGTACATTACCAAAATCAGTGATGACTGTCTCTGGATTTTCAGTTTCCTTTTTTTTTTTTTAATTAAAACATGTAGTTCACTACAATGTCAAAATCTGCTTGGAGTCTCGGTGTTTCCCATGTTTGCATCTGGGTAGCTACTTTCATAGGACAATGCATTTGTAAGGTGCTATCTGTATAGGTGTCTCCTCTCCGTATCCATGCTACTATACTTAGAACGGCCTGGGCTAAGCACTGGTGTGTGCCCACACCTGAGACAAAGAGAGGCTCGGACTCTGTATGCTCCTCCAATGGGAACAGTGATGGGCCATAGCTGTACATTCCACACCAGGAGATGGGGGAACTGGAGGTTGGCCAGTGGAAACTCTCACCCCGGGAGTCACAGAAGCAGACCTCCTATTTTGCAAGTTTTTTCATTTCAGATAACCTAAGAAAATGAAAAGACTAGAGACATGCTGAAGTCTAAGGCAGATGTGAAAAGAAGACAAGAACAGAGCAGGAGGTAAGGCTGGAAAATGAGAAATTTAATTAACCAATCAGGAAATGCTACTTTTGTTCAGACAAGGTTGCTGCAAATGTGTAAGAAGTAAGTTGCCAAGAGTTGAGAGGCATGCATGAACAGGACCTGCACCAACTTAAAATTTATGGAACAGGTGCATGTACTCATTTTTAAAAGAATACATGCTGAGAGAAAAACTTAATAGTTTTATTTTAACTTTATTTTTTAAGCCCTTGTTTGTTAAGTCCTATTTAATGCTTATGTTTGTCCAAAATACACACTCAACAATGAATGGTGAAATTATGTCTACATTAAGATTTCACAATAAAATATTCTCATCATCTCTGAAATCTATTCAGTAACTAGGAAAACTATTTACACCATCAATGGAGTAACACTGTTAGCCACTTTGTTTTATTTCTATTAATTTATTGTTTAAAAATATGAAAAAGGAAAGAAAATTTGTCTTAACTCTCTGGTAAATTTGAATACACCTCTTGCCAAAGTATCACTACACTAGCCTTTAGCAAAGAAAAAATTCAACTCATGACAAAAGCTATGTAACTAGCATGAATAAAATCGAAGTTAAGACTTTTATGACCATGAAAAACCCAAATAGCAGAGCTGCTCTTAAGAATCATTAGAGCAAAATATCAGTATCCTGTTTCTGCTAATATACTGAGAGGGGAAAAGATCTGAAGTCCACATAATCATGCCATTTAATCAAGCAGTATTAAGCATTTCTAGTTCAGTGGTCCCCAATTTCCCACTTGCTTTATAATTTTTTTAAAAAGGGATAATAGGACTACTATTCACATCTATTTGTCTATAAGATCATTTGAAATTTAGGCCAACAGGGAGAAATTCTGCCTGGGCCCAAAAAATAGGAATGAACTTTGTTCCTATGGAACAAAGTTGACTAACAAAAGACACATGGCTCTGATAAGGTCTGTTTATAACATAAACAAAGTGCCCAAGGAAAGCCAACAGTGTATACACTGGCTATGTTGGGAAACCCTTGTGTCACTGTATTCCTGACAAACTGAACAACCTTGACCTTTGGAGTGGTTTACAGATTCAAAAAGTGCTGTAGGAACATGTGTCATGAAAATTTAGTAGCCCATACAGGGATAGGCTGCAATGTGGGTGGAACAAACTTTTGTTTGGACTGACAAGGCGTGTTTATGCACTTCATTCATTCATGGACTCCTATCCCTTGCCTGCCCTCCACAAAAAGTTAAGTAGAGGAAAGTGATTATAAAAATAAACTATTTTTAAGAGACACAACAATGTTAAAATGTAGAGAGAAAAAAAGAAATAATCATTTTCAGGAAAAAGTATGAGACCCCTATTAGCCTCTTAGACTTAGACAAAAAATTTAAAATATAAGCCATAGGTCATGTCTAAAACAGAAATAAATAGAGAAGTTGCTAAATGTATTGATGCAATGTGTATCACCTTGTTCCCAAGTAAATTTAATTTTTCTTCACAAAAATCATCTAAAATTCTCACTCTAAGAACATTATTTGGAAATCCCTAAGGAAAACACAGCAAAAACTAAGCAGTGAGCCTTCTTCTCCCTGTTGACCCCAAGGAATAGGATCATTTTTGAATCTAGATTGTTTTAGAATATTTGAAAAGAACTCAGAACTCAGAGTTGTCAGTCGGTCATTTGATAGCGCCACAGAGCAGGCAGGGGTGTTGGGTCTGGATGACTCAATGTAATTAATACTCCATAGGTTTTTCCCATTATCCTTTGTTTTTTCAGAGGACAGTGGAGAGGAAAGCGATTGTCATTGAACAAGTAGAAATATGAGCACAGATTAATCACAAATAAATGAACAAGAATACATAGAATAAACTAAGAACAGGGAAAAAAGAACAAACATAGAGGGAAAAGATACCTGGAGCATAATTATCTCTGGTTATCTTCTGTGACAGTTTCTAGTTAAAGAAAACTGAAATATAATTTTAAGCAAAATTATATTAATTGATACTTAATTTAAAATAATTTAAAACAATATTTAAAAATAATTTTATCATGATGAAAAGTATATATTCTTAAAACAGAAGCATGATTTCATTTAGTCATGATTATGTATTAATTATATGAATGAAAATTGAAAATAAGAATTTTTCCCTGAACAAGACACCAAAGTACAATTTATTTCTATAGTTTTTAAAAAGTTTATCATCCAACTAAAAAGGGATTATAAAGCATCTTCTAATGTTTCAAGATTTCTTGGTTATTTTTAACAGATAAGCAATGTACCTAAATCATGTGAAATGTTTTCATAACGAGGTCATCATAACCCTGGATTCTTACAGTCTTCTAAATAAGGAATGTGGTGTCCTAAGATAAGAGGAGACATTCTTAGATATTCTGAACCAAACAATTCAATGTGTTCCCTTGAAGAGAATGGAAAGTAACATATCCTTTATTACTTATTCCAAATCTCTTAACAGTTTTTAAAATATTGTATTTTTAAAACAAAGACTGTTCCCCAAAACCTTAGCAGCTCAAGAAAACCTGTTGTTTGCTTTATTACTGCCATTCTGTATTATTTTGCTAGCTGTCAAATACTCACTGAGAGTGAAACAGTACAGAGTTTATAGAAACTAAGAGGAAAAAAATCTTAAATTCTCTCCTTTAAGGGAGATATTCAACACATTTCACCTGACCATGAATAGTATGTTTAGTTATTCAGAACAGATAACTCTCATCAATGTTAGAATTACAGGAATCGGTTGACATCAGCAGATCCATTCTATATTCTTATTCTTCCTTTCAGCTTCATTCCCTACAATCTGTTCCTTATTTTCTGATTCTAAACACAATCTTTTTTCTTTTTCTGTTTCTTGAAAAAGCCATGCTCTTTCTTGACACAGGGCCTTTGCACATGTTGCTACTGCTGACTAAGATACTGTCTTCCTACCTTGTACTATTTTTCCTCCCTCATATAAACCACTATTTTCATAGAGAAATTTTCAATGACCCTTCTAGTTTAAGTTCAGGCCCTTCATTCCATGTATACACACGTGTACTACGTAATCACTACCTATTATCTTACTCAGAATGCTTCATGACATCAGAGACCACAGTGGTATCTGCTTCTTGTGATATTCCCAGCATGGAGCACACTGTGGACTATATAAAACACTCTTCCAGTGAAGAATGAAATCATCCTGTATAACCCTGCATGAAACACTTGGGGAATCCAAAACCACAGCACTGACACTTCATGGAGTTTGAAAACACTTTGGGAATCCAAAATCACAGCACTGACACTTCATGGAGTTTGAAAACGCTAGGGGAGAAAAGGCATACATGGATCAAAGAGAAAAACATAAGCTAGTTTTCATGAAATTTATGAGCTGAATGAAGGTGAATTACATGGCTCGTTCGTATTAGAAAAAGAGGTAGGAACACTATCTTTCTTCTGGGTGGGACAAATATTATTATCTCAAGGAAGAAAGGAAGAAAAAAATTGCAGGGCACAGAAACAGCCCAACTTGCTGAGATCAGGCCTTTGTTGTGAGGGACAGGTGTGGCATAGCAGCTGTCAGGAGGCCTGGGGTGCGGGGGTGGCGGGGAAGGGCTCCATCTGGGAGTGTTCAGTACTGGTTTCTGTTGGAGCTAACTACTGAGGGGGCCGCCACAAGAGGGGATCATGTTTAAGACACCCAAATTACAGGGTACCTTTGGAAAACTGTTGGCAAGACAGCATTAAGTTTTAAAATGACAGTTTTACATGAGTATGATTACAAAGTGATAGGAGAAAAAGGGTCCATAGCCTGGTGGTGATGCAATCATGTAGAAAAGGGTTCAGTACAGATAACAGAAAATCTGCCCTGAGAGAGATTAACCAGACTGAGGTTTGGTTTTTCCTCTCAGTTTTGGAAGAGGAGCAGGTAGCTAAGGCTTTCTTAGGCAGATCTATCAAGTTCCCACTGACCCCAGCTATGCCTTCCCTTCTCTAAACCTCTTATTAGTAAGGTCATGACGGATCCTTGCCACACCTCCTGTGTAAAAACTCTGGCCTAGTATTCACTTCTGTGTTGTTACATTTCAATAGTAAAATTATAAGGCATGTCTGGACTAAGAGATGAACTGAATCAGAAGAGGACCTGAATGTCTGGGGTCCAGGAAGGGCTTGCAGGAGCTCCAGATATGGATTTGAAATGCAACGATGAAGATTTATGATGTACTAATAAGTTTCCCACACAGCATCAGGCTGAAGAGGCCCAGTGCAGACATGCTACCCTACTAGATATGCCCTAAAGTTGGCACGGAAAGGGATTTAGTATTGCCACACCTGACAGCTTGGGTCAGTGACACTGCAGAATCATGCCACATCCAGGCGTCCAACCAAGAGAAGCCCGCAAGCGAGAGCAGGCACAGAATGTCTCCTTCAAGGCTCCTCCTCCATTCAATGTTTCCCTCCCACTCTATTCTTTACCTTTTCTGCCTTTCTTGGTTTGACCTGAGTCCTGGCCATTATTGGGTAGAAAGAAAAACCCTAACTCAAGTAGGGGTTCAATTTACAGAAAGAAATTGGATACCCTTTCAGTTTGTTCTGTTATGCAATAGGGGAAAAAAGGCAAAAGAAACTGCTCCAACTTCATTATTCAAGAAAGCAAATATTAAAAGCTAAGTTAAAAATTATCCTAAAATGAGACACACACACACACACACACACACACGCACACACACACACACGCATGCACACACACACACACACACATACTTACTTTTTTAGGCTCTAAAGCCAATATGAATAACAGAGAGGGTCAAATCACAAATCCCACACTAATGTTCCCAGTGACTTTATCAAAGGAGTGTTCTCTGAAGCTTTAGTGTTTTTAAAACTCATGCAACTCCTGCTAAGATGCTAACACTGACTAATTCATCTTTGCAATGCTTATTCATATTTAAAGCATAAAACCACTGGTCATGTATATGTTGGATACTATGCTATTCCAGTATCTCATGTCAATTTTTAAGAAATCATTTATTCCCAGAATAACCATCTGATACCTCTAAGTGAAAAAGTTAAAAACTAGTTCACCCGGTGAGAAAGGAGGACAGGTGGGGAGGGGTGGAGGGACAGAAGGGGGAACCATGAGGTGGAGAATGATAGTATTTATAACAGCCCAAAATGCATCAGACTTCCTTGTAATTATCGAGCCGTCTGGCATCAATTGAAGAACTTTTAGGAGCCATCTTTTCTCATTGATTTTTAAGAGCGTATTTTTTCACATATTCTCTGACACTTGGATGTAACTTACCATCAGTGGTCTATTATAGTTTAGTTGGAAGCACATAAAACAATACTTCTTATATTTTAAGGTGCCATCCAATCAATAAAATAGGCTGTCTGATCTTTCTGGGACATTTAGGGGTATTATTTGATGAACTTAAGACACAAAACATCTCATTTTCTGTATCCTAGCATTCTCATTTTGTAACAGAACTAAAACAACTGACTTATGCCAACCTTGTAATTTTACTTGTGGTTGATTTTTCCTGGTATTTTTATGCCAGTGCAAAAAAGTATACAGCACATATTCCCATAAAAGAAGTGTAATCAATACTGTCAGAATCATAAAGTACTGAAGGTGAGAGGGTTCTCGCAGAACATTCGTTGAACTCCTCTCATTTTACAAAAGAAGAAGCAGAAGCTAGAGAGGGTATGCATTGTCCAGCAACCTACAGCTATTCCCTGGCACAACAGTCAAGGAACCCTGTCTCTCAAGGAACTCAGGACTCCGACCTGATGCTGTTCTTTCCACTCTGCTAATCCGACTTTCATGCTGCTTTAAGCTGTTTCTTCTACAGGATCACATGGGGTAAAAGCATTAGATAGCTAAGCACTAGAATACAAATATACAGATATGTTTCAAAGCACCTTAGCTTTTGAATGTTAGGGGGGAAAACTTTTTTTTTTTTTTTTCACTTTTTCTTAGCATCTTGCCAGAAAAACTGCAAATACTAAAACAGCCAGCAGAGGGAGTCTTTAGTCTCAGTAGTACAAATACAGTGAAAATACCATACTTTGAAAATTATAACCATAAAATTATTAACCCTATGAAGTTACTGCTTGGTAGAATTACAAGCTTATAAAAAAGTATAAAATATATTTTAGTTCTTATCTCTCTCCCCCTCTCTCTTTCTCACACACACACATACACTCTGTGTATGTATGACCTCACCAGGAATCTTTCCTAAGGCCAAGTTCTCCCCGAGATTTACAATGGTGGTATCAAATTTTCTCTTCAAATATTGATTTAACTACTAAAGCTAACGTGACTTCAAAAACTGTAAAATAATATCTCTGATATTTTCCCAAATCCAGCTGAATGTATATATGAAAATATATGTGTCTGATTAGGAGACTGTATTCACTGACAATTCTGGCTTTGTCCAAACAATTTTTTAAATTCTTCTTTTGGAACTATCTTAAGACCAAGCATTTTAATATCCTACAAGGGTGGAAATCTTTATCCTTTCTGAGGGTTCAGTTTCTGAAATTACCAAAAGTCTTGCTTCTTTCTTCTGCCAAAAAGAGATTATTATTTTTAAGATTTGGCTCAGAGGGTTGGGGCACAGCCAAGACAGCCAGCCCTGCAGACTGCCCCAAGCAAGAGTCTGAGACTCTTCATCAGTCCAGCTATTTTTAATCTGTGTTCATTGCCAAGCATGGACCATGCATTGTAGTTTACAAAATAACATGAGGGTCAGTACCTGTTCTCATGGATGCTTAATCCAGGCGTCTGCAGTCACTGGGCAACCCTGGAATCTGCTCTAAGATCAGACTGGTAACCACTAGCTGGTCATCAACTACAAGTCTCAGATTCCTCAGACTATAAAACTGGCAAAAGAAAGCACTGGATGTCATCAATTATTATTGTTATAAATTTTTGAAAGTAATACTTTGTTACAATCCAGTTACACTATAATATACTCTGACACGTTGGTTTACCCACTAGTCTGTAAAGCAAGATTGTGTACACAGCAAGGAAAAACAAGTAGGAGAGCAAATGACAGATTGGCAAAAGAGGTGAGAATTGTCCCAGGAGCAGAGTACAGGTAAGAAGAGAAAGGATCGCAGCCATGCTGTGGACACAGGCCATGTGGTGTGTGCCCAGGCAACTCTGAGAGGCAGCTTCCCATGCTGGGAGGGCAGACGCCTGGATCTCAGCCCCATCTCTGTCATTTATTAGTGGGAGCTTTGAGGAAGACACTTAACTTATCCAAGCCAATGGTCCTCACCCAAAATATGTTTGGCCACCAACCTTGTAGGGTTCTAAGGAGTATTAAAGAAAATGTGTAATCACTGACGAACAGACTGTAGCTTTTTTATTTTTATTGGTCTGTGTGGAGGGCACTGACTAGTCTAAATTGCCCACAGCAGCATGTTGGAGCTAGATAAGGTAATGAAAAGACTTGAATGTATGACTTTTCACCCTGAGGGATAAAACTTGGGTAAAAAAAACAAAGTAAAAGCATCAGAGAGACAAACGTTGAGAAGAAAATGCCAAAAGCAGGTCAACATCTAAAAAGCTCAATCTTGTCTTACAAAAATTGTGCTTATACAACTAGTGGTTAATTGCAGATTGGTATCCCTTAACTCAAATTCTTATATCCCAAAGTGGTTCCTCTATTTTGGACCTTTGCTTTTTTTTTTTTTTTTTAGATTTTGGAGTATTTGCATATACATATTGAACTATCCGAGGGATGGGACCCAAGCCTAAACACAAAACTCATTCATGTTTCATATATATTTATACACCTAGCCTGAAGGTAATTTTATATATTATTTTTAGTGCAACAGAGTTCTGACCTGTCACCTAAGGTCAAGTGTAGATATTTCTATTTGTGGTATCATGTTGATTCTCAAAATGTTTCAAATTTTGAAGTTTGAATTTGGTATTTCCAGATTAGAGATGCTCAATCTGTGTACACCAACTCTGTGCCTTCTTTGTGGTGGATACTTGGGTACGGTGATGATCAAAGGTGGCATGGCCCCCTCTATCATCGAGCTAACCCTCTAGTGTCATCTTGTCTACTGATTTACCTCTTCCAAAATGTACAACCCAGAAGTTCCTGACTAATACTCCTCCCTAGACTACTGGAAGGAGAAATAATCTAACCCCTCTCTTGTTATATTTAAGCCTATGTTCCCAGATTAAAGTAAAATATAATTCATTAGCATATAACAGTTGGATTCATATTTTACAATTCAAATTAGAGTCCTAGTAAAGTAACAGAAAGGAAGCAGTGGGAACAAGCATTAGAAAGGTATATCATTCTTCTTCCCCTGAAGGCATTAAATAAAGACAATCAATTTTCTGCTGAATTTCACTGGATTCATTTACTACAAGGAAAATTTCTGGATAACCAGTTTAGCAGGACAGAGCACAGAAAATTTAAAGTTTTGTTAATAGGGAGATTTAAAACTGCTTATGAAACTAGTAAAACACACTATTTCAGAACTGAACAGAGAGTGGTGCATATCTGTAATCCAAGCTACTCAGGAGGCTCTGGAGGGATGACGAGTTTGAGACCAGCCTAGGCTACTAAGTGAAAACCCATCTCAAACAGAAACTAAGACAAGCCATTGCAGAGGTAGCATGTGTGTGTGGGGGGGGGGGTATCACATTTGTTGTGCTACTAATGTGTGTTAAATATTTTAAATATTTATCTCATTTAGTGCTCACAGTTGCTCTGTGAGGCTGTGAAGGCAGAGAAACTGAAATTTGAAAGGCTTAAGAGTGTACACAATATCGCGTCAAGGGTTAGAGCCAGAGCTAAGCTCAAACTTAGGGCTCCTTAGCTCTAAAACACATAATCTCCTCTACTAGGGCACCCTTCCTAAACTTTCACTTCTTAGGAAAGGAAACATTTTGTGCAAATATAGAAACTATCCTTTGGTGACACCTTCTTTGATACATAACTAATATACCCTGATAAAAATAAAAAAGGAAGAAGAAAAATCAAGGTTTAGCAAGAATGAGAACTCTGGATAAAAAGTGGGAACAAACTCCCTATCACTTCACTACTACCTTGTAAGCAAGTCCACCATTTAAACTTAAGCCACCACCTGTGGCCTTCCATTACCCCCCTCTACTTGGGAAATCTGCTGTCTCCCCATTCACCCTACTTACTTTATTCATGCAAGTAACAGAATACATTTGTCGAAAAGCTTCACCAAATTTCATATCTGGCATTACAGTAATAAAATCCAAGACACAAATGTTTACTGAATGCCTAATATGTCTGAGGCATGTGTGGTGGAGATGGCGAGTTGCCCACAAGAGTCACCCTTGCCCTCTTCCTTCCTAAAGAATTTTGATATTGAGAAGAGTAGTGTGTGGAGCTCAAGGCCTGAATTTCCTATCTTCCCTTGTATCCAGAGTTGGCCACAAGACACAACTCTGGCCAGTAAGATGTAAGCAGAAGCCAGTGGTTATTCTACAGTGTCATATTAACATGGAATAAAACTAACCAGCCTGCCTGTAGTGCTTCCCATTCTCTGTGCCAAGAGTGTGAACAGGATGACTGGAAGATTTGCATCTGTCTCTCCGTAAAAGGAAAGAGGGCCCACACTATGGTACATATAATAGAAAGCAAGGAGGAATTTGATTGCCCAATGACATTGTGATGTTGCTACATTAGCTTTCAAATAATCCTTCTTGCAAAGTAAAAGAAAAATAAATTCCTCTCCTACTTAATCACTGTCTTTTGACTTTTCTGGTTGTATGAAATTAAATTCTGCCTATAACTGGTGAAGTACTTTGTTTAAAGATCCATTTTCTTAAAATATAATTGCAAAACAAAATATTCTGAAGACCAAATAGTGTAAGAAATACAAAAATAAAGAAGATAAACAGAGAAGACTAAAGTCAAATTTGAGAACCCATGGAGGATAAAATGCATACCTGTGATGGCTAATAAGATTTGAGTAAGAGTTCAAAGAGAATAAAATTGATGTCACAGGGCAGTATTGCTGAATTAACAAATGAATAACAAAGACGCATCCTTCGATTATAAATTAAGAGGAACATGAAAGATTCTTAGACGACTTTAGGATGAGACCACAGCATTTGGGAGAAAAAGAAAAACAGGAATCTGGAGATGTCTATAGGCCACAAAGCACAATTCTGGGAGTCAAAGTGAGGGACTACAAATGTTAGTACCATCTGAAGTACAAGTGTGCTGGACTGGAGTCTTCATACACAGGGAGGCAGACCAAGGGGCATCCAGGCCCTGAAGCACTGTGCATGCTAAAACAGGTGTGGACTGATTTTGTACTAGTTTAAAAGAATTTAGGGAAAATGGTGATATGAGGATTTGTATTCTTTGCTCTAAAAAATCATTTTAGAAAATCACAGCAATGACTTTGATTATACCAAGAGAATGGTTATAACATAACCTAATCTCATATGCATGGAGAATATTAAGTCTCATAAATGACATTTATCATATAACACAATTTCCAAAAGCACTTGAATCTTAGGGAGATGTATATTATAAAAGTTACCACTTTTTCTCTTTAATTTCTGAATAAACTTCAGGATCTCATATGCTTATTAACATTTTTTATAAATGTAGTCTGGATAAAGAATGAAAAAATGCTTGCAAATATAAATTATAAAACAATGTCAATTGGACAAAAGCATGAAATGTGTCTATCCACAGAATAAAGATATGGACATCTGGCCTTCTGAACGTGCAGGCTTTTACAAAAGAACAAAAATTTTGTTTTGCATTTATTTTGTACTTTGCAATCTTTGAGTCTTGTTAATTCTGGGGTCTTAAAATGTTTTCTTGATATAATGTGTCAATGTAGAGTTCCTGGTATAAATTGTCTTCCCATCACACATCCACAAACACACACACACACACACATACATACACACACACTCAGCTTACAACTACTTGCTACGTAAAATGTTTTCTATACTACAACATATGTGAGTTGGTGGAGGTGCAGAGGAAGATGAAAGGAATTGCCTAAGCTAAATCCAGACTTGAAGTGGAATGGTAACTATACACACCATAAGACAATTTCATTAACATATTAATTTCAGGAGGTAACACATATCTAGAAGAAATACACTGGAAGTCACAAGACCCAGATTCTATTTCAAGCTTTGCCAGTGACCTTCTGGGTGACCTTGCATAAGCCACTGGACACCCTAGAGACTCAGTCTTCTTCATTTGGAAAAACAAAATAAAGAAAAAGAAAGCTACAACCTAGCAGTTATTTGAAGAAAATGTTGTGAAGTCAAAAAAAAAAATCATTCAGAGGGTTTGGTGAAGAATATGATGAAAGTATCTTCACTAAATGTTTGATTCATTGAACTTAAGGAAGTCAAATCCTAAAAGAATTAGAGGAAGTCAAAAAGCTATTTCCAAACTACCTGATAGAGTCTACCAAAATATTCTGTTCCACAAAGATCAAATGTACTCTGCTATTGTTAAAGACAATGTTTAAAATTTAAGTCCTAAACACTCTCAAAAGAATCTTTCGCCATTTCGATTAAACATACTGGCTGATAAGAAAATTACTCCCCAGAACTATTGAGCACTTTCAGAAATGCTCTTGGCCTTTCAAACGATTAGGATTCCAGTTGGTAAGTTCTCTTGCAAGAGCTGGTTTTATTATGCCAAATCTGTGAGAAAAGCAACTGCCTTCTTGGAAAGATGAGAAATTGCCCCCTCAAAATATCCTGAAGTGCTTGTATTTATTTGTAAGATCATTTTAAATTCTAGAACATACAGAAAATGACAAGTTAATTACCAGTGTGAAAGAATCTCCTGTCTTGAAAAAAAAAAAAAAACTTAGTCGTGGTATAACCAAAGCAGATGGATGATTTTTATTCAGAAAACTACCCAATTCCTAAAATAAAAGATATTAAGAATCTCAGAACAATTGAATACAGGTATCCTGGGGGATTAAAATGCAAGGAGAAAGAAACAACAGCAGTATGTTCAGCAAATAACAATGTGCTGAATTGTACGGCATTTAATATGTGCACTCTCTGAAAAGGGAGATCATGGACTCGGGCTTAGGGAATTGTGACTTACAAAATTACAAGACAAGAAATTTATTATTGAGAAAACCTGAGAAATCATGATGATGTGTCCATTTGGCAGCTCAGATCTATCATCAATGATAATCACAAGCTTCCCAGAGTCATGTTGTCTTTCTATTTACAAGTCAGTGCTGGAAACTGTTTTCCAGTAAAGTTTTAATCAGACGAATTTCCCCTAGACTGACTGCGCAAAATCTTGAAAATGATAGTGCCCATTTCTATTATTTTATACTGTCTAAAAAAATAAATGATTTAAATATTTTTAAATAACCATGAAAACATAAATATACTATTTGATTCACAGAATTATAGATACAAATACAACTGACAAGATCATTTATTCAAAACTTGCCAGCTATTCCCATACAGGTAAGGATGTAAAGACTCAAGAGTTCAAGTGATTTACCCAAGATTACACAGCCAGTTAATGGAAAGAGTCCAGATGGTTTACTTCCCATCATACCAACATATCATCAAAACAATCCACATGACAATGAAAGTTTCTTGGTCAATCTAGCTTGCAACATTAACTGGATAAAGAAAATTAAAACATAAAAATGAACATTTGAAATATGTTGACATAGCCTTCACATCCCAATCAGTCAGAAAGCCCATATTATCATTATTAATACACTGCTAAGTCAAATTCAAAATAAAGATTCATACTCAAGGCAAAATATTTTAAATTCAATTTACTTAAGTTGAGAGAAAGTATCAAGAAAGAACACATGTTGGAAATATTCCCTTCTATCTATCCCAGTGGCAACTAAAATGTCCCTAATAAATAAAGAGTTGACTGGATGAGAGAATAAATGAAAAGCTAACAATTAAAAGCAATTTAAAAAGAAACACTTTTAAAAAAATTAAAACATCTTAATTATTGGATCTATCATGTTTCAAGTAAATTAAAACATGACCTTTGACTTAACGGAATGCACTAACAGTTAAGAGTTAACTATTAAAAGTTGAGTACAGAAATAAACATTGTAGCTCCTAGTATCACCAAAACTGTTCAAAAGCACATTACCAAAAACATGTTTTAGTGCTTTCTATCTCTATGCAACAACTTTGGTTCTTTAAGGAGTTCCATGCAATGTATTTTACTTTGTGTATTTACAAGAGAAAATTAATATGGCTACACTGCATGGGTACAGACAGCCTTATAAAATGCAATGCTGCAAGTAAGGCATGACAGTAATCTGTGCAAAAAACCAATAAATATTTTCATACATGTCATTGATTTCACTAATAATTAATAGAGAGCCCTTTCACAGAAAATTTAAAAGAAAGTTTTCCTTGAGCAAACAGAAAGAAGCTCAACAGAAATAGGTAAAAACTTGAGGATAATAAACTGGTGCCACATATTTTAATAGTGAAACAATTATATAGTTCCTTCAACAAGGAAGCCATGGGTGTGTTATGAATTATACAGAAACAAAGAAACTGTTCCTTGATAAACAAATAGAAGACATAATAGCTAGCAGATTTCCTAATGAAGTGAAGGCAAAGAGGCCTGAGGTAAGAGAAGAAGAAAAAAAAAGGAAAAGTATCAATACAGTCTCTAAATCACAATGACCTGAAACTGAGAACTGAGACCACACTGCTTTTACATAGTTTTTTGTTTTTATTTTTGTTTTTTAAACATAGCGATATCCTGGTCCAGCATTTCTTTTCTCAGTTCAATTCCAATAATATGTCCTTTAATTACACATGGCCTTAATGAATTCTGGTCTTTCTCAAAAATATGTAAGCTTCAAATATATTAGCAAATGTCCAATAACAGGAAACAAAAGCAGCAAGAGAAACTAAAGAAAAAAATGTAAAAGAAGCCACATACCCTTTTCTGTAGAACTATAGGCATTATTGCAGGCAGAGTGACTCTTCTTGCACTCAAACTCATGCCTGCTCCTGCTGGGATGATCTCCTCTCACGGAGCATGGACGAAATGAAAGAAATCTTTAACGGTTTCTCCTTGGGAATCTCAAGGCTCAGTGCAAAGAAACGACTAGGGAAGTAATAAATGTCACCCTGCTTATGTGATTCCAATCTACCCAAAGCCAATTAAGGATGGCTGCGGGACAGGACAGGGCAGCAACCAATCAAAGCCCAGAAAACTGCCTTTGTCCTTGGAAACACATTCTGATACTTTTGTTTATGATATTTAAAGAACAAGATTAACAGGCATCTAGTTCACTTAATTTTTTTTTCCAAAACAGTGCCATTCAATGCCATCTTTGTTGACTAGGCAGTTATGTTTTCACTAAGGCATTTCAACATATGGCAGATAAGAAACTGTTTACATTGATCTATTTAAAGTATATAAATATGTAAATGAACTAAATTTACTTATGCTCTTCAAAAAATTAATGAGTGGCTCAATTAGAACATAGTGTATGAATCACAAAAAATAACCCTGAATTTAGAATTGGTGTAAAATATTAATTTATATGTTATAATAGGTCATTTTAATATATAATGGTACATTTCATGTTCTAAGCAGCTAAAATTTTTATATTATTGTGGACCTTCCAACTATCCTTGATGTAACACACTGTTAAATATTACCTATTTAATATTATCCTAACAAACTACATAACAATTTTAAATATAAAAGTGGCATTAAATCACACTATATGAATCTTAAACATATCTTCTTAAAAAGCAGATTTGTGTAATTTAGCATATTACATTCAATTAAAAGCACTTAAAATAGCCCTTGTTCAAAGCTATCTTATACTTTTAATAACCATTTGCATTTTTTCTTAAACGAACTAAAATTTCTATTCTAATATTTTTGGATTCAGAGGAAGTTCACAAGTGAAAATACTGATTATTAACAAGAAAAATTTCTAAAAAGTCTAAATTTTAAAACAGTGAAAGAAACACTGGAAAATGACAAAAGCATTGTCAGGTTAAATGTAATATGAGTTTTTACAATTATAAAGTCCTTCTGGACTGACACCTTTTGCTGGACTTACTAAGTGCTTCCTGACCAAATCTCACACACACACACACACAGCCTTTAGCCGGGAGAGGACCTCCCCATAATTTCTAAATAAGTAAGTGATTCCTGTGGCAACAAGGCAAGATGGAAGAGCTTCTGCAGCCCAGATACAAACTTTCCACTTCATTATCCAGAGGACTGCCACCCAGGGTTCACTCACTGCTTTACACTTGAGTGTGTTTTATGTGCATGGTGAGCTCATACTCCTCAAAAGAAAAAGAGACACTAAACTCCAGGGTTCCCTAGTTTGAATTTCAAAGTCTGTTCTCCCTCAGAATGGTGGCTGGGGGGTAGGGCAAGCTTAACATAAAGAGTCACAGACAGATCTAATCTGTAAGTATTAATTTTATCTTTATCCAGTTAGGTTTATCATGGTCTTTTAAAAGAAAATTATCAACAAAGTCTCCTCATACAGGATGAGGGTTACTATTTGTGAAGTAAAAGATTCTGGTCTAACTTTTGAGCCAATAATATTAGAGCCCACAGTAAAAACAGAATTTTAAAAGTATTGTCCATAGTGTTTAACTGTTTCTGTCTTCTCTTCTCAATTTTGTCTTTGTACATTAGAAAGTGTGATCTCTGGTCTCAAAAATGCTGTTGGGTTCCACCATAATCAAAGCTATTCATTTCACTAAATCATTACACTGAGAACCCAATATGCATGCCACATACTAGACTAGATAGTAGGAATATACTATTGAATAAGTTATGTCACTATCTCAATAACAAAATAGAAATGTTTGTTTTTAAATCAAAACATCACACTCCGTGTGACCTGAGACTAATAATAATTAAATGCCAAGTGTCAGGGGTGAGGTCAAGGCAGAGAGAAACTACATTTGCTTCGAGAAGTGATCAGGGAAAAAGAATGTGCAGAATTTAAGAACTGATATGGATACAGAGTGAAGGTCTCAAAAAGCAAATAGCTAAGAAATGGTATCAGAGATAAGCACATATTGTCAAAAAAAAAAAAAACTTGCCTAAGTTCAGGAAGACCATAGACCAATAAGCCAAGACAAAACACTCACCTGAACCTCTCCAAGACACTCCCAATTTCTCACTCTACAATATTTACTCTCACATCATGGTACATAATTTGGTAAAATTGGCATAAAATGTCTCTTCAACGTCTAAGTTTTTAATGCACATATGCATTTATTTGTTTTATTAACACACTTAACAAATATGTATATGAGTCTTTACTTTGTGTAAAGTACCATGCTACTTGCCGTGGGAAATTCAAAGTTAACTCCTAATTCCTTTTTACCAAAGGATCTGACACATGGCAACAAGTAAACAATTGGTCAATGTGGGATCTAGACTGAAAAGAGAGTGATACCTAGGTACAGGACAGTGTTAAGTGTAAAGACCAACTTTTAAGTCTTTTTACCCACTCAATTCCAACAAAAGTTTCCTGCAGCTCACAAAAACATGTTCTGCATTCCCATCTCTGCTCACAATATTCATTAGTTCATGAACCCTCCAAAATCTTTCATGACCCAAGTGAAGTCACACCTCTTCTGAAAGTTTCAGTTTTCATGCATCCTTCAAGGATCTCTCCTTTTCATCTTAGAATTGAAAGGCAGAGAGAGAAGGAGAGACAATAGACATGATTACTTGGGGGCAGGGGCATGTCTAATTTCTGACCATCACACTTCTGCTCAGTGGCTATATAGACAGTGGGCTGGGGGAGGCTATAAGCTAGAAAAATTACCAAATCCTAGCCATCTAATCTCTCACCTTTCACAAAACTCACTTTGCCATGTCCTTTCATCCATTCCTATACGTTGTGCTATCCCTTTGAGGCAGCTCACTGCATGTTCAGGTTCATCATGGCACTCAAAGACTCAAATCAAAGTTCACTCTGCCAGGAAATTATCCTTCCACTTAAATTTATTATCCCTTGGTCTATACTCTTTTAGGACTTAAATGTTCATTTCTCATGTTTTAACCTGTGCTTAATAACTCATTGCCCCCATAACTTATAAATTCTTTCACAGGCCCTAGTTTTTCTGCCCAAAGAAATAAAAATCCTTAAGGGTAAGACCCAGGCTCTCATTTCCTCTGCTTCTCCCAGGATACCTAGCAGAGCATTCTCTGTACACAGTCAGTATTATGTTCATACACAATTGATGTGGAAAGACTAATCATGCTGATCATGCTGGCTACATAGTGGACAAGCCTCCTTTCTCATCTTAACTCTTGTTAGCCTTATGATTTATTCTGAACAAAAGTACATAGTCTTCTTTATGGGAACATTTAGATATTCTTTCACTATCTGACATACTTCTTTTAGTGGTCACTGGTGTGAATGCTATTTCTAAGTGTTGTCCTGAGAACATCAGGTTCAGAAAATCTTAAAGGAGATCATTATAGCAATTAATATATAGTCTATATCTTTAGATGTGAACACAGAATCTCTAGTTCTACCTGCTCACATTACTCTACTAAGACACTTACTTCCCCAAGTATATGACATGTCAGTGTTCATATTTGATAAACTTTATCTTAACCATCTTGTTTTCCCCCTTCACTCTTAACATTTACTGCCTTTCATGAGGAATGTCTAGATCTTTTCACCAATTTGAACTCCCATAGAAAATTCCTTCATTCCAAGAAATTACTGAATGACTTGTAAGTCCCTGTCATCACTGGGGCTTAGTCATACAGGTCCATAATCATACAGTTCATATTTCAAGTATTGTAATATGTGCCAACCTGTTCTAAACCTGAAGTTTTTTCTAGAACCAGTATTTCCACGTATCAAGGAATGACAGTCTAGGGGAAAGCAGATGGACAATTAAAATATACAACAATGTGTTAAGTGCTGAAACTTACTATGAATAAGGTGTGAGAACCCTAAAAGAGAAAGAACTTCACTTCACCATGAGAGCTCAAATAAGTCCTTCAAATGAAGAAAGGATTCAGGAATGAAGGTAATTCCAGGTTAAAAACAAACATTCAGATTTACAAGCAACATTCTGGAAAATACTGAAGGAGGAGCCAGATGACAATGGTGGTCATTCTATACCATGCTGAATAGTTTGACTCTCATCCTGGATGGTAGAGATATTTGATAAGACATTAATTTTGTCTTAGTGTAGAAGATTATGTTTTTTCTAGGAATGCTGAATAGAAGCAAGAAGAACCATTAAGAACATGAAGAAGAGTATAAGAAAGAAATGGAAAATTACCAGACTAGGAAGAAGGAAAATTTTCAGAAAGTTAGGGAGGTAAAAACAAAGGATCAAGGGGTCAAGTATATATAAAAGAAACCAACTATTTTTTTCCTGTATGTGAACTTATGATATAAGTAAAGCTTATACTTACATATAGGCCAGGAAAATAAAAACACCTTCTCTACACAACCTTTAAATTTCACTTTAAAGTTTTCTTAAGAAAAACAATCAGAAATTTTAGAGAGATTAAATCAAAAGAATAGACAAAACAAGTACCTGCCTTTTTTTAATGCACCAAAACTTAAAATGACATGAAATAAAGAGGAAGGAAGATGATAAAAAGGAAAAGAAATTTTTTACTTGTTAAGAAAGAAAATATCTCATCTTCTTCTCGATTGGGATTAAAAAAAATACTTTGAAGTGGGGCATGGTAGTGCATCCATATAATCCTAGCCCCTGAGATATAGAGGCAGGAGGATCACTCCATCAATGTTAGCCTGGACTACATAGTAAGACCCTGTCTCAAAAATACAAACAACAAAAAAGATACTTTGAATAGACTATAAGTTAAAAGACTTTCTAGAAACTATAAGTCATTAGGATTAGATTGACAAAAATACATCAAATTCTAGTCAGAACTTGCACATATGAGAATGAAGGTAAGAAGAGATCCAGAGAAATTGTATGGGGTAGGGGGAGAGCTGCACAAGAAAGAGGAGGACAAAGAGGTATAGATGGTAAGTCACCCAACCTCTCCCGAGCCCTGGATGAAAATTCTTGACCCATTCTATAAAAATAATCACAGTGCATCTTATATAAAGACATTCTAAGAAAACAAGAATGCAGATGCGGAGGCAACCAGAACCTAGAAAAAGAACCTCTCCCAAAAAGACCTAAATAAGTAGCCCCATACTGGCAAAGTAATACTGACAATAAAAGAAGATGAAACATCAGCTAATAAAACACAAGAGACCTCACTGTTATTTATTGAATTCTACATGGAAATCAGAGTTAGGATAAATAGGTAACAAAAATAAGAAAAGCAGCCAACTCATATGTGAAATCTAGTCCTTAAAAATGGATGACAGGACTGAAAAATGGGTTATGTCTGAGCAGCAGCAGAAAGTAGGGTGAAGGAGGCTACAGTGGGGAAAACATGGTTGAAGTGTTCTAACACATGTATGAAAATAGAACAAAAAAACCTGCTGAATTTGTTCCAAGAAGGGGGGAGGTGATAGGGAGGATGGATTTTATGCTGCATGCATATATGAGTATATTTGTATAACTAATATATGCTATTGAAATGGAGAAAAACAGCACAGAGAAGCCAAGGATGTAGGTCAGTGGAAGAGCTCCTGCCTGGGTTTGATCCCCAGCACCACAAAAATAAATAAATAGTAGCCAAAATGTGAAGAAAAATCATTTGCTTGTTTGTGTTTGAAAAACTGTTTTAAATATGAGAAACTCTGTATAGAAACTGAGAGATCTAAAGGCAAGTAAAGGAGATCTGGAAATGTAACTACAATCCTCACAGACAGAAGAAACCCAAAGCAATAGGAAAGAAAAAAAAATAAAGTATAAAACACAAGAAAACTTCTTGTGATAAAGATTTACTGAAAGTTCATATACTTCCCCAGAGAAACTTAACCCTCAGACACTTCATATCACAGTTATTGAAACTCTTCATACAGAAAGGCAAAAAAGTTCTTGACATTTATAAATAGGAAAGGGAAGCCATGTATGGTGCTTCACACCAGTAATTCCCACTACTGAGGAGGTGGAGGTAGGAGGATCTCAAGTCTCAGGCCAGCAGTTATGGAAAATCTATCATAAAAACAAAAATTAAAATAAAACAAAAGGGCTGGGAGAGAAGTGGCTCCCATGGCAGAGCTCTTGCCTAGCAAGTGAGAGGCCCTAAATTCAATCCCACTACTGGGGAAAATAAGAAAAAAAGGCAGGGGGCAGGAGAGGAAATCTGTTTCATCTCACTCTGAAACCACATCCATTGCTTTCTGTGACATCCACTGCCTTCTCTAAACTGGATAGAATAATGTTCACGAAAAGCTTAAGAAAGAAAATATAAATAAGGCTTGTAAACACAGACAAAGTCACTAATTATAAAGGCAACACACGATGTTCAAAGTTTTAGAAATATATAAAGTCTTGTTCTCATGGAATCTTACTGAGGGATTTACTCAGTAAGATAAACTGCAGCCATCCAAAAGATGGCTGGAATAAACACTGCAAAGGAGCAACAGGACTTGAATAAACACTGAAACTAATTATGGTACTAAATTCCTATCAACTTTGTGATTATGTTTCTAAAATAAAATGTAAGTAATATAATCTATAACAGTATGATAATGACAAAATTTTCTTTCAAAAGATGAAAGTTGAAGGAAGAATACTATATAGTATACAGTGTACAACATAAAAACTGACTACCATGGTAACTAAAATCAAAGATTTTATTTAAATCTGTAAGCACAGAGAACGTTAAACAATTTATTTTATAATACTAAAATCAACTGGTAGAAAAGAATGGAGAGGTAAAATATTAGCTTTATTATTGTTCTTCAGAGGAGAATAATAATTTTTAAAGAAATAAGGAGAGTAACAGTTTTCTTACACTTATAATGGAAATATAAACTTTTCTAATCGAGACAAAGTAGAAACAAAGCTAAGAAAACAGAACACCTTGTGAATTTTTTTCAAATCTATACTTGTAAAAGCATATAATAATGATATTAAAATCAAACTTTTGTGTTGTCTCAGAAATGTTATAGAGCTAAACTCCTCTAAATAAAACAAACTTTCAGTTGAGTCATAAAGCAGATTTCATTTTCTTCTGTGGAAAAGAGAAATATCTATAATTAAGGGATCAACAAAGTTTGAAAACATAAGAATAGGCAAAGACATGTGAGATGTAGAAAGAAGGAAAGAGGGAAAGAAGAAAAGGAAGAAGAGAGGGAGGGATGAAGAGAGGGAAACAGAGGCAGATATCAAGCAATAGTGAATTTGAGGGATAAAAAGCATTAAATAAGCAAAGAAGAAAACATTATAATGCTGAGTGTTATAATTTACTATAAAAATAGAAAGGCTATGAATATTAAGGTATTATATTCATACACACTTATAAAGCAAACTCTATAGTAGGTGTAAAGAGAGTCAGATTGTAACACAAAGGATAAATCACAAAGGAATTAAAAAATAGATATAAGAAACATAAATAGGACAATGTAATAAAATAGATTCAATTGCAATACATTGAACTGTGAGGTAAAATCAAAGAATATACCTTCTGTTTAAGAAACTGGTTTGTTTGAGGTAAAAACAAAAACCCAATAAATTATATTAATGCAAGGGGTATAGGCAACAGTTTTTCAACACAATACAATAAAAGGAAAACTCACTAACACAACCTGAGGTTAAGAAGCTCCTGTTATCTGAAATTTTTCACTCTTCTGTTATTGTTCTGACATAGACTACAATGATAGCTAACACTGTAAAACATTTATGTAAAAATAAGCTTAACAAAACACTATGTTTCATATCTTATACTGCTAAAGCAGTTCCTAGACTATAATTCATAGTATTAAACCACATATAAAATATGAAAATAAATTCATTAACATCTAAAACAGAATATCATTAAAATAAAGCTGAGGAAAACATAGACGAAGAAACTAATAGATAAAAGTAGGGAAAAAACTTGAAAAAAAGACAAAATGATAAACCCAATAAGTCTCAGATCTCTTCTTTGGAAAAAGAATAAACACCAAAACAAATCTACAGGAGAAAGGAGAGAAAATATTAATATGCAAAATAAACACGAGAAAAATAAAGATAGAAAGAAGCTTCCTCAATTTTATGCAAATTAAACATGGTGAAATGGATAAATCTCTAAGACAGATTGACTCCAGAAAACAGAAATTTCAAAGAGACAATTTAACATAGAATAGAAAACTGTCAAAGACAGACTCCTCAGTAACAAAGAAATTTTATATCACCTATAATGAGTAGATCATTCCAATGCCATCAAATTACTATAAAGTAAATTTAAAGTACAGCCAAAACATTAGTTTTTGTTTCCTGGGGATTTTTTTTTCTTTCTTTTTTTTTGGGGGGGGGCAATACTGGGTTTGAACTCAGGGCTTTGCATTTGGAAGTCAGGCACAGCCAAGAAAGTTAGAGGAGCAAGATCATGAGTGTCTTTCACACCTGGTACACGTAGTACAGAAGGCTGTGGTAGACCTGGGAGATGGGGGGAGCATGTGTGTGTGTTTGTGTGTGTGTATGTATACGATTGGTACTGAAAATTAATAGAGAAAGGATAAAACATTGAAAGGGTCCGATTATTACATTTTGAGTAAACAAAAGATTTTTCACTTATCACTATACACTAAAAAATCTTAGAAAATTAAAAACAAATTTCTAAAAATTAACTAACTTGTAAATATGTTAGAAGTCAAAATTCTTTAATAATATTATGATAGTAAAAACCTTCCTAAGACCAAAAAAATTTTTTAAAAATTTTAACTTATAAATGTTTTAATGTATTTAATACAAAATACCTAAACAACAAACTCAAATATGAGAAAATACATGTGCAACCTATTTAAAAATGAGCATCATCAGAATACATTAAGCATGCTTAAAAATTTATACAAAATAATTTAAAATCCCAAAAGGACAATTATGAACAGGTAATTCACACACATGCATTGAAAATAAACACTTGAAAAGATACTCGATTTCACTAGTTATAAAAGAAAAGCACATTTAATAAGACATCTTCTCCAGTTGGACAAAATTTAAATGACCAATTATGTTAAATGCTTGTCCAAGTGCCAAGTGAGGCGGTGGAATTCCTCAATACCAGCAAAAAGAATGCAAATGGGAACAGACTTTATGGAAGGAAATTTGGCAGCATCTTTAAGTATCTTGAAAAGCCACATCTTTTCATATAGCTACATTAACTAGCATAAATATTAAAAGAGGCATATAGAAGAATGTTTACTGCCTCACTACTTATGAGAAAAATTTATAAACAACTGATATATTGAAAATGATCATATATTAATAAAATGTGATAGACTCAAACTATGAAATATTAGGTGGCAATTAAGAGAACTAAGGTATAGACTAACAAAATGGAATGACAAAACACAGTATTTTAAAATAATCAAATAGTTATTCAGTGTGACTCCATTTGTGTAAAATCAAACAAAACACCATATACATTTATATATACACATAAATATAGATAAGCCAACAGAAAAAGACTGATAAGAATCCATACCAAAAGTTTTAATGATTTTTATGCCTAAGTAGGAAAGTGAGCTTGAGGGAAGATATGGATCATGGCATGGTTATTTTTAATGTATGTATTAATTTTTATAATTTTATGTCACTAATTATTCATGGAAAAATTAAAGTTCAAAAAGCTATGTTTAGTCAAGTTAAAGGGAAAGTACTTAATAGAGTACCATGTGCTCTGATTACTCAAATATCAATAATGACTTCATTCTTACTGTATAGTGTTTACTCCTAAACAATTACCTAGTTATTATTATAATAATTGTGCATTATTGGCATTTAATGTATTCTATGATACATTACCCATTTCTGTAATATGTATTCAGTATAAGAAGGAAGCATCACTTATACTATCAGAAAACATTAAAATTATTTATGAATTCATTACATGTAATTTTGTAACCAGGAGTGTTTTCTTACCTTCTCTTGACAAGTGATCATTCAATGTGCCTTGAAAACCTCCAGTTATAGAAAGGTAAGCATCACCCTCCTCAGGATATCTTTGTATCCCTGTACTTTCTGGGCTCTTGGCATACAGCAGCCTCTTGTATTAGCTACAGAGAAGTGCCCTGGTTGTTAGAATGGCTCTTACTTCTGTGGATTGTCCACCTATGTGTCTGCCTTCAAGCAAGGCAAGCAGTCTCTATTTTGAAGGAGAAATAGGGAATATATGTCCAATAGGAGACATGCAAGCCACCATTATGTTGTACATGTTCCACCTTCCTTCTTTCTAGTTAAATTAGAAAAGTTTCCCCTTCCTTCCTCTAAGCCCATTTCTCCAAATATGCTTGATCCTTGTAGCAGGCTGAAAAACAGCCACTGCCCTAAGTCCCTGCCATGATCCTTGGGACTTTGCAGGTGTGACTGAGTTAAGGGTCTTCATAATGGAAGATTAACCTGAATTACTTAAGCAGTCCCCATGTAATCAATCACAAGGATTCTTAAAGAAGGAAGAGGCTCAGCATCAGAGAAGACAATGTGCCACTGGACACAGAGAGAGAGAAAGAGGTAAAAATGGAAGGAGGCTCAAAGTGACTTTGGCCAAGAGCTCAGGAATGCTGGCAGCATCCAGACACTGGGAAAGGAAAAGGAAAGGGGAAAAGAAATGGATCCTCCCCCTCTCTACCGCCCACCTACAGCTGCCAGAAAGAATGGAGAAGCCCTGGTGATGCCAGGATTTTAGTGCAGGGAACCAATTTAAAATTTCTCGCTTCCAAAACTGTAAGATTAAAAAATATGTATTATTTGAAGCCACTAAATTTATTGTAATCTGTTACAACAGTAATAGGAAACTAATACATCCTCCTTTCCTTCCCAGGTTCTTAGAGCCCTTATTTTATGATCTTTTCTCTGTCTTCTGGATATTTAATCTTTTCTCAAGGAGATTCCTTTTACTGGCATTTAAAAATACTAAAGGCCCTCAATTTAAAAACAAAGCATACTAAAATTTCTTTCCAGCTAAAATATTTTTTTCTCTTTTTTTACCAGCTGCTATAATCATTATGGTTGTTGTTGCTGATATTGTTAGTGTTAAGTTAGAAGACTTGAGCTAAAGTCACAGGTCCTCTACTAACTCTCAGGACTTTCTTATCTGTCAAATGAGGCTTTTACAGGAAATTATTTTTAAGCATTTATTCATTTAGAAGGGAAAAATTAACATAAACTTGAAAAGACACTCATCCCTTAAAAAAAAAAAGGAAAGGAAATATTTGTGTATTACCAGAAGGATGACTGGGAGTAAGTTCTTATAATTTAAAAATCCTTTCCAGCAGGGAGGCTTATGTACTGTTCTTTTAAATATTATCATCACCACAAAAATACAAAGGCATACATTAACTTGCAACAAACTGATTCCATCTTACTGACTGAAGACAAAAGTATGACTAACGATCATACTCCTAAATATTATAAATCACACATAACACACCTCCGTATGTCTTGCCCTGCTCTTCTTTATACCTATCAAGAAACTGCAAGTGCCTTTGTAAAAGTTATTTTTCCTTATAAGAAATGCTGCAACTTAAAAACTGGATCTTTCGCTATCTTCAATTTCATCAGTAAAAGAGACAATGCACTTTCAAATAGAACTCAACTCTTAAGATTTATTGTCATCAATGCTAAATGATGTTAATTTATTTTCAAACTATTTCCAAGGGCAAAGTTAGGTGATATAAGAAACTTCATCAAAATATACCTAATTTTCAATCACAATCAGTATTTTATTTTATTTTCATTTTTCAATATCTAAACTCTTGACAGGAAAAAAACTGGAAGCTGAGTAGTTAGTTTCCTAATATCTGACAGTATTCCTGAGTCATTAGCAAGTTATAACTGTTCATAAAAATCAGTATTAAAATCAGCTAAAGGAGGAGACTTTGTAGGTTTTTAACCCACACACAAATATGATAACACTCAGGGTCACAGGAATAGCTTGATTGCTATAATCATGTCACAATAGGTACATATATGAAAACATCACATTCTATACCTTAAATGTGTATAATTTTATTTGTCAATTTTACCTTAATAAATTCATAAATTTCAAGAAGTGATCAAAGAGATAATACAAAAAGCTCTAAAGTCAAGATATTCAACAAAATAAATTTTGGTCACCAGTCAGTTCCATTAAAAAACAGAATAAAACAAATTCCAAATTTATTTGTCCTATTCACAGCACTCTGATGCAGCCTGACTGCAGTGCCTCCATTCCACCATCCCATCATATTCAGTGAGCACAGGTTACACATGAGGCACTCTTAAGATCTTAGATCACATACAAGTTTGACAGTTCCTGCCAAAAGTCACTTCAGTGCAGTAGGTTACACTTCATAAAAGATGCACAAACCATGTACATTGGGACATAAAGAGAGGTAGAGATTGGCAAAGACTTTGTAAGGAAAGAGTCCATGCTGGACCGAAAAGAGAAGTCTTTCACTGATATACATAGGAGGGGGGAGGATTCCAGTGTAAGATAATGGTGTGGAACAGACCTGGGAAACAGAGTAATACATTTGGATTAAACTGAAGGAGCATGAAGAGGATAATGGGACAAACAACTAAGAAGTTTCACTGGAGTGTATCTTGTTGTACAGCTCCAAAATTAAGTGAGAAAACTGATGTTAACTTTGGTTCCCAAAGAAGACGTTTAAGAAGGAATGTGTCATGACCAGAGCTGTTCTTCTGGGAACAATAACCTGGCAGCCATTCATCAGATGGGCCCACATGGAAATACTGTCAATGCCACCATTTTCTTTTATAGACTTTTACCTTAAAACATAAGCGTCACTTTGTCATTTAAGATTCTAGCTTCCATGTGTACTTACACTCTGACCCTTTCTAAGTTCTGACCTCTGTGTTCACCAAATAACACACAGGTTACAGTATCAAAAGACTTTCAAGAAATTAGTCAGCAGTACCTTAAGGAAGACCAGAGTCAAGTTCAGTAACCTTTATGGGAAAAACAGCCAGACAAAACTTCATGAGCCAGAAGTCTATATTTAGATTCAAGTGCCTTGATCAAGATGATAAGCCTAGAGGAGCAAAACATCTGAAGGAGAAAGAATTATTGCCATATTGAGTCCTAGCCTCCTCGGGATTATAATTTCCACTTTATGATAATACAATTGATGATCAAAGATGTTAGAGGTTAATTCATTCAAAACCACAGGCTGACATAATGCTTGGCAAAATTTGTACCCAGAAGGGGAAAACAGAAGAGAGAAAATAATGAAACACATAATGTTCTCTTAGCTGGATAAAAGACTACAGGCTTGAGATTAAAAGAGCCTGCCGAGTACAAAGCAGAAATCACTCTGGGATTTTTTAAAGACAATTTTTATCATACTGTAGTGAAATATCATAGTCCCAACAAGAGAAAAACTACAAAGTTTCCACAGGAAAATTTAAAAACTAATGAATAAATCAAAATAAAAAGTCTTATGAGTAAACAGGAATCGGAAGCAAGTTTTTCATCTGCAAATCTGGATGCTAGATGACAATGGATTCATATCTGTAATTCTCTGGACATAAAGTTCCTTTGAACCTAGAATTCTGTTATCTAGTCAACTCATTAAAAAAAGGTGAGGGTCAAGGGAAGACATTCTTTAAAAAGAGCTCCTAATGAACACCTTTCTAGTTAGTTCTGTAAGTGTCAAGGAAAATCATTTCTCAGGCAAATAACTGTCCAAAACAGTTTCTTTGAATAAGAAAGGTGTCATTTAGCTAATATTAAAAAAAATTCAATTTATTGGAATACTGTATATTCCCCAAACAGGGTTTAACTGCAATGTCTCCACAGGATTCAGGAAATGATTTTAATATAAAAATTGGCACAATAATGTTACATTGTTTATATCATACACTAACAAACAACATTATTACCAATAAAGGAGAGAAGGGAAGGAGGGAATCAATTAGGCAGTCAATTAATTTAGACTCCAATAAGGAACTCAAGGTAAAAATCTTCACTTCTATTTTTCCCTAGTCAGAATCCGTCAACCTTTGAGATCAGAAACTGACATTCATGGTTACCTTCCAGAAAAATTTTTTATTCTAATATCAAGACCAATTGGAGATAAAACTGTACCAGACATAAAACTTTTCTCACAGATGAAAAACTACCATGTGGGGTGGAGAGATGGAGAATCACTGAAGTCAACGCCAGAAGGCACAGAGCACCAGAAGGACCTTTGCAAAGACGACATTTGCCATGGCAATTTCTAAGTAAATATCCAGTCCCAAAGAGAACCCTTGCATTCCTTTAGGGCTTCTCATGCACTCGCTCCAATCCTTCCACACTAGTGATATGGTGGTCATCAAAATATTTAAGCCAAATGAAGATGGTTCACTTCTCAATTGTTAACAGATAAATCTGTGTTTGGTATCTTCTAAAACTGTCTCTAAGTAACAGGATCTAAACCTACAGCCACCTATTTAAAATATGATGCCACATGGAAAAATACTCTTTTGTTATTTGAATGATTCATTTAACAGTTTTTTAAAGATAAGAAAATGAACGACAAAGCCCAGCCAAGGGTGGGCAAGAAATGCAGAAATGTTGCCAATGTACCTCCTCTTAACAGCAGCATCCTTCTGTTCTCTCATTAGACTCTCCTGAGCAGATTGAATAGAACTACTGAATTAAACAAGGGCCAAAGAATTTCTCTACTCCAATCAACAGACCATCTGGCCTGCTAGGCTGTTTCTGCCAGTGGTCACAGTAGAAACTTTGAAAAAGCAAATGTGGACATCATTATAGAGTCCTATGTAGGTGGAGAGAGAAAAGTATTCTTAGCTGCAGTTGTGGGAGATTATGCATTTTTTTGACCTTAAGTTCAAATACTGATGAGGTGTGACTATGTGATAATGATTCTGATCTAACACATATACCAGAACCTATAGATGCAGCCAATGAGTGAAATTCTTCAAAAGTGATTGTCTCAGAAGTTATTCATGTAGATTTTGTCATGTGAAGATTCATTCCAAATTGTTTAAGATACATCTACATTTTTATTTTCAGCCATCATTTTTTACTTGTCAGTGTATTACCAAAATAAGGACAATTATTTTCTGACATAAATGGGGAGGAGATGCAAGCTACTTTTAGTAAAATGGTTGTACAATCAATGCAATAGTTTTGAATGCTCAACTTGCTGCAGGGAAGGTTATTTTAAGAAAAAGATGCATCCTACCTAAACTCCCATATACCTTTATAAGAATTTCTAATAAAAAATCATTTCAGAAGTTTCTTATGAATAGCATTTAGTTAGATGTAGTTATGGCTAAGAATTTAGCATATTATCTGAAAGACAAAATTGATGTGATAGAATTATACTTTCTGCATGTAGAATGCACACACCACAGTACACTGGGGTCTCCTACAGTCAGTGGGTACATTTATAGACATTCTACAGGAGTTGAAAGATAAGATTAGTGTTCAACTGCTATTTAAAGTTTATAGTTGTTATATTTTTGGTTACAAGAAACAAAACTACTGGAATGTATTTAGTTCAAAGTACAACTATACTGATACCTTATGCTTTGAAGAATACTTTGCAGTTCCACAGAAAATGTCTCCAAGTTTGGGAGATCCTATATCCTTATTCTAACAATGTGCCTGTGATAGCAGTTTGGATGGTTATCACAAGTATGAAAGAATGGGTAGCTTATAAAAAACAAAATTTATTTCTCATAGTTCTAGAGGAGAAAGTCCAAGATCAGAGTGCTTTCATGGTCAGGTTCTGGCAAGGACCCTGATCTGAGTGGCAGTCAGTTATTCACTTTGTCTTCACATGGCAGAAAGAGACCTAAGTAGCTCTCTAGGGTCCCTTTTATAAGGACATTAATCACATTCTGGAGGATTTCATCTTTCCACCTTGTGACCTAGTTACCTCCCAAAGGCCTCACTATCTAATTCCACATCACAACTCAGGAATTTCAGTTTAGGAGCTAGAGGCATGGCTCAAGTGGCAGAGCACCTGCCCAGAATTCCAACATATGAATTTGGGAGGGACCAACCACTCAGCCAAAAACACTTCTCTTCACGCAGTATTTATTCCCTCATGGGAATGCCAGGGTGTAAAGTTATGTAAGAAACTCAAAGCCTCATTACCTTCCTCCATCTCTCCTATTTGTCCTTAGTTGAGTGCTTGGTTCAGTTCCCTGAATTTTCTCTTAACAACTTCTCACTCTTTCTCAAATCAGATATTCTTTGGCAGGGAGCAGAGGCTCACTCCTATAATCCTATCTGGAGGATTGTGACTAAATCCCAGCTCCATCAAAAACTTAGACCCTATCTCAGCAACTAAGTTAGGAATGGTGGTGCATACCTGTATCCCTCGCTATACTGGAAAAGTAAGTATGAGGATCTTGGTCTGAGGCCAACGTGAGACCCTACCCAAAAAGTAACTAAAACACAAAAAGGTTTGGGAGTGTGGCTCAAGTGGTAGAGTACCTTCTCTACAACAGCAAAGTCCCACATTCAAACCCCAGTACTAAAAAAAAAAAAAATACTTTCAGAGCATTTAAGATCAGTCACCAAAGGGTCAGGTGTGGTATTACACACCTGTAATTCCAGCTACTCAGGGAAGTGGAGATCAGGAAGATCATAGTTAAGGATGACCTAGGCAAAACAACAGATCCTAAAAAATAAAGCAAAAAAGGGGCTGGAAGTGTAGTTCAAGTGGTAAAGTGGCAGCCTGGCAAGTGCAAGGCCCTGAGTTGAAAGGCTGCTATGAGAATCAATGTCATTTTGCAATGACTTACTTAAATGGGACTATACTAATTTGTATGTATCAATTCTGATATAAAACAAATAACTAACTCACATGACCTTAATTCTCAAACAAAGCTAATTCAACAGTTTGTAGAAGGGAAAAGCAACAAAATCACTATTTATATCACAAATTAGCACAAACTGACATCCAGTTTTCTCTATTGAGAGCACACAAGAAGCCCCTTCACACGGAATAAATCCTGCAAGACTACACACGTCTCTTCTACAATATTATTTCACTTAACCTGTGAATGAAATCCTTTGATAGTGTTTTATATAAGTGGTTTCACCTTTCTAAAATCTCACAAACAAGACTCAATCACATTCTTCATAATATAAACAGAAATATTAGCTCCATTATTTTTATTTAAGGTGCTCTAAATTTATAACTGCACTGATCCCACCAATCTAATCCATATTTGCAAAGCTGCCACTTGCTTTATTTTGAAAATGGCTAATAACACATGCCAATATTTTGCTGTAACCCTACATCAATTATGTAATTTGTTCAGCACAACAAAATTATTTGATTTAATGAATTTCTATCATCCCTAAGAAACTGCTTTTAGTTGCAATATTAAGCTCATTGGAGAGAACACTGCACAGAAATTTCTATCTGGGCACTTAATTGAGAGTTCCTCTCAAACACAGCAGTTAGATAAGTTGGCAAGTAAAATTTTTCTCCCACCATCAATCTTCTCTGCAGCAGACGTTTTAAGATTAGGGATAGGGACCCCTGTTAGAATAGCTATCATCAAAAACACCAACAACAACAAATGTTGGCAAGGATGTGGAGAAAAAGGAACCCTCATACACTGCTGGTGGGAATGTAAGCTAGTACAACTCTGGAAAACAATATGGAGGCTTCTTAAAAAACTAAACATAGACCTGCCATATAATCCAGCAATCCCATTCCTAGGGATATACCCAAAGGAATGCAACACAGGTTACTCCAGAGGCACCTGCACACCCATGTTTATTGCAGTGCTATTCACAATAGCCAAGTTATGGAAACAGCCAAGATGCCCCACTACTGAGGAATGGATTAAGAAAATGTGGTACTTGTACACAGCAGAATTTTACTCAGCCATGAAGAGGAATGAAATCTTGTCATTTGCAAGTAAATGGATGTCATCTTAAGCAAAGTTAGTCAGGCTCAGAAGACCAAAAATCGTATGTTCTCCCTCATATGTGGACTTTAGATCTAAAACAAATGCAGTAATATTATTAGACTTGGATCTCACGCTAAGGGGAGGATACATACAGGAGGAATAGGGAAAGGTAGGAAACCCAAAACTTGAAAGTGTTTGATGTCCCCACTGCAGAGGAGCTAATGCAGTAACCTTAAAATGTCAATATGGGAAGGTGACTGGGAAGTAGTGAAGAGGTCAGGTAGAGATGAATCAATTCAGGTTGTAATGCACTTGTGCATGGAAGCAATGCTAGGAATCTCTCTGTATAACTATCCTTATCTCAACTAGCAAAAATGCTACATCTTTCTCATTATTGCTTATATGTACTCTTCAACAAAAGAGCAGAACAGGTTCTGCCTGGAAGCGAAGAGGGTGGGGGAAGAGAAAGAAGGGGTGGAGGGAGTGGGGAGAAGTGGCACAAACAATGTATGCACATATGAATAAATGAATTTTAAAAAAAAAGACTAGGGATCAGGGAGGAGCACTCAGGATGCAGCAGCCTTTGCTCCTACTGTCATCATAACCCTGAAGTACCTTCTGCCTTGGTCTATCAAGTAAAGAATTTTGACCAAAACATTATATTTAAATTATACACTACGTGACGAAAGTCTTCAAAAACTTCAAGACCAAGAAGAAAAAGCACAATTCCCCTTGCATCCCCTCAGTAATACACCTCATTCAGAGCCTCAGGACCACAGTGCCTCAGTAAATCCTTATTTCTTCAATAAAAGAGGCGAGTGGGGTGCAGTGGCATAGAACTGTAGTCTCAGATGCTTCAGCAATGCAACATAGCAAGGCCTTGCCTCCCTAAATAAATAAATAATAGGTTAAGGGTGAAGGCTGTTCTACTCATGTCCATCTGGATCCAATACCACCATTCTTTCATTTCTAATTCTCATAGGAGTCCTGGCATCCTCCAATGTTCAGGGTTGTTGGTCTACAAAGGCCTCAGGCCAGTTTACTTCACAATCATTCCTCACTAATCCTCTAGATCTGTTTCCTGAACCTATCACCTTCTCCAGTGCAGTGTCTATTGTTCTGGGAGTTCAAGCACATACACTTGGCAAACTTGGCCCAGACACAATGCTTCACAGGCTGCTGATCTCAGTGAGACCTTTGAGAATAATCAACCCAGATCTGACTTGGGCACCACAATCTGATCTCCAAAGCACATGGTAGTATTGGCCACTAGCCACATTGTGTTCATACAGCCTTTGTCTGTATGCATAGTCCGCATTCATGTGCATGGCAACCTACTCACGTCAGAGACCAAAACAATGAAAGAACTGGCCATCACTTAACAGTGTGATATTGATGAAATAGCAAGCCTGCTCTCTTTGCTTACTTTGTATATAGTAGGGCACTGTGTTACACAGATGATGTTCTCTATGCCTCCTCATGGTATGCAAGTTGATCAACATTTCCACCCTATTTTGTTTATTTCCCTCAGTGTTGCTTTGTTACTCTCCATGCATCTCAACTCTGCTTGGTGCCCTTACCTCTTTGATCTGTTATCCTCTAATCTTTTTAGTTTCTCCAGGATATTTTGTTTAATGAACATGTGATTACAAGTATTCAAGAACCAATCCTAAATTACTAATACAAATCACTTTAAGTTATACACTAGCCTCCCCTTACCAGAGGGAAAAACATTTCAAGACTCCCCAGTGGATAACTTGAACTATGGGTAGTACTGAACCCTGTATGCACTCTTTTTCTTTCCTATATATCCCTAGGATGAAGCTTAATTTCTAAATGAGACACAGTAAGAGACAAACAATAAAAAGTAAGAATAAAATTGAACAATTATAATCAAAGGTATGTAAATGTGGTATCTCTCTCAAAATGTCTTATGTACTGTACTCATTCTTCTTTTTCTTATGATGATGTGAGATGATACAATCCTTCTTTGGTGAGATAAAGTGAGAAGAATGACCTGGGCATTGTGATGCAACCTTACACTACTACATAAGGTGACTTGAACTATACTACCTAACAGGCAATCTGATAAGGAAAATGGCTACTAAGTCACTAATGGGACAGTCAGGGATGAGTCATATCCCAGGCTGGAGGGTTTGGGACAATATGCTGCTTAGAATATCACACAAATTAAAACTGATGAGCTGTCTACTTCTGGAATATCTCACTTAATATTTTTGGACCAAAGCTGTCTGTGGGTAACTGAAACCACAGAAAGACAAACCTTGGATAAGGGAAGATTACTGTATAGTAGACTGTACTTTTAACATGCACTAGAAATTGTTAATCCAATAAGCAAAGTAAATATAGTATACCTATAACACCTACCTACCATTCTTAATATTTATGTAACAAATACATGGTAATATGTAAAAGGCAGTTGATAAAAATAAGTCACTATTGAGACTGAGGGAGATACTAGGGGAATGATGGATCTAAGAATGGGCATAAGACTCTTCAATGAACATTTTAATATATTTTTAATGTTAAGCACTTTATATTCTACCTACTGAAAGAATAAGTTACAAATCAAATGAATGAAAAAAATGTGTTGTCATTGGATTTAAAATTTCCAGACGGCAGAATAATGCAGTTTCTCCTCCTCCTTTTCAAATTTGTTCAAAACAAGAACAATAAACAGGCACTACATCCATCTACAGAGAGCCCAGAAGCAAATTTAACCATGAGCTTTAAAATAAAGAACCATAAAGTAGCTAGAAGAATGAAAACTGCTTAGGAGAGTGGAGGAAAGTCTATCCTGGGTGCAAAAACAAAGGAAAACAATTCACTGTGTACTGCACAGTAACTAAAAATATAAGGCATGATGAGAAGTTGTTACTAGACATAAAAAAAGGTATTGGTTTAAAAATCTGTCTAATGGGTCTTTATTCCCCAATGTCTTCCTGTCCCTACTCTGCAGGATTAGACCACAACTTCAACCACCACCCATGGAACACCAAGTCTTAAGAAAAATGAAACTGAAGATGCTCCAAAGTCAGAGGAAGCTGGAGTGAAATGTATATCCCACATAATGAAATTGCATTATCTTAGCTGCCTTCCAAGCTTTTCGTCCTCACCTAGCTCCAAACATTAGCCCCAGTATTATACTGACAAGCAAAACATCAGATATAAATGGTTTCAGAAAAAAGGACTACAGCTACAGTCAGGTGGGTTCCACAATAAGCCTGGTTAATATTACACTATCAAGAAAGCTGCTAGCCAACAAACAGGGATCATTACTTATGGCCTCATTTTGAAATATGAATGGGTAACCAGTCAACACATATGATGAGCATCTTTATCAGAAAAGCAAAGGACCACAGCGAATCAACAGAGAAGATAATCAGAAACAATAAATGGGACAGAAAGTAACTTAAAAGAAACCATGAATAATCTCCAGAGAGAAGCAGAAGAAATAACATCAAGGTACTCTAAAAATGAAAAAGGTACTCTAATATCTAGAAATTAGAAGAGAGTTTTCTAATATATTAAAGATTCAATACTGAAACAGAAACCTTATTCAAATTGAAGCATAAATTGAGAATATATAACACAGAAAGCAAAACAAAAAAGGTGAAAGGAAGAAATGATTTTTTTAAAAAATCAGATCAAATCAAGAGGCTCAACATCTGATTCAAACAAATCCAAAATAAGAAGGGAAGGGAAAGAAGAAGAAGGGGAAGGGGAAGGGAGGATGGGCAGGGAAGGGTAAGGGAGGTGGAGGGAAGGGCAAGAGAAGAGGAAGGGGGTCAAGGAAAGTGAGGGGGAAGGAAGGGAAGGAAAGGGGAAGGAAGGATTAGTCTCCATATTAACAAGTTACAAAGTGCCCTGTAAAATGAATTTTTTACATCCCATATCATTTCTTAACAGAAATGGTAAGAAAGGCTGCATGTAATTATTTACCCAATGACTTTTAAGTAATGTTCACTATCTACCACAAGTACTCAGAGAACTATGGACTCACCCATAATTTGACAATCTCCAAGTATTAACTGCTGTAGCCATAATTAAGGGCAGGAAAAAGCAATCAATTTCTTCATGAGAAACAATACAGCTATACACACATATACATATATATATATATATATATATATATATATATATATATATATATATTTACCATAACTACTTTGTACATGTTTTAACTTAACGCCTAAATATTTTCCTTTAAACTTTTAAGGTAAAAAGAAGCTTATAAAAATTAAAATAGGGTTTTGAGAAGAGGAAGAAAAGGGTACCCCAACTGTTCTTCAACATCAAGCTTTACACTAAACATCAAAATTAGTTTCTTCCCAGACTCAGTAAATGTTCTTCATGAAAATAATTTTACTCCTTAAAGGTCAAACTATAATATCAGACCCATTAATAGGCCCTTGTCCATTTCATTCACCAAAGCTCAGATCAGTGTCACGTGTTTATTAGATAAATCAATGAAAACACAGAACAAGTCCAGATGATCAAATAACTTAAGCATGCAAAGGATTTTTTAATATATTTATGTAGTCAAATGGACATCAAGAATTTTTCAGTTTGAAAAGCCTATACATTCTCTCATTCCATAAGCTTTTTAAAATTCTACTGTACCAAAGGCTTAATGCTAAGGATTAGTAAGAAATAATCTTATTCTTAGCAGTCTGATGATCCAATGGTTGGATGGAGCTAATGTAAAATGTCATGGGCACAGATGTTATAGACACTGTGAAAACAAATGTGATGTATATAAGAGAATGAGACTCGTTTTCCTTCAGGATACTAGGACATGCTCCTTAGGAAAGGTGATGATCCATTCAAGGATGGCAAGCTATGCCTGAAGGGGAAAGTAAGACATGGAGTGAGGTGAGACAGCAGGCAAGGAGGAGGTGGTCAGGAGTCAGATCACAAAGGACCCTGTAAGCAGAAGACAGCTTACATTCTACTAGGCAGTCAGTAGGAAGCCATTCAAAAATTAACACAAACAAATCTCATGCTGAGATTTAGGTTTTTAGAAAAAGTACTCTAGTAATAACTTAGAAGAGAAAGGTATGATGTGGGAGACTATTTGATGGCACTTAGAGACTACTGCCACAGTGTAAAAATAAGATCAAGAGTCTCAGCCAGGCACAATGGTACATGCCTGTAATCCCAGCTACTTGAGAAATGGAGATAGGAAGATTGTGATCAGAGGACAACCCTTGAAAAAACTAATGAGACCTTATCTCAGCAACAAGCTGGGCACAGTAGTGTGTGCCTGTGGTCCCAGCTACTCTGGAGGTAGAGGTTGGAAGATTGTGGTCCAAGACCAGCCTCAGGCAAAGAGCAAGACCTACCTAAAAGACAAACGAAAAGCAAAAGGACTGAAGGCTTGGCTCAAGTTGTGGAGCAAGAACAAGGTCCTGAATTTAATCCCCAGCACCACAAACCAAACAAACAAATAAATACATGCAAGGTCACGAGACGTGTTGGACATGCCCAGTGGGAAATGTGAACAAAGGCTGTATTCTGTATTTGTGCCTAAATATGAACTTCCAACTTAGAATGTACTGTTAAATATTCTACTCTATGCATAATTGCAAATTAGTTTTTCTCAAACATAAGTGATTAAACGGTGCCAAAAAGAACAGAGCAGAGTTTTTTTATTCAATATGTAACAAATTTAGGTCAGATTTCCATAAAGATTTACTTCATCTTTTCAAATATTAAGTTCCTAGGTACTTTATGCTACAATGAAATCTGAGCAACTCTAACCCTAACATAAGAAGAAAGGAATTCATATTCCTTAAGTCATTAAAATGCAAGTTTTCGTTTTTAAAAAAGGGAAGGGGCCAAAACCAAAATCCATAATAAAAACTTTTCTTACATAAGATTCTGAGTTTCTCTGAGAATTCTAGGACTCTCACATAGCTGCATTTCCCTTCATGTTGACTTGAGGAATTCTTCAAAGTACATTTAGTCTAACAAGATAAAAATAGCAAAAAGTTTAGAGTGGCCAGAACAAAAAAAAAAACTGATAAATGCATAAAGACAACATTTTGCAGAAGAGTCTGTTCTTCAACTTGGGACTCTTGGCATCTTATTTTTATACTTCAAATCAGGCTTAAGGAAACATGTGACTCAAAAATTACCTTGAACTTTTTCAGCTCAATTTTTCTCTTATCCTTGATGAAAGCTGGAATTGTCACAGTGTAAACTCTGAGTAAAGAACTGTGATTCATTTGTCATTAAAAAAAACCCTTAAAAACAGATTCCTAGATAGTTTTTAATCCTTGAAATTATTTACAAAACTTTCATTTATTTAACCTGACTCTAAGGAATGGGTGTATTTAATGTTAGATATTCCCATTATCATTAGTTAAGTTACCAAATCAACCTATGATACTTCACAGCTCTGCTGTTTATTGGTATCCTAACAAGAAAATCAAGCAATATCACCAGAGCATTACAGAAGGGAAACAATAAAGGTAAAACATAAAACCAGTGGCAAAATTTGGCTTTAAAACTTCACATATTCTTGTTACACACAACACATAGGCTAGAAAAGTGAGCAGTACACAGCATTTGCAGGATATTAAAATAATGTTCAGTACATTTGCCCTTCTTTCATCTCACCGACATGTATTCATAAAGAGAAGCACACCTGTGATCTTTAATCTTTATTAAATACAAATGCTAAGCATTAGGTATCATAAAAGCAAATTAAATGTAATCCCTCCTCTGAAAGGTTTACAATCTAGTAGAAATATTAGAATTTGTCTTGGTTATAGGCTGAAGGTGTAGTTCAGTGGTAGAGCACATGCCTAGCATGCCCTGGGTTTGAGCCCCTGCATTGCAAAGAAACAACAATTTGTCTTAGTTATATAAGCAATAAAGACAACAGAGCACTACACCTAAAAATAAGCCAAGGAATTTAATTAACTACACCAGTCAACAGTTCCCAAAGCATAAAAGAAATTCAGTTGATTTTAAGAGAAACAGAAAAAGGGTGGAGAGGAAGGAATGAAGGAAGGGGGGGAGGGAAAAAATGAAAGGAGGATAGGAAGAAAAAGGGGGTAAGAGATGAGAAGAGGGAAAAGAATAAAGAAAAAGGAAATTAAAAAACAGTTTGCCTTTAAAAATATGAAAATATAGAAAAATGAATGGACTTCATCCTGTTCTCGAGCGTGTTCAAGAATTAATATCTTTAAAAGATGAATACAACAGGAAGGATGGAAAGAAAAGCATGTTAACCAATCTGTAGGATACTTAGAAAAAGGAAGGGAGGAGATGCACCAGGAGCTAACTTGAACTAGTAAATGTAATTAACAAGAAGTCCTGAACCAAGCTGTTGTTCCCCATCTTTTCCCATCACCAAGTGGAACATACTCTCCATCTACACAGAAGCCCCTAGAAATTTCTCTTCCATTACTTGACAACTAGGAAGTTCCTCCACCAAAGCCAAATAAAAGGAGGCACTGGACTGATGAGTTCACAGACACCAAGCTGGAATTCGGCAAGCATTTCCCCCAAAGAAAACTCATAAATATGGTGATTACTGCTAATATCATACTTCAGGATATTAAACAGTTAAACTGAATTTTGCATAAAATTGCTTTTTTGGGAAAATGCATTCAAGTTTCCAAATTTACAAAGAACTTTTTGAAATATAAACTGCATTAATATTTAGATTGCATATATACAATATGAGTGTACACTATGTGCATCATTATTTACTATTGCTTTCTATAGTTGAGTATTAAAACATACAATTACACTAGAAAGTAACTTTTTATAATACTGGTCAAATAATACAAAATGACTGGGCTGGGTTTTCCTGAAACAAATTGTTTTACGTCTTCTTTGAGATTACAAACTTCTTTCAGACACGGTAGCAGTTCCTTAAGTGTCTCTAGGCTATACCCCTATGTCTTCATTTAACCAGTTGCAAAGTGCAAAGTTAATGATCTTAATAAATATAAATACCTATGTCTTCTAGAGGCAAGAGCAACATAGTCAGATTGGAGTGCTGAGACTACAAATGTTTAATTGACTTTGAACATGTCACTTCATCTCTAGAATACAGATTTTCCCTGCAAAAGAGAGGGGTCAAATAAGATGTTTTCTAAGGTTACTTTCAGTTGCCTTCATTTACTTTCCACTCATGAACTTAACCTGTATTATGATTCTCTTATGACTACACAATAAATTGTCCCAAAACCTAGTGAGTTAAAACATAACCTTTTGATTATGTATCATGATTTTGTGGATTAGGAAGCAGGTTACATGCAGGTTACTTCTGTTCTACATGATGTCAAAGAAGGGTCACAATGCATTCAGCTGGTAGTTGGGCTTTGGGCTGGTCTGGAGAATCTACAATTGCTTCATTCATGTCAAATTCCTTGGGCAGCTCATTGGCTGAAAAGTTGGTCTCAGTTGAGACTATCAGAGAACCTACACATGGCTTCTCCAGCACTGAGTATTTCAGTATAGTCAGACAGGGCTCAAATCAGGCAGTTCAGGTTTCCCAAAGACAATATTGTCCAAAACCAGGAAATGGAAACGGCCAGTTTATCAAAGCCTCACTCAGACCAGAAACTGTCACAATGTCACTTCCACCAAAATGTACTGGAATAGTCAAAGGCCTCCAAGAGACACAGGTTCCACCTCTCAGTGAAAGGTGTAGCACAGACTTCAGAGCCATCTTTAATACACCATACCCTGTATCTAGGAATTGACACCATTAGTGATAATCCTTACTCTTCAATGTTTCATAGTAGAAACTGAAGAGATAAGAAAGGACATAGTGTCCTTAACTTCACCCAGAAAGTTCAGTTTGATAAAAAGAATGACAAAAAAAGCATTCCTTTTCTGCTTAACCTAGCTCAAATTGATTTATTCAGCTGTAAATAATAAAGAATTAACTGATTAACATATATATATGAAAAGTGCTACATAATATTACATTATAAACAAAGACATTTGCCACAATGCACTAAGTATGAAAGAAAAGAAAGAAGTGACATGATATAGTCTGAATGACATATATCTTCAACGCAGGCAAAACACTACAAAATTGTATTCAACAAATCATCTGCAGTCTGCTAATTCTAGTTTCATAATGAACTAGCCCTAAGGCATACTAGAATCTTAATTCTCACAACTGAAAAACAACCATCACCCTACAGGAGATGCTAGCTATAGTCACTGTTCATAATATAATGTGAGAACATGAAAAGAAACAGGATTCATTAAATACACATTTAATATATTTTCTGCAAATAATTACCTTGTAAGAAATTCACATAGTCCTTTATTCAATAGATCATTTGTTTCAACAAATGATATGTCTCTACTAATCAAAATGAAATGAATTAATAATGCAAGCTAGAATAATTCACGTAAAAACAATCAGGACACAGGTTCCCTGTGTCGTTTAAAGCATGCCCCCTCTGCTGTGTGTATTTGGAACTATCCAGACAAAAGCACATTTAAACAGCACCCCCCAGTGTCATCTACTTCAGCAACCACTTCAGAAGTCAGGAGCAATGATACTTCCCATTGCCATAGCAGTTCCTTATTAAACAATAAATGCGCCCTTTAATTTTAAAGCCAACCCAATTCAAAATCCAAGCAAAACCTAATCAGTTTTTAAGGTGCAGTAAACAAGTTACACAAGTGTTATCCTTAGAAAAAATATTATAAAACCATAAATATGTATAAAGTATGTGGATGTAGGAGTAACACCTCCTACTGTAAGGATGGCAGATTGCCCAATTTTTTCTCTGGAGTGGAAATGCTGTTCTTCCAAACCCTGAAATCAAGTTATATCAGGATTTCTTCAAAGGTGTTCTATAGACAAAGCTGGATCAGAGTTGTAAGAATCTCCTGGGAAATGCCTGTAAAAATTTCTCAACCTATAGCAAGAGACACTTCAAGTATGAGACCAAAGAACCTGCACTTAGAAAATGCTCTAGGCATTTTCAAACCACAGAGGTTTGAGAATTGCCACCCTGAAGTACTATAAATAAAACAACTTTTCTAAGATTGTAGGAAATAAGGATAACTACATTGATAAGGAAAGAATTACTGATTTTTTAAAAAATGGAATTATAAGCAATCTGTAAACACTTGAATCACTTTTTAATACTATACTTGAAAAATATGACTTGAACTCATTTATAGCTCCACATTTATTCAAATGGTAACTATCTGACTTGCTAATGGTGACCACATAGAAGCAGGAAAGGTCTATTGCCAAATCTCTACTGTCTCAGCAGGTGACCTGAGCTGTGTCGGGAAATAAAACATTGAGAAAATGCATTCCTTTCCGCTCCATCTACTTCTTCTCTATGCCATTGGGCAGAATTTTTACTAACTTAAATCTCAATTAAATCCCAGACAAGGATGTGTCAATGAAAATTAATTTAATACCCCAGAGTACAGCTAAACTCTTTCAGTCAGTTTACATCCTGATTTTAAAATAATCCAATTTCCCTATTAGTTTCTGAAAATCATTCAAAAATCCCACAAAATAAAAAAATAAAGACTTCCGACATTTCCAGAATCAATAGCAAAAAGAGTTTTTCATGCTTCTTAAAGACATTATAGCAATACTGTAAGAAAAATGCTATGAAGGTAGCTGGGGATCAGTATATACCCAATTTGGGTTAGATGTATAGTTTAAAGGATGACTGAACAGTGCCACAACCCATGTTTCACTATATAAACAGCTACAAAATTGAAAACATGGAGAAAGTATTTGTATGTAATTTTATTTTTAAACAGAACTCTACCTATCAATTTTATGTTAGGTATTCAGAGCTGAAATTGAAATCTGAAAATCTGGGTTAAAGTCCCAGCTCTGATAGACATTATCTGTATGGTTTAAACTTTGATATTTAGCTCTATTGTTTTCCATCTGCAAAACTGGCATAAAATTATTCTACTTAGTACATTCAGATGTTAAAAGGAAAAAAATGATAACATCTTTGAAAGCATCTTAAAAATTGTGTTGTCTCTAATATAAAGGCATGATATATGCACTTTGTTAACCAGTGTTAGAGAAAAGAGTTCACACTGCTTTCAAACTGAACAGACTTCTGGGCCCTGGTGGCTGATGCCTGTAATCATAGCTACTTGAAGGCTGAGATCAGGAAGATCATGGTTCAAAGCCAGTCTAGGTAACGAGTTTGTGAAACCCCATCTCCAAAATAACCAGAGCAAAATGGATTGGAGGTGTGGCCCAAATTGTAAAGCACCTGCTTTGCAAGTACAAAGCTCTGTGTTCAAACCTCAGTCCCACCAAAAACAAAAAAAAGAAGAAAAACTGTGCAGACCCTCACAATTCATATGTTAATTGCTTTCATGAGTCATTTTCCTCAAAGAAGTAAAAAGTCATTTTAGATTTGACTTTTTTAAAATTACAATAATTTTATATACCAAGAAGTAAACTCATCAATATACTCAATACAAGGAATCTTTGACTAAATCTAAAACTGTTTCTACTCCATTAAGCATACTGTTTGTGTCATGTAAGAGGAATGTCTATTCAATGTCTGCCTCTAGAATTCTACTTTGCTATTCTGTCTGTAGTATGAGCCTGGTCCATTTTTAAATCTTTATATGTTCATCTTTAAAATGTTTTTTAAATAAAAGGTAGAAGAAAAAAGAAAGAAAGAGGGGAGGGAGGGACTGAAGAAAAAAGGAAGAGAGTGAGAAGGGAAGGAAGTGAAGGAGGGAGGAGAGGAAAAAAGGAAGGGAGGGAAGGAAAGCAGAAAGGACTGCAGGAAGGTCAAAAGTCTGCAAATATCAGTAATAAAAGGCAATCTGAGTTTGGATTCTCTCTCTGCCACTTCCTACCTGTATAATTTCAATCAAATAATATTATTTTTCTTTGTATTCTTGAATGAAGACAGCTATACCTACATGATGGAAAGCTAAGAGGTACAATTACTATAATGAAATAAATTCTATGATGCCTTGACATGTTGGAATAAGGATCAAAACTGAGATTTAAATAAAGATGGAGGCAAGATTCTGCAAAATTTTTTGCAATTAATTTTTCTAACCATTATGCACAAACTTAGTATGGACATAAGAAAAAGCATTTATATAGGGATTTTATTGATTTTGAGCTAAATTAGCTCATTAGCATTGAAAATTCTTAAGAGAAGACTATGCATCTGATAGTCATCTATCAGATATTTTGGTAACAAATTCTAATCATGAGAGTGTTATCTGAACCCTCTGTCCATCCAGCAAGTATTTGTAGAGGACCTACTATGTGCCAGACACTAGAACTCAAAAATATATTGATATCAAAGGCAGATATAAGATATGGTTCCTGGTGCCCCCAGAAAGCTTCTGGATCTCAGAACACAGCTAAGTAAACAAGCTGGTGTAAACAATGTAATTGAACTGGTAGGTTAACTCTAAGCAGGGCATCTAATGCTGATATAGTAGGAGTAGAGAACACTCTCAGCTGATACATCAAAAACATGTATTTGAAACTAGTTATTTAAAGAAAGAAGAGTATTGCAGGTAGGCTTCACACCTTCTCTTATAAAGTCCTAACCCTCACCAGATCAGGTAAAGCCAGGATTACAGAGGTGGTGCTAAACAGTACCTCAAAGGCCCTGTTAAAATCAGTATTTGAACAGAGAAGGGAAATGCATGAAATGGTTTTAAGAGAATGACATAATAAGGTTTGTCATTCACTTCAATCTACAAAAAGGGTCATAAAGAAAATGTTTAAAGCTCTGATGAAAGAGATGATTAGTGAATGGTAACAGAATGGCTATTCATTTGAAAAAAAATAGATTCCTATCATATTATAAATCAGCTAGGCATGGTAGTGCACACCAGCACTCAGGAGGATGAAGTAGAAGGATCATGAGTTCAAGGTCAGCCTGGGCTACATAATGTCTTCCAGGCCAGTCTAACATACAAGAGCCTGTTGCAATAGTGAGTAAGTAAATAAGAAAATAAAGAAAAAAGGAATGAAGGACGGAAGAAAGGAAGGGAGGGAGGGAGGAAGGAAGGAAGGTTGGTTGTTTTAGAGACCCACGTATGAGAAGTAAAATGTTAAAATAATTAGATGAAAATACATTCACTACAGACAGGGAAAATTTTCTTAACTAAGACACACAAAAGTACAAAAGTAGATTCAGCTAAATTCAAATATTCTATCATAAGAGACACTATAAACAAGGTTAAAACAAGTCACTGTTATTGAAAAAATAGAGCTGCAACATTTATAGATAGCAAAAGACTGCTATTAGTACCACATAAAAGGCTCTTACAAATAAGTTTTTAAAAGAAAAAATGACATAATAGAAAAATACAGTCACTTCACAAAGAACAGACGTGAATGGTCAGAAGCAAATGAAAAGATGCCCAGTCTTATAAGTAATCAAGGTAATACTAAATAACAATAATTAAATTTCATTATACTGGTAAAGAGGTTAAACTCTTAAAATTCCAGCTGCTGATGAGAATTTGTAGGAAAAAGAAAAGATGAATGAAGGGCCAACAGGTACAAACACTTTGGATGGCACTTTGGCAATATCTGGTCAAATTGCGCATGCACTTTACATCCCAGCTGTTGCATCCATACAGCACAGAAACGCCCTAACACAGATGCAGGGACCTACACTACAATGTGGGCTGTTATGATGGAAATTTTCTTGAGTAGAGAAACAATGAATAAATTATGATGTATGCGTACAGTGAAATAAAATTAATTAGATATACATTCACTAATATGGATTAATCAAAAATATCAAATGAAAACAGTATGTTACAGATACACATATGTACCATGTGTTTTTACAAAATTATTAAAACATGTTATAGCACTATAGTACTATATATTGTAAAGGTATGAAAACAAGGAAAGAAAAGATACCCACTAACCTTAAATCAGTGGTCCTCTCATAGTAGAAAAAGGAGAAACAAACCAGGATAGAGAACAAAAGTACAAAGAGAGAGCAACCATATACTATACAAATAATCTCTTATTTCTTAAAAAGAAAAAGTAGTTTCATCTCTACATGTTTGGAATTATTTCATGGTGTGAAATATATCCTCATGCTGCAACATGAAAAAAACAGATACAAAAAGTCACATATTATATGATTCCATTTTTACAAAATTTCAGAATTGATAAATCCATAGACACCATAACACAGATCAATGGTTGTAAGTGGCTGAAGAGTGGGGAGTGACTGTTTAATGGTTATAGCACTTCTTCTCATAGTAATAAAAATGTTTTGAAACTAGGTAAGTATGAAGGCAGGACAATACTGTGAATGAGTACAGCAAATATTAGTGACTGAATACTTTAAAACAGCTAATTTTATACTCCATGTAATTTCCCTCCTCAACAACAAAAGAACCTTTTAAAACGTATTACCCTTCTAGAAGCAGAAGGTAACTGAAAGTTGAGTAACCAGTGAGGGGAGTCCAAATTAGTGGTGAAAGAGATGATTTGGTTTGAAATACTGCAGTGTCAGCGAGGTTATGAAAAGAAGATAAATCCAAGAGTTGCCTTCTCAAAGAGACTTGGTAACCAACTGGTGAGGAGAGATAGGAACAGAGAGACTAAAGGTGAGCTACGATTTGTGATTTGTGATGTGGTTAGAGAGTATTCCATTTCCAATGAAGAGAAACTGACAAGAAGGAGCCTGTTTCTGAGGAAAAAATATTAATTCACTAGGGAATATGCTGAATTTGAGATGTCTACAGGCTGTGTAAGTGAAGATATTGAGTAGACAGTCCAAATTAAAATTCTAGCCTAGACTTACAGTATTACAATTGAGGCCATGAAAGTAGATAAGATCACACAGTACAATGAAATAATTTTTAAGACGAAACTCTAAACACCAACACTATAAGTCTCCTACAATAAAGACATGAAAGAGGAAGAAGTTAAGAAAGTGTTTTAGGGAGGAAAGACTAGTCAAAAATGTCCAAACTGCTCAGACATCAAAATAAAAACTGAGAAGTAGATGCTCAGGAATAGATGGTTTTCAAAGACTTTAGTGAGAGCAATTTCCTACCAAGAATGCAGAATGTAGATTAGAAAATACTCTTCAAAACTCAATAGTCTCAATATTAACAAAACAAGTACCAATAAATTAAACAATTTCTAGAAAGAAAGAACTTTGGCTAGAGAAGAAATGAGAAGAAACATAGAGATGATAAACAACCCTCCCGAGGGTTACCAAGAACTCTTGCAGAACTAAAAACTACACTAGTGTTTCTCAAATGTTCCCATCAGAGCTACCCAGAATGGAAGAGGGCAGTTGCACAACCATTGCCATCTCAGGGCATGCAATAATGCTAAGATGTTGAACATGCTCTTAACAATCCATGTTAATTATGATTCTACTCAAATACAGGATTACTGATCCTAATGCAAAAATTATTTTCCTCAAATTTTCAATTGAAACTAACATTTCAAAAAGGTGTTTCATGCGGCCTTTCCACAATCCTCACACATGCCATATAGATTCCCACTGTGTATTATATGTATTATAGATTCCCACTGTGGGAAATAGGGAAGAAATTCTTCTTCCCACAAGTGTGGGAAGAAATCTTCAGAAAACATATCTGACAGAACACAAGACCTGTAAGCTACTACATGAGCTGTAAATATTTCCTTCATTTTCCTTAAAACAATTATCTTTCAACCTTTAAAGTATGTCACCTGTATCATGGAACTGGGTGGTTAAATCCAAACAGGAGAGGCTTTATGCCTCCTTTTCATCTTCCTCAACAAAGTGTCATAATTTATTAAGTACTGTACCCTGGAAGATTGACCCAAATACCTTCAAAAATGTAGTTATTTTCTCTGAACCTCTCCCATATCTTTCCTGAGGTTCAGACATGGTTTTGTAAAGAAGCCCTTATGCTTTTAGGACAAAGGCAGGTTCAGCCTAAATGAGGTCATTAAAACAAAACATCAAGTTCCCAGTGCCCTAAGATTTCAAGCCAATGACCTACAGAGTGTTCCAGCTGATCCTGATTTCCTTGGCACAGTCAGAGTACTGTAATATAATGCAAAATGGCTCTAAAGAGAAACCAGATACAGGATAGAGTCTTGCCAATACACAGTTAAATAATACCAAAGTAGCTCTTTCATCTGAATACTGTGCTTCTCACACATATGTCACCCTTCCGAAGAATGAAAGCAATCTTTCACTGTGGATGTGAGTTGACTGAAAAGGCTTTACTAAACTCAGCCCTCAAGTATATGTGCTTTTTAACTGGCGTACATGTGCTGGTAAGGCTGAAAATACTTACAAGGAGACCAAAGAGACAAAGAAGGGGACTTATCCCGAGCAAGGCGAATCCAAATTTAGAATGTGCTTAGAGTGGTAAAACAAGACCCAAATGTACATCCTGACCAGGAGTTCTTCTGCCTTTAACAATATCAGTCTCCTTCTCAAAAGTAAAATTCACATTTCCAAGTTTTTTTACAAATTTCATACCATTTATATTAAACTATCAGTATATTACTAAATATTTTCCATTCCTTGCCTTAATAACAAATACTTCCCTGCTCCTTCCCCATTCATTTATTCACTGTTGTTTTCATTCATTCAGCAAGAATTTAGTGAGGGCCTGTTAAGTGCCAGGCATTGTTTACCTGCTAAAAACTGAGTAAAAAGACAAAGTTCTTACCTTCACAGAGCTTATATGCTAGTAGGAAAGGGCAGGTGGAAAACATATATGTGTGAACATATACCAGATTATAGCAAGAGCTAGAAAAGAAAATTAAGCCAGGTAAATGCTCTAGTTTGGATCTTGAATGCATGCAAAAGGCTCAGGTTAAAAGCTTGCACCCATAGTACAGTTGGGAAGTGGCAGATACTTTGAGACTCAGGACTAGTAAGAGGAAGTTAGTTCATTAGGGGAATGCCTGGAAGGGGATACTAGAACCCTGGCTTCTTCACTTTTGCCTTCATCACTTCCCATCCACCAAAAATTAAGCAGCTTTGCTCCACCATGTATGCTCCATCATGTATTCCCCACCATGTTGTGCTACCTTTCCACAGGCCCAAAAGTCATGGGGCCAAGCAACCACAGACTGAAACTTCCCAACACTATGACCCAAAATAAACCTCTCCTCTTTTAAGTTGATTTTCGTGGGCATTTTGTTACAGCAATGAAAACTTGACTAACACAATAAAAGAGGAGTGCAGAGGTGGTGAAAGAGAATGCTAACCATTGAATTCCATTTGATCTAAAATCATCTCTAATGGTCCACCAAACAACTGTAAGTCAAGTAAGACCTCCTATAATATAATTGGGAAAAAAATTGAAAACCACCTAAAAAGACTTGGTACCTGATCAGATTCACTCCTTTTTCAATTCTTGGATACTTCAATTGACAAAGCTTCACAATGAGTGACTTATTATTCTTTCACATAAATGCAATTCTTTTCACTAATATACCTGGAAAAATCTGAAGAAAAATGCGATAGATTATCGTACCTTGGCAAAACTAACATACTCAAATGGTTTGGGCAGGATTTCTTTCTCTTTTTTTTTTTCATGAAATGCTTTCCTGATATGTTTTATATATTTTTTCATCAAAAGTTTAAGGCTTCAGACTTAGTTTGCTCAATTTAATGAGAAATGTTGAACATACATTAGAAAAGGTCCTCACTCTCAAATCAATCAGCCAAATCAAACTTGTAGTTGATCAGCTAAAGTTCAATTTTTCTTTGTAATTACATAATGGAGTTGGTATCATTCTGAGAAAAATAGTTAAAAAACTGAAAAAATAAGCTGTGGACTGCATTTTACAAGAGAAATATTTGAAAGCCGTCCAATCTTGAAGTAAGAGTTCTGAGCTATATGATGAAGTGCTAGGAAGTCACAAGATCCCTCTGGCGATAGTATGAGTGTACATTTCCACCTCTGGGTTTCAGCTTTGGATGTAATTAAGTAGAAACCAAATATAAAATAGAAATAGCCCCATTAAATGTAATGCTGATCATGATAAAAATTCCTTATGCTTTTAATGAAAGCAAACTTTTTTAAAAAATCAGTCTAGCAGCTATCATACAATTTTTTAGGAAGCAGAAACTATTGAGATATTTTATGATGAAATAAGATGAAGACTGAGTAGAATTAAAATAAATAGCTCATAATACAATTTACTAAAATAGATTTAACCACAATAGAGAAATACATAAAAATATGAAAAAAAAATCATGTAACTTTAGTTTCACCAAATTTATCCTAAAAACTGTAGTAGTTCCAGAAAAGATTTCTGTTACATTTAAGAGAATCAGTCACTAACTGTAGTAGATGCTGTCAACCAAACCCACTCCCTTCTGAGGGGCTGATGCACTCATTCTCCCAGTACCAGTTAGGAAGACCTTGTGGCTAAGGCCTCCTGTCTTCCCTTCTACTCTGCTAAAGAGAGCTACCACATAAATGGATGGAATTGGAGAACATCATTCTGAGTGAGGTTAGCCTGGCTCAAAAGACCAAAAATCGTATGTTCTCCCTCATATGTGGACATTAGATCAAGGGCAAACACAACAAGGGGATTGGACTTTGAGCACATGATAAAAGCGAGAGCACACAAGGGAGGGGTGAGGATAGGTAAGACACCTAAAAAATTAGCTAGCATTTGTTGCCCTTAATGCAGAGAAACTAAAGCAGATACCTTAAAGCAACTGAGGCCAATAGGAAAAGGGGACCAGGAACTAGAGAAAAGGTTAGATTAAAAAGAATTAACCTAGAAGGTAACACCCACGCACAGGAAATCAATGTGAGTCAATGCCCTGTATAGCTATCCTTACCTCAACCAGCAAAACCCCTTGTTCCTTCCTATTATTGCTTATACTCTCTCTACAACAAAATTAGAGATAAGGGCAAAATAGTTTCTGCTGGGTATTGAGGGGGGGAGCGGGAGGGGGTGGAGTGGGTGGTAAGGGAGGGGGTGGGGGCAGGGGGGAGAAATAAACCAAGCCTTGTATGCACATATGAATAATAAAAGAAAAATGAAAAAAAAAAAAAAAAAAAAAAAGAGAGCTACCACATCCAAGGTTGGGCATTTCCTAGGTAACCCATTCTATGTATGCCCCAATTCTGAACAATTCTGCAGGGTCAGCCCAGCTCCAGAGTTCTTATGGGATGTGTTGAGAACTTCAACACATCCAACACTCCAACACTGCAACTGCATCACAGCCCACCATCTTCCTGTATGGATCGATACCTGATTCCTACAGTATTATTTCCAAGATCTCTTCCAACGAAACTTCCTGCAGGCAAACCTATGCTCCAAGTCAGTTTCCCTGGGAACCTCAATTGTAGCAGTAACCTGTATCATGTCAGGTGTTTGTAGGCACATTTTCTTTCAGCTATGTATTAAGGTATGCACACTGAAATACACAACATTCTCAATATTCAATGTTTCTTTTTCAGTGATGCACTCTTTGCTTTGTTCTTAAGAAATTCTCTTTTGAGAGTTGTTATATCTTCTCTGACAACAGTTTGAACCTAGAAGAACTGAAGTCAAAAACTAAAAGTGGAAAAGGAAAATTACCATCAATCTCAATAAAGAACATTTAAAGTGGACCAGAATTCTTGTTTCTGGCCATGATTCACTCTTAAGAGAAACAGAATTAAGCACCAAGGTTTAGTGGAACATGTCTATAATTGCATTCCCAGAAATAGGGAGGCAGAAACAGGAAGATTAGAAGTTTGAGGCCAGCCTGGGGAACATGGCAAGACCCTGTCTCAAATTAAAAAAAAAAAAAGAAAAGAAAGGGGGAAAAGAAAAGGAAACATGATTTGTGGTGTTTTGGTATTTTGACTAATCACTATAGGAAACTTTCCCTGTGTGTGATGCCCTGGAAGGTTATACGCCCCAGGCTAACACTCCAGGTGAAAAGGCTCCATGTTCTGGAGAATCTGAGTTCTCCAGAAAATAAGTTTTAAGAAAAAGTAAATATAGAAGATGACCTGGAAACTAATCCTTTAAATCTGTGAGTTTGTATCCAATTGGAAAGTCTTTGTGTATATTTTAAGAAATATATGTCTCCCCATTTCCATGTGATGAACTCTGCCTAAATAATTCACCAATGACATTAATAGTTAATAATTAAAACATTTGCTGTCATCTACCCTTTAAGAGACTCAAACCCCCCTGACATTTTCATTTAAATTATTTTGAGGATTTTATGAATACATAGTAAATGGGAAGAAAGTACAACAGCCCACTGAGCACACCTCACTTGGGACTACACATATAAAAATAATGCATAAAATCAGAAATGTCTCCACTAATTTCATTACACATGATCAAAATTTCCTATGTGTTAATGAAAGCAAAATATTACATTGCTAAAATCCAATTACTCTAGGATCTGAACATATAATTTTGCCTTTAAAAATATAATATTATATTTAAAAATATAATATTTCAATAGAACTGGGAATATTTTGTTAATTTAATGAGGAAGATAACTGATAAAGATTAGAAGAAATATGTCAAAACAAAATTTGATAAAACTTGCTTTTATGCATTTATCTGTAATAATCCATTTACTCATTCTTTCAACAAAAAAGCCTAAGAACAATGAACCCAAGATAATTCATTTGGATGGAAAACCAATAAATAATTACAACAAATAGATAAATGAGTCAATTCAGATTACAATAAGCACAGCCAAGAAAATAAACTGAATACTATGATAGGGTAAAAAAGAAAAAGAAAAGCCAGACTACTGAAGATAAACTGGTCAAAAAAAAAAAAATGCCGCATGGTATGATGATCTTATTCTGATCCCTAAAGAATAAAGAGGAGTTATCTAGGGAAATAAAGAGCCAGGGAAAGATTTTTCCAGACAAAGAACAGTCAAACCAAAAGGAAAGAGGAGAGAAGAGAGAGGGGAGAGGAGAGAGAGGAAAGGAAGAGGGAGGGAGGGAGGGAGGGAGGAAGGAAAGAAGGAAGGAAGGAAGGAAGGAAGGAAGGAAGGAAGGAAGGAAGGAAGGAGAAACAAGAATTTGTCAAGTTCACAGCAGATACAATGTGGCTCAGGTATAATGAACAAAGTGTAGAATGCAGGTAAGGTTTAAGAAGCAGACAGGTCCAAACCACATAAAGTGCTGTAGGCCAAGTAAGAAATGTGGAATTTACTCTAAGCTATCCAAATTTTTTTACCAGGGTGTGGCATGCTGTGAACTATGTTTCTAAAAGTTCCCACTAACAAATGCATGGCAAATGGTCCAAGACAAGTTATTGTAGAAGCAAGGCCATTTCTGGCTTCTGCAGGTGAAAAGAAAGTGGTTAAAATTAGGATTATAGTAGCAGAGATGGAGAAAAGTACACAGAATCCAGTTTATTTTGCTGAAAGAAGTAACTAGACCAGAAAGCAGTTTCCTTGGTTTATGTCAACAAAAGAATGGATGAAGGGTAGACCAAGAGGAATTTAGAAGAAAACTCAGGGGCTATGACCATTACACACTCCTCAAGCCAAGCACAACTAAATGTATATTGGACCTATGCCAGCCCTGAATGTTCACATCTAATCTTACACCCTAAGTTCTAAGTTTACTTGGTTCTGTACTTTGCCCACATACCTCAAACTTCCAAATAGGATGCAACTTTTTCATTCTAATAGTTAAACCTTGACTTTGATTCACAATTTTTAATTTAAAGAGACCCTCCTGTACCCATTGTCTCTATAAAACTCTATAAAGGCAGCTTATGGGATACTGTTTGCCTTCTGGCATCTCAAATGTGCTCTTTATTAAAGTAGGTATGATGACCACATGGGAAGATCTTAATGGAGACTAAGAGGAATGTCAAGAACCAGTGAGACCAAAGACATTCTCATGACTACAATGGACTGATCCATGCTTTAGGATCCAGCTGAATCACTTGTCCTGGGGACAGAATAAAATTATCAACCCTCAAGGCCCAGAAAATAAGTGCAATGGTCTGTTATCACATCACTCAGCAGCAATAGGATGATACTAAGAACTAGGTTTGCTAAATCCCAGTCCCTTATCTTTTAGTCACATCATAAGGATCCACATCTTTCCATAGACACAATATTAAAAGTGTTGCATGGATGTTTTATGTGTACTATTCGTTAGAACTACGACAGGTTAAAAGAAAATCCTTTGACTGACTGGCCTGCTAACCTAACCACGAACATACAGCATTACATTTATGGAAACATGTTTGTGAATAAACTACCAATTTATTAATGATCTTTTGGAACACAAACATTTGTAAACTAATTAATAATACTAAACCTCCTATCTTTGTTTATTCTTTCTGTGCCTTTGAAGAGTATTAAATGTGCAGGTCAAAAGGAAAAACAAGAAATAAAGGATTTCTCTAATTTCTCTTCTAAAATAACTATGAAACTTTCCCTTTATTCTTTGCTGTGACAAAGGCTTGTGGCCTTTCTGGGGTCTGCCTTGAGCTGTCCTGTATTTAAAGTGCTAAAAAGGTAAAGCTGAAATCCACTTATTTCCACTCCAACACACTTAAGTATATACTTTACCCCAGTAGAATTCATTACTGTCCCATATAAACTGACATTTTCAAAGCAACATTCATAAGACTGCAAAAATCTTCTTATATTAATTAAAATCCACATTTATATTGAACCATGAATGACTCCAATTTTTCTACCAAATTTTCTCTTGATAGAACATAATATATGCCCCTAAGGAAAAACAAAACAGAAGCTTGGCTTTCAAAAGTGAAAAACAGAACCTATAGAAGATTGGACTGCAAATATACACTGAGAACCAATCAAAATTGGAGGTAACCTTCAAACCGGAAATAAAAGGTTAACAAGTAGGAGATCTGCTAGGGGATTTAGGTTTTAAAGTAGGAAGAGACAGCTGTTTTCTGCCTCAAATGAAGATAACTAGCATGAGGTAGAAAGGATCCTGATTTGGTAGCTCCCACAATCAGAGACTGAGGGACCTCACTAAGATGTACACTCAGGACAATGGCTCAAGAAGTTGACTGTGATGGAAGGTGGGCTGAGCCAAATCCACTGTGAAGTAAATATGCTTCATGTAAATTGAGGCAAAGGAGCTAGACACTGTGAACTAGACAGCAGGTAATCATATAGCACACCAATTAGTTTTTGTGCCCTCTTATTTTTTTGTTTGAAAATTTCCCGCAGGGCCTTAGCTGTCCATTATTCCTCTCTTTCTCACCTTATGCCACACCAACTAAACCAATACCACCTCACAGAACCTCCCACTCCCGTGCTGAGCGAGCAGAGGTCTCTCTATCCCTCTGGCCACAACCGATTGAATAAGCAATGGATACATTGGGATAATATCACTCTCCAGATACAAATTCCAGCCAATTACTAAGTACTGGACCACTTAGTAATTAACTTAGGAAAACTTAGGGGCAGCTGTTCATGAGCAGTAATGCAGAGACCATGTGGTGTGCTTGAGGGGGAATAAAAGGGGGAAGGTGGTTTCCTTGATGTGTGCTGACACTCTAGTTCTCAGCTCCAGTCTCTCATGAGACCAGTGAACTTCTGGCCTTCAGGCACTAAAACATAACCTTTCAGACTAGTTCATTTGAAGTTCATCTCCAACAATCAATAAGTAGCTACAATAACTACTAAAGTCCATTTTCAATATCCCCACTTTTTCTCAAATAAATAGATTTGTCCACAGTTTTGCAAGGTCAGATTGACACAGTCTGAAAGTGGTAGAGAATAAAAATAGCACCAATTTTGTACATGTCAGAGAAAAATATATAAAAAGTCAAATTTCCCAGGAATTATTCCCACCAAGAACCCATTATTCAGTGGGTTTTGCAAGAAGTCCAAGTATTCTGAGGAAGATGGTTTAGTGACCACACTTTGAGAAGCACTTCTCTGCAGGCTACTTTAACACTGTAGATGTTAGAGATCTGTACAGTTTTAAATTCTTCTCCAAAAAAATGATATTCATCAAGTACCAGCACTCAAAAGAAGAAAACTGCTGTTACAAAGATAGATTTGTTTGAAACACAAATAGAAACAAGTATTGTTTCTATTACTCTTTCTGCATATATATTCGTGTTTCATTTCACATTAAATGGGATTTTATAAAATAGCTTGGAGGGCCTAAACACAATTTATGTTGTTGCTTCCATCTGAAAATGAATCAAACTTTCAAAGAGCTAATTTGCAGACTTTTGAAACATAACCCATTTGTAATTTGAGGATTTCGTGTGCCATTCCAACTGAGAAAATTTGATTATGGATGGCTTTAGATGATACCAAGGAATTGTTGTTATTTTTGTTAGGTAATAATGGCATTTGGGTTATATTTTTAAATGTGTTTTTCAGAAATACATACAAAACTAGGCAGGTCTGTAATGATAGGATATTTAGGACTTACTCCAAAATAATTCAGCAAAGAAAATGAAAAATTTAAGGAATAGATGAAGAAAATGAGGCAAAAATCTTGATAAGTGCTGTGTCTAGAAAGCTGAAAGTGTAAGGGTAGAGTTTATGTCTTCCTGTGTCTATGTATACTAGAGAAATGAGCATATAAGAGTTCAGTTAATATAGCAGCCACAAAGATCCCTTTGACCACAAATACAGGTTCAGTACATACAAACTGGAATAATTATTGGTATCACAAAAGAGTGACATAAGAGGCCTTTTAATTTGAGGACAGAGACCTACTTTTCCTTTGAAAGTCCTTGAAACATTAGAGAAAAGGGAAATCAAAGACAAAGCATATGGAAAGCTAATTTCTTAATTATTTGGAAGACACGCTTTATCTTTTTTGAGATGTACAAAAAAAGCTTACTTCACACAGAATAGACCAGATGAGGTGTGATAAGGTACAAAACATATATAATATTTTTATTTCACTTAACTTAAACTGTGGAAACATGGGTAAATCACTTCCAGTTTTTACACATTCATTTTTAAATCTTAAAATTTAGATGACAGACTCACTTCCTACGGTTTTCATTGGCTAAAATGCAGTGGAGTATATACATAAAAACTGTTAGTATTAATACTAACAAATATCACTTGATAGAGCCAATTATTTGTTGGATTTTTAATTTCAATTTCAGTAGAGGAAAAACATAGAGAGTTAGTCACATTTTGGGAAAGAAAAAAAGAGAAGTTCCAGGTCCTTAGAGAAATATTAACAAATGGTACTTGTCACCCCTGCTAGTCTTATATTATGGGTGATATAAAGTGTATTAATTATAGTACTTTTATGGTCCTTGCTTTCTTTGGAAATTGTATCTTCTTTAAAAAGTTACTGTCAAATCTTCAAGAAATCCAGATTTCAGTTCCTCATTACGCCACTCCTAGCCACCTACCATTTCTTAGGCTCAACTTATACATATGTAAAAGAAGAGCAGTAGACTATATGACCTCAAACATCTCTCCTTACAGTTTTTCATAGGATTTAATCTTTAATATGTTCAGAGACTTCATTCTGCATTAGTTCTACTATATAGTTTTGGGAAGCAATTGGCCATAGCTCCCACATGAACTGTGTCTAAGCACAAAAATTATTTGAATTTGAAAAACTGTATTACTGGCAAACACAAAGAAATAGGCTTTATGTAGTCAGCATCAATAAAAAAAGGCAGAGAAAATAAAGAATAAAGATTCTCATTCCAGTTGTCTTTTTAAAATAATACTAAAAGCCTACAATATTGTATACTTTGGGACATGTTATCTGCAGAGATAAAATGCATCCTATTTGTGGCTTCAATGTACTTTACTACTTATGTTTTGTATAGGCATCTCAAACTGTAACATATATTATTATTGCAAATAATAATATATTATTATTACATATATGTGTATTTGTATGTGTACTTTCATTCAAATGTAAATAACCAGTAACAATTCTTTACTCTTCCTATGGGTAGAAAAGAATGGTTAAGCAAAACAGATAAAAGAGAAAATAAAGAAAAGAGACATTATCCTGTAATGTTTCAGTCATAGATAATATTCATTAGGATAATACAATTAAATACTATCGTTTACATCATCTCAATTGAAGGCTAGAAATAATTGGGTCAGAAATACCATCTCGTAAAAAGAATATGTGGGTCACAAAGATACTGAGCTTGGGGAAATTACTGACACAGAGTCAAATATTCTCAAAACTTCCATCATTCCAAAGAACATGTACAAAAGAATAAAAACAAAAGGATCAGTTTTAAATGCAAAGTCTAGGCGTGTGGGAGGAACATAAAAGAAAGTAAAATGGAGCCTTCTTCCACAACTTTAGAGTGGCTCAAGTGGTAGAGCACCTGCATATCGAGTGTGAGGCCCTGAGTTCAAACCCCAGTACCATCAAAAAATAAAATAAAAATAAAAAATAAATATATATAGGATACCCTTTTCTTCATACAGTCCCCTGCTCTGGGGCCCAAGAAGATAATGGCAAGAGGTGGTCTTCAAAATTGGTACACCCATCTGGGATTGGTCACTAGAAGTCAAGTCAGGACTCTGTTCATGAAACAGTACAGCTGCTGTGTAGGGACATTACTCTTGGTCCCACTGGACACAGGACTCAGGGCCAAAGCAGGAAAGCTACTGGACTCAATAACAACACATAGCATTTTTTTCAATTTTCCAATTTGTTAAGATAACCTGAAAAAAAATGTAACTCTCCAATCCATGTTACTCTGGTGGTTTGACCATTCAGATACCCAAACATCCTGCCTTAACCCTAACATGTTACCCACAGTCTTTCTTTTTCCCTGTTATATTATCGTGAACATACCAACACTTACTTGAGCTTTCTATTCAAAACAACCCCTGTGTCATCAAGTATCTCTGAGACATAGTCATTCTGTGTTCATTCATAAAATTGAAGTGAGAGTCCAGACCTCTCTCTTTACTTCCTATCCCCTGTTCAACCCCTACCCCTATCCCAAACAAAAGTCACACTTTGGTAAAACACTCATTGGCTAGCATTTCTTCTTAGTTAGGTCCCTGGTGCCTAGCATGGTGTGAGAAATGTGGCAAGCCTTCCATAACAAGGAAAATTATCCATTAAATTTCTCTAAATGAATATAATGTCACCATTAGACAACTCCTTTTTCACTCTGATGATACAATCCAGAATCAGTTTTCCACCATCATGGCACACAGTCAAATCAATCATCCCTATTCCCATTTTATATTCTGACCCAAAAGCCAAACTCTCAAAGGGCTTAGATGTTTTAGTAGGGCCAATTTTATCTTGAGATTTGACTTTAAACTTCACCCTGATAACAAAGTTCTTGAGAGATTACCTTCTTTGCCTATCTCTCCAGTCAAAAATTATAGTTCAGTTAAGCTATCCCCTCCAAAGTATGTGTATGTGTGTGTGTGTATCAGACTTCATCAAAAGACAATGTTTCCTACCATCTTTGTTATTGCTCTATTTCATTAACAATTCACCTACATCCTAGGGTATTTCCTCCATTCCCAAAAGTATAAATGCAAATCACTGAATCCATCAGAGGTAATAAAGGTATAGAAAAAGGCAAGAGAAAAATAGATGGGGAAAATGACCAACTGTCCTCTACCCACACTGACCATTATGCCTCTCCTCACTATGAGTACCTAGCTGCTTACATTTATTGCTTCTACCCTTACAAGAACAAGGTGCATTTTGACAGACAAAGCTCCTCTTTGTTTTGCTCATTCAAACTTGAAGTATATGACAAGAGATGAGTATTCCAGATACACTGATCTTTTTTCTCAAAATGCATAATCATGGTGCACTGCCTCTTAGTTGCTTGGTCATCACAGTCTAATTTGTGTGTGTCAGTCTCAAACTAGAAACTTGAAAAGAAAGAAAATCATTTCTTAAAAAGTCTGTCTTCTAATCACATCATATGCCTTCTACAATCAGAGTCTTCAAAGTATGGAATTGACTGAAATGAAGAAGATAGGTCAAGCCCTAAACTCCAATTACCTTTTGCCAGATTCACTCTATCACATCCCTTTAGCAAATGAGGATGGCAAAGGCTGAAATGTGTAAGATGAAACAAGGTATTAAAGAAACAGTCAGTCTCCTGTTCACCCCACAACCACTGTCCCTCCCCTTTCCAAGTAAAAGTGGAACTTAAAATTGATAATCTATTATCCTATAAAACTCTCCTACCTACCTGAAAAATGATGATAGCTCTAAGACACTACTTTATATTTATGCTCTTTTAAGCCCTACTAAGAGGTAACTTTTTACATGCCATTATACAGCTGAGAAAACTGAGGCCCTAATAGAAAAGCAATTCCAAAGGGCTATGTCAGTCAGTAGTCATTTAACATAGGCAATGCTTCTGCTTAATAATATAAGCTACCAAAAATTTTAAATACCATATGGATTTAGAACTCCCAAGATATATGAATTAGAAAAATTTAAAAACCCATACCTGCTTTTTCCTTGAATTAGTTTTGGAAAATAGGCCTGCTGACAACACAGATGTAAATGGAGAACAGCACAACTCAGGAAAAGGATTTGGAATAGGTGGCATTTCCAGAACATCCAGATCTCTCTTTTTTCTCCTACACCAAGAGAACGTAGGATATAATTTACATAAAACAGAATGTAAAATATAATTGCTGTCAGGATTAAAAAGTGCTGTTGAGGCCAACATGTACCACTCTGTGACAATGCTAATGTTATATAAACTATACAGGAAAGGTCTGTAATGTACTTTCTGTGGATCGAAGTAAAATATGCTAATTATACGAATAATCTATAGTGTTCCTATCTCTTTTTTACCTTTAGAAATATCACTAGGCTGGAAACTCCATTTCCTGCACTTTTAACAATCTTTGTGAAGCAGCAATATGGATCATATAATTACTAATACAAAAATTATCCTGAGAAGCCAGACACTGTTATGCATCCATTAAACTGACAAAGTCTTTAAGTTTCATTTCGTGAATTCATCCCTATATTAAGTTACTAATCACTTTTGGAAGTTATGATTTATTAATTATAGCTTTGGTTCATCTCACTTCAAATTTCATTCACAATGTTTGCCCACACACAGTCTGCTGATTTTTCAAATGCTTATATACATACTAAACAGCAAGGCAGTGTTTCTGAGGAGGTAAGTTGATAGAACTTGCTTGTAAAAATGTACTGTAGTTCACTGGAGAGTAATTTGAACTTGACTGAATTCAGAGCACTTTGAAAATCTGAAGGAAAAGCAGTACCGTTTAAATGCATGAACATAAAGAAGCACAGATTATTTTTTGTACTGTTGTAGTCTTTTTCTTTCCTAAAGTATGTGCAACTCTAAAGGCACTTAGTGCTGAATGCTGTGGGGACTGGAAAACCTTTTAAAGCCTCTATTCTTTCCTGTGAACAGTAAAGACTGCTCAAATGTCAATCCATGCCTTGCTTCTCCAGGGTTGCTGTAATAGTCTGTGGGAGGTGATCCATTTATGCTTTGATTCTTTCAAACCTTGAAAATAAAAAGACTGCTTATTTTTTAAACAATGCAGGGCCACTAAGCAGCAGTAGAGTGTGGTCAATCTGGAGTTTGGCCTCATAGTTCATGATGTTGGGCCAAGAGAAAAGCTCTCAATGAAATGGTGATGCTATTTATAAGGTGCTGTGAGATCGCAATGTCCAGCTGATCCAGTAGGAGCCAGCTTAAAGGGAATTGTCTTATGAGACTTTCACAAACTTGGTCCAGCTCTGGGCACATGGCTCACCCCCTAGGTCCGCCTCTTAGCCTCCTCACCCCTTCGCCCGCTGCCAACCCAGGACACTCCCCCAGAGCCCTCCAGGGCTGCCTACCTGTCCGCCGCACAGCCGTGGGTCCCGTCCGGAGCGGGCAGGAACGCCCGCGCGTGCAGCCAGGGCGCCGGCACCATGTCGTGGGCGTCGCCCCTCCCCTGGGCAGCGCCGCACACCTGGGCGGCCAGGGGAGAGTCCTGGGCAGCCGCCCTGCCCGCGGCGCTCTGCCCATCTTGCAGAGAAGTGGTCATTGTCTCCCACCTGGGGTCTTGGGCGTCATGGGCCACCCGGCGAGTGGATGGAAGGGGATCAGGCAGCGAAAACCCAGGTGCCCGACTGGGCAGCCCGAGCTCCCTGCAGGTGCGGTGGACTCGCCGCCTGCGCTTGCGGCCCGGCGGCTCCGACGCGCGCCGGTGCAGTCTGCGAGGCGGCGGGGGAGAGGAGGGGGCGGAGGAGGAGGGTGGGGAGAGGGAGGAGCGGCTGGTGGGTGGGGGCCGCGGGGCGCGGCTCGGAGCGGAGGGGGCGGGGAGGGCGCGCGAGCGTTGGGTCGGCCCCGCGCGTGGCCCTGGACGCTCGGGGGCGCTGGCGTCGGTCCTCGGCCACCGGCCCGGTCCCACGCCTCGGCCGCCGGCTACTGGTGCAGCCACCGCCACCTCTCCAGGTGGGCGCTGGTGCACGCGGCTGAACCCCGGGTCCGGGCGGCCCCAGCGCCTCCGGAGACCCAGAAGAGCAGAGCGGGAGCTGTGGCTGAGCCGGCCCCGGCCGGCGGAGCTCTGGAGTCTGGGCAGCACTGACCCTTAGACCCTTCCATTCTTCTGTCACTGCGATCTGAGATCACCTAGGCTGTCGCCGGGCCGCCATGACAGGCCCCACAGTACTGGGAGGCCAGGGGATCCTGGGGCCAGGTTTGCACCAGCCCTTCCCCACGAACCTCTGCCCTTCTTTCAGCTGCCAGAGGTGGGGGTTGGGTAGGGAGCGATGAGAGACCGTGGAAACTATCATTATAGAAAACTACTGAGATGTTGAGAATTCTCAGTAAAGCACGAGTAAACCTGAAGGTGCCTGGAATTTAAAAGATTATTAATTTTCTTTAAAGAGAGCACTTTCCATTAATGAAGTACCACTCTGCCTTGTCCTATTCCATCCTCCTAACAGCTGCATCAATTAGATGTTCATCTCACTTTACACAAAAGGAAGTGGAGGCCCAGAGCCATCAAGTGCCTTGCACAACAGCACACCTCACTGGTGTAGTCAAGATCCTACAAACCCAGACTTTAAAATAGTAACTACATTGTGCCTCCCAGATACAGCACTGAAATTCAGGGAGCTGCTGTTTCTGCTCTTCCCGGAGGACGTGTCACCCCCCCCCCCCCGTGCAGTGTTCAGGGTTTCCAAATATTTTACACACTCTATGTTCTTTGACCAAATTAGGTAACATCTGTCCCTGGCATCTGTTTCACCAGGTTTTCTTAACCTCCATAACCTCTGCCCAGGGAAAGGTAAACACTGCCTCCTGAAGAAGCCAGAAATCTGTCCCCCAGCCCACCTCACATTCTACCCCTCTAGGGCACCAAACTAACCACTGGTGACACACAGAGTTCCCTAACTTCAAGGAAGAAAACTGGGGTACTTCATGAGGGGAGAAAAACTTTGAGTCAAAAAATGTAAGGATTCCAATTTCTTTATTTTCCTAATGTCAAAATTAAGGCCCAGAAAAGGGCTTAAGTGACCTGGGTCACATGGAGGTTGTGTTCTCCAAGATGCTTTATACAATGCAGTGGGCAAGCCAGGATGAAATGGTGACTTTCCTGGGGGACAAAATTAATACTAATTGTGGTAATAGCTAAAGTAACATTTTTTGATGATGTGTGTCATGCAAACTCCTCATCAGTTCAATTTTCAGAATTATGGTTTGAATTCTATGTGTGGTTTTTAAAATGAGTTTAATGTAAAAGCATTGAGATATATTGAGTTCATTCCAACAAAGTATAAATGAGGTATGTGTTTGCAAATAACTTGAACTGAAGAAACAAAGAAAAAACTAACTTTAGAGTTATTATCTTACTTTATTCAAAACTGTTTTGTAGCTGTTTCTCTTCTAAAATGATAAGGTTTAAACATAACAGCAGAGTTATCAATGGCTGTTGTTTCTACTCCCAGCAACTAAGTCAGTTTCTCTCTCTCTCTCTCTCTCTCTCTCTCTCTCTCTCTCTCTCTCTCTCTCTCTCTCTCTCCCTCCCTCCCCCTTCTCCTATACACACAGACTCTAGGTTTGTTGCCACCTTAATTTCTTAACCTCAAGGAAGAGTACTGGTTGGCTGGAATGAGATCCCAATGTGTCTCCCCTCTCCAGGCATTAGTGAGGATCCATTTGAAAGCTTTAAACTCCTCCTCTAGTCCCCATAGGTAGAAATTATAGTCTCTGAAATTACAGTTGCCATAGGCAAGAAAAAAAAGAACAGATCTTTGAGAATGAGATTCCAAATATTTTGTCTTACAGATTGGTATTGATTATTGAATTAGAATTAATATTTTGGAATAACAGGTGAACTAGTTTTCATATCCAAGGGGTTTACAAGAAATGATTCTAGATAAAGAACTATGCAGGCATTTTTCTATAAAAGGGAAGTTAATGAAGTATTATTATAGATTTTCCTCCCCATAACCTCAGACTTCTGGAACTATAAAGCAGATATGTTGGTACAAAAGAGCGGTACACTCCCCTGAGTGGTTTTTGTCCCTTTGGACTTCAACACTTAAAATTGCAGAGAAAGCAGTTCATTTCCTGATCCCTCCCCCCAGGGTGGGCCTTCTCTGTCCCTTTGCCCCTGCCTCTTGGGAGGAACCCTAGTCATCCTTGTTTCCTTGCTTTCCTTTCTCTCTGCTTGCAAAATCAAATTTCTTAACCCTTTATATCAGGAAAATAACACACATTAAGCAACAGAAGTTAGACAAACACTCAGGTGAGGTAATGAGGTAATGAATTGTCCGGTCTTTAGATGCTCCAGATGCCCCTCCCTCCAGTCCAGATTTTCATAGTTACCAAAGCCTTTTTTTGGTTTATAATTTAGCCATCCCTAAACCAAATAAATTAGATTTTCTGGTTTTGACCTTTATATAAATGGAATTGTACAGTCTGTCCCTTTTATGCTTGATTTTGTTTCCTTAACATTATATTTGCAAAACTCATCCACACTTTTGCATGTAGTTTCTCATCCTTTCCTTCCATCCTATGTAAATACATTCTACTATAGTTACACTTCTAGGCTATTTCCACCTTGGCCACATTTATTGCTTCTGTAATGCACATGACACTTCTTTTGCTGCACATGTGCATACACTTCTGGAAAGTGTACCATGTGGGAGTGTTATTGTGAAGTCATGGTTTGTTAGTAAATACTGCCACCTTCCCAAATTGATGGCATCAATTTGCCACCATTCATTAGCTTCCCCAGGTTTTCATATCCTTGAATTTTCACAGTAGACATTCTGGTGAATATCAAAGCAGTATCTCATTGTGGAATCTGACTTTTATTCATAAGTAATAAAATTTTGTACTTTTTCTTCTTTGCCATTTGGGTATCCTCTTTTGATAAGTGCCAATTCAGATTTCTTGCCCACTTTTATGATTGGTTATTTGTCTGTTTTTTACTCACAGATCTTTTCTATTTTAGTTGATAGCTCCTTTTTGCTTGTAAGTTTTGTGTCTCCTCCCATTTTTGGCCTTATATTTTAGACAAACAATTTATTAAATATAGTAATGATTGTATTTTTTAAATTCTGATTAGAAATTTTTTCCTGAATATTGCAAAAATTTATTATTTTGCCTTTCAGGTTTAATCTACTGAGACTGATATTTTTATTATAATGTAAAGGTGTGAAGGATATTTTTCAGTATAAATACGTAATGTCATTAGCCTCATTCATTAAAATGACTATTCTTTCCTTACAACTTTACATGCTCCTTTGTCAAAATCAATTATCCGTCTATGTATAGGTCTTCTTTTCCATTTATTTATCAATATTTATGTCAATATTACATTGCCTCAATTGCTATGATTTTTAACAAGTCTTAATAATTTCAAGATTATCTGATTTTAGAATTAGCTTCTAGATTCTATGAATACCAACTGAGATTTTCATTCTGTTGTATTGGATCTATAAGTCAGTTTGGGGAGAAATAATATTCTTTTTTATAAACTTTTAGGATATACTCATTATACTGGGGATTCATAGTAACAATTTCTACTAGGCTTATATTATACATTAGTTACATTGTCTCTCCCCCTCAACCCCCACCCTGCCCCACTTAAAACAATTGCAAGAAGTGTCTTAGTTCTGTCTCATGTAGGTCTATAAAGTCCACCCACCATATACCATCACCTTAATCTCCTTCCTTCACCCTCCCCCCTCCCACTAGTACCCCATGCACTGTGCCTATTTTACAGTCCTGTTTTTCATTATTAATATTTAAGTTAATGTTCAAAGGGGTGTCACAATGTATGAAGAAGATTCCAACATAAATAATTACCCCTTCTTTCTACTTGCATATGCCTTTAATTTATTACAGTGATGTTTTATGATTTTCTGCATAGATATCGTGTATATTTATTGTTTGACTACTTTTTTGGGGGGGTACTGAGGTTTGAACTCAGGGTCTACACCTTGAGCTACTCCACCAGCTTTTCTTTGTGATGGGTTTTTTCGAGATAGGGTCTCAGGAACTATTTGCCAGAGTTGGATTTGAAACTAAACCCTCCTGATCCCTGCTTCCTGATTACAGGCGTGAGCCTTTGGCGCCCAGCTTGATTACTCTCAAGTATTTGACATTTTACACTATTTTGGATACCCTTTTGTTTAATTTTATTTTCTATCATTTGTTATAGTGAGAAAAATAACTGACACCTCTGTATTGCACTTTCTATTCACATAATTCTTTTACATATTCTAAAAATTTGCCTATAAATATTTTAAAGCTTTCTATATGTAAAACCATATATAAATAACAGTTTTATTGTCTTTCTTACTTACATCTTCTGTATCCTTTTATCTCTTTTCCATCACCTTATAACACTGCCTAGGAATTTGAATAAAATGTTGAATATGTCAATAGCAAAGATCTTAGTCTTGTTCTTTATTTCAAAAGGATTGATATTAAGTATAATATTATCATTCAGTTACCATGGATACCCTTTATCAGATAAAGGAGGAGGATTTCTTAATTTTCCTTCTTTGCTAAGAATTTTTATCACAAATTGATATGAAATATTTTTAAACCACTATTCTGCTCTCCCAAGTTGATTATATGGTTTTCCTCCTTCATTTTATTAAAGTAATGAAATATGTTGAGTTTTTGGCTTTTTGGCAGTACTATGGATTGAACTCAGAGCCTCCTGCTTGAGCTATGTCCCTGGTTGTTTTGCTTTTAGTTTGTTTTTTAGATAAGATTGCATGCTTTTATCCAGGCTGGCCTTGGGCTGAGATCCTCCTACCTAACCCCTAGAGTAGCTGGGACAGCAGGTGTGTGCTACTATGCCCACCCTATGTTGACTTTTTGATGGCAAACTAACTTTTATAAATAAACACTTATTTTATATGCTTTAGATAAGTGTGCTGATATCTTCTTTACAGGTTTTTGCACGTGTATTTATGAATGAGATTGACCTATGATTTTTCTTTCTTACAATGTTCTTCTGAGATGTTAGTATAGCATAGTGCTCACATGAGAAATGGGTATTGTTTCCTGTTTTCATTCTGTTGAAAAGGAAGGTTGGAGTTACTTCTTCCTTAATCATTGGTAAACATTCTTATAAAGCCATCTGGCCTTATAATATTCTTTGTGGGAAGTCTTTTCATAAATGACTCAGTATCTTTTATAGATAGAGGACTATTCTGAATTCTTATTTTTCTACTCTGAATTTTGACAAGCATCATTTTCTGAGAAATTGTCTTGTTCATTTGTATTTTCTTCTTAGCTTTTGACTATCTGAAGGATTTATTATGCTTCCCCATTCCTTATTCTTAACATTTAGTATCTGAGCCTTCTCCTATTTTCTTTATTATATTGATTAAAAAATAAAATTTTTAAGCTTGTTAAGATTGACCTTATTTTCCATTTGTGTTCTATTTTAATAATTGCTATTCTTATCTTCCCTATTAACCTCCTCTTTGGTTTATTTGTTAATTCTTTTTTTTTTTCTTTTGAGTGCTAGAGATAGAATCCAGAGCCATATGTATGCTAGGCAAGCACTTGCATACCACCTGGCTACATCCCCAGTCTTTTTGTCTATTTTTTCTAAGTAACTAGCTCACTGGTATTTAGTTTTCTTATTGCCTTTCTTTTTTTTTGTGTGGGGGTTGGCAGACAGTACTGTAGTTGAGCTCAGAGCCTTGAACTTGCCCTTAGGCAGGTACTCTACCACTTAATTCATGCCCCCAGCAATTTTTGCTTCAGTTATTTTTTTTTTTATTTTCTTCTTTTTTCATTTACTCATGTGTATACATTGTTTGGGCACCCTCCTCACCCCTTCTTTCTTTCCTCCTTCCCCTCCCCTCCCTCCTTCCTCCTCCCCTTTCTGGGCAGAAAATGTTCTTCCCTCTTGTTCTCTGATTTTGTTGAAGAGAAAACATAAGAGATAATAAGAAAGACATAGCATTTTGCTAGTTTGAGATAAAGAAAGCTATAGAGAGAGATTCTTAGCATTGCTTCCATGCACATATGTATTACAACCCAAATTGGTTCATCTCTACCAGACCTCTTCACTACTTCCTAGTCCCCTTCCCATAGTGGCCTCTGCCAGTGTAGAATTACTATATTTGCTCCTTTACAGTGAGCATATCATCCACATTCAAGTTTTAGATGTGACCCATGTCCAATAATATTACTGCATTTGTTTTAGGTCTATAATACACATATGAAGGAAACATGCAATTTTTGGCCTTCTGAGCCAAGCTAACTTCGCTTAAGATGGTGTTCTCCAGTTTCATCCATTTACTTGCGAATGACAAAATTGCATTCTTCTTTGTGGCTGAATAAAATTCCATTGTGTATAAATACCACATTTTTTTAATCCATTTGTTGGTACTGGACCATCTTGCCTGACTACTTGTCTTTTCTTCTCCTATGGTTTGATATTTCTTATCTTCTTGTGGTTTTGTTTGCTTTCATCTTCTGTGTACAGAATTCTTGGAGATTCTTCAGTAGTGGTGGCTTGATGGTCATATATTGTTTTAGTTTCTGTTTATCATGGAAGATTTTTATTGCTCTGCCAATTTTGAATGATAGTTTTGCTGGGTAGAGTATCTTAGGGCTGAAATTATTTTCATTCAGTGCCTAAAATACCTCATTCCGTGGTCTTCTTGCTTTTAAGGTTTCTGTTGAGAAATCCACTGTTAATTTGATGGATTTACCTTTATATGTTATTTGTGTTTTCTCTTTTACAGCCTTCAATATTCTTTCTCTGTTTTCTGTGCTTGTTGTTTTAATGATAATATGCCATGAAGAGGTTCTATTTTGGTCAAGTCTATTTGGTGTTCTGGAGGCTTCCCGCCCCTGAACGGGCAAAACTTTCTCAAGATTTGGGAAATTTTCTGTTATTATTTTATTGAATATGTTATGTATCCTTTTGTCTTGTACCTCTTCTCCCTCTTCAATGCAAATTATTCTCAGGTTTGGTCTTTTGATGGTGTTGCTGAGTTCGTGCATACTCCTTTCACAGCTCTTGAGTTGTTTGACTAAGATTTCTTCTTTTTTTTCCTTTAATTTCTATTTTATTTTTTAGCTCTGAAATTCTGGCTTCCACTCGTTTTAGTCTGCTGGAGTGGCCTTCCAATGTGCTTTTTGTTTGACTTTTTATTTCCAGTGTTTCTGTTTGATTCTTTTTCTGAGGTTTTCCATATCTTTTTTCAACTCCTTTTTTATGTTGTCTATTTTTGTATTGTCATCTTTAATTCATCTGTCTCTCTTTTTATAGTGTCCTTTGTTTCACTTTGATGTTTGTTGAAGTCCTCTCTGAGATCATTTATTTGTTTCTATGTCTTTTCATGCTCTTGAGTGCTGCTTGTACATTCTGGTTAACCATGTCTATTATCTTCTCCATGAATTTCTCAGTGATATCTTCCAAAATTTCTTTTTGAGGGTTTTTATATGGGTGTCACTGGAGTCCTTAGTGATATTTATTATTGTTTTGTTGGGGTCAGGAGCTAGGTATCCATTTTCTTTATTTCCCCCTTAATCCTGTATTGAATTATTTTTTTGAGGAGAGTGGTTTCCATCCCTTCTTCCCATAGCTTCACTTGGTGCTGTGCAACTATGTTCTTGAGAGGCTAATTGGTGGTTTTAATTGCATGTTTTCTTTCCTTTGATTTAATTTTTATGTAGTGACTGACTTGGTTGTTAGCTAGGTTGATATGCTCTTTCTGTTCCTGGCCTAGAGGTGAAATTGAGCAATAGCAAATTCACAGGTTTCAATGCCAGACCAGTTGTTTACATATTATATGGAAAACCCCTTGCTGATAATATATATAAACAGTGGGAGAGGGTAATGGTTATTAGGATAGATACAGAAATTTGGGAAATTGGTGAAGGTGGCACTAAAAGGGGGACAGGAAAAGGGGTGGATGGGTGGAGGAAGCAGTAAGGGGGTTGCTGGGTTTTGTGACTCTTGTATGTGTTTGGGTGTATTTCTATTGTTGTAGTGGAGGTTGCTTGTGTCTGGAATTGCTGGGGGATGGGGTTGTGTATACTTGGTTCAGTAGGCTAGTCAGTGGATGGTAAGTGTGTAGGAGGGAGCGGTAGTATGGTAACAGATTGGGCGTGATAGGAGGGGGAGGTGAAGATGGAGAGAAGTGGATGAGAAGGGGCAGAAAGAGTAGTTGGGAAGGAGAACAACGGATTGTACAGGAGAAGGAAGGAAAGTGAATGGGTAAGGATAGGGTAAGAAAATAGTGGCGATGAAGCTAATAATACAGAAAACAAAACAAAACAAAAAACACCCGATACAGGAAAAACACAAATTTCAGTCTTTTAGTAAAAGTTCTGGAGTTATTTCTCAGGCATCCAATCCTGATATTGGCATACAGTGGGAGCTCTGATGTGGTCTCACCAGGTGACTAGCTTATGAGTAGCATTTGGTTCCTCTATCCACAAAGTTAGTTGCAATTGGGAGGTGACTTAAGTCACCTGCCAGTTCATGCAGGATGGTCAGAGCTGTTGTTTTCAACAGGCAGCAGGTGTGTTGCCCTTCAGCTGCAACTCTGATTGGTCAGCTCCTCCCCCAGCAAGGTGGGCCAATTCAGTTTTGAATGCTGCCTCTGCCACGCAAGATAGTTCCAGGATTCAGCACTTGCTCTGCTTTGGGAGGTTGGCCTGTCGCCCCACCCCAGCTCTCAGCCTTTGTGCATCTACAACCTCTGCTAGGTGCTAGTTTGCCTCCTCTGGGAGGTTGGTTTGTCACCCCACTCCTGCTCTTAGCCTCTGTTGCTCAACTTGCATTCCCTCACTGAGAGTTTGGCACTGAGAGTTCGGTTCCTTGCTCCACCCCCATTCTCCAGGGCAGGTTCAGAGTTCCACTCCCACCTCTACTGTCAGTGTCAGATTACAATTTGCTGCTTATGCTGTTCAATTTTGTTGGTGGGGGGATTCAGTCTCCCCAGAGACTGCCCTGGATTATGTTCCCAGTGTGTGGGTATGGAGTCGCACATGGTGCATGATGCTTACCTGTTCATTCTGCAAATTCACATAAGCAGCCTTAGAGCTGGCCAGCAGGGAGAAATGGTGCCACTTTTCTCAGTGCCATGTGGCTTAAGGAGGCTTTCCATGGGCTAGGGGTCCAGGATGTCACAGAGGTTGATTCTGATTAATTCTCTGTCTTCTGCTTGTTGGGAGAAAAAAAAAAAAAGGAACAGCTAAGGGGCTTTTTTCCCCAGGACTGGACACACTTTGCTGGCTGTACCATGTGGAATTTTTGTGGCTGTCAGCTTCAAGTAAAGGCTAATTTAAGGGTCAGTCTTTGAATTTTATGTGCACCTAATTTGATGGCAGTTATTATTTTGGGTAGAAGCAATCAGAATTACCTAAGCGTAGTTCAATGTGTTACTTTTAATGATAGCTCCTAAACATTGTGGATTAAATCTGACTATTTCTAGATCTGGGTTACAGTTTCTTATATTCTTTTGTATTATTTTGTTGCTCCATTTCAACCACACTTCCTCACCCAACTTGTCCATTTGTTTCATTGGATTTTCCACCCCTCTCCACAATGCACCAGGAAAATCTACTTTATGGGTGACATCAATGTACATCCTGGCTCTCTGAGTGTGATTTGTTTTGTTCAATGGAATACACCAGTATGAGATTGAAGAATGGGAAGAAAATGAAGTTGAGATATTTATCCTCTTTTCTTCTTCCCTTCCAGATTACATGCTTCCCCTCCTCCAATGCGACCCACTGTATGTGCAGGTGTTACCTGACCCTCTTCCTGTAACCTGTGGGAATTAAGCCTCAGCCAAATTGTACCAGTGTTAATACTCTAGCTACACTGTCTGCTATGAGTTATTGCAAAATAGTGTTTTATTTTATGCATATACATTTCGTTTATCCATTCAACAGTTGAGGGACATCTGTATTGTTTCTACTTTTGGCTATTGTGAATATTTGTCTCCCAGTTTCTGTGTGGAAATATGTTTTCATTTTTCTTTGAAACTTCTGGGTCATATGGACAATCTATCATTTGAAGAACTCCCAGAACGTTTACTAAAGTGTCTACACCACTTTAATTTCCCACTGCTGATGTATGGAACTCTATTTCCTCCATATCTTAACACTTGCTGTCTTTTTTATTACAACCATTCCAGTGGATGTTAAGTTGTATTTTATTATGGTGTTGATTTGCATTTCTCCGATGGCTAATGATGAACACCTCTTCATGTGCTGATTGGCCATTAGTGTGTCTTCTTTGGAGAAATGTCTATTCAAATCCTTTGCCTTTGTTGATGTGTGGCTGTGGTGCTGAGTATTGCACCCATGGCCTGCCTTGAACACACTAGGCAAGTACTCTACCACTGAGATACATTTCCATCCCATTTGCCTAATTTTAATTAAGTCATTCATATTTTTATTGTTGACTTTAATTATCTCTTACATAGTCTAGATACAAGTCCTTTATCAGATTTATGATTTTCAAATATTTTATTCCACTTTAGGGGTTGTCTTTTCACTTCCTTGATGGCATCTTTGAATCATAAAAGTTTTAATTTTGATGAATTGCAATTTACTTTTTTCTTTTAACTCTCATGATTTTGATGTCATATCTCAAAAGGCTTTTTTACTAAGCCAAAGTCACAAAGATTTGCTACTACACTTTTTGTAAAAGTTTTACAGTTTTAGCCTTTACCATTAGGTCTATGACACATCTTTGAGTTAATAACTGTATATTTTGTGGTGTAAGGAAAGACTCCAACTTCATTCTTTTGCATATGTAAGCCAGTTGTCCCAGCATCATTTATTGAAAACACTATCTTTTGTCCTTTGAGTTTTGTGACATCTTTGTCAAAAATCAACTCACCATATGTATGAAGATTATTCCTGTACTTTTAATTCTAGTCCATCAATCTGTATGCCTATTCTCATGCTGTATCATACTGTTTTTATTTTTGTAGGTTTTTTTAAGTAAGTTTTAAAAATTTTTAAGCAGGAATTGTTAATCCTCATTTTTAAGATTACTTAAACTACTCTGGGTCTGTTATATTTCCTCATGAGTTTTTGGATCAGCTTGTCAGTTAATGCAAAAGAGCCAGCTGGAATTTTAGTAGGAATTGCATTGAATCTATGATTCAAGTTGTACAGTATTTTCTCCTTAAAAACACTGAGTCTTCCAGTACTTGAACAGGAGATACCTTTCCATCTTCTTAGGGCTTCTTTAGTGTCTTTCAACAATGTTTTATAGTTTTCAAAGTGTAAATGTTGTGCTACTTTTCTTATATGTATTTCTAATATGCATTTATTGTAAATAGAATTTTTTTTCTTAAATTTCTTTTCAGAATATTAATTCCTAGTTAATAGAAATAAAATTGGTGTGTATACTGATCTTGTGTCCTGCAACCTTAATTATACTCATTTAATAGCTCTTTTTTTGTTTTTATGTTTTGTTTGTTGTCTCAGGTGGATTTTTTGTTTATTTGTTTGTTTGTTTGACGTCAGGGATTTACTATGTAACCCAGGCTGACCTCAAACTTGCAATCCTCCTGCCTCAGCCTCCTTAGTACTGGGATCACAGGGGTGTATAACCATGCCTGGCTATTAGTTCTTACTAGTTCATTGTTGTTGTTTAGTGACTTGTAGGGCTTTCTAAATATGAAGTCATGTCATCTGCCAACAAACAATTTTAATTTTTTTTGCTCTGTTTCAAAATGGCCAAATCTTTTTAAATTTTTTTTAATATTGTTGTACTGAGGGCACATTGTGACATTTACCAAAATTCTTATAATATAGCATAGTTGAATTTACCCCCCCATCATTCTCCTTTATCCCCCTCCCCCAATTCCTAGAACAGTTTCAACAGTCTCATTTTTCTATTTTCATACATGAGTGCGTAATATTTCCACCACATTCCCCTCCTACAGCCTTTCCCTGCATCCTCCCCCTCTCACTGGTGCAAACCCCTAGACAGGAATTGTTTTACTTCTTGAACTCTGTTTCTGAAAAAAGATATTTTTATTTAATAATCAATTTTAGGTCTTCATTTACACTTTGGCTGCCATTTATTTATTTATTATTCATTTTCCCAATTGACCTGGTTAGAACCTCCATTACAGTGTTGAATGGAAATGATCAGATCTCTGATCTTAGGAGGAAAATATTCAATATTCCAGCATTAAGTATGATGGTTATCTGCTGGTTTTTCATAATTGCCCTTTATCAAGTTGAAAAAGTTCATTTCCCTTCCTTGATGAGAGTTTTTATCATGAAAATGTGCTGGATTTTGTCAAATGCTTTTGTGCTCAACTTCAAATTTAAAAGGTGTGTTTTTTGACTATGGAATTATTTGCTGACACTACCTTCTTTCAACACTTTGAACATATCCTCCCATGGCTCTGGGTTTATTGTTTGTGTTGAGAAGTCAAATGTAAATCTAACTTACTTATTTTGAAAGTAATTTGTCCCCCTGCCAGATTACTTTCTTGGATTGTAGCAGTTTTACTGAGATGTACCTAGTGAATTTTCTTTTTATTTATTCTTCTTACAGTTTGTAAGAGGTTTTGAATTTGTGACATAATATTTTTCATCAATTTACAAATATTTTCAGCCATTTTCTCTTTAAATGGTGCTTCTTTTCCACTTTTCTTCTCCTTTTCTCAAGTTCTCCCTTTTCCAATTATATATATATTAAGCCTTACCACTGTGCCCTCTTTGTCTTTACCATTTCTTGTGTGTTACCAACTTTTAAAAAATTTTCAGTGCTTTATTCTAGATGTTTTTTCTGGTATACATTTCTTCAGTTGAGTCCACAATATTAATGCACTTACTCACTCACACATAATTTGTGTTATACTACTTTTAATTTTTAAGTAACTACTGAAATTTTCAGTTTTGATTCTTCTCCTTGAAAATAATAGTGTTAACTAGAATATGTGTCTGGTATGTATGTCCAGCATTTAAATTTCTGTTTTGATTTTCTGTTTTCTGTTTCTGCTAGATTTTATGCATGTCAAATTGTCATTTTGAACACTTGATGATTTAGTTATTATTTTTATTGCTTGTCTAATACTGATTTACAAAATAATTTTAAGAAAGAATTAGAAGGCTAAGATGTTGCTAGATTCCTCTCGCAAGGATGGTATTTTCTTCTGTCAGATTTGCAGTAGAACTAGATGTCTGGAATTGCCTCACATGGGCTAAGCTGTCAGTCCTCTGAATGCTTATCTACTTGCTGTGGCCTTATTTTCATGGAACACAATCTATTAGAGGTCCCATTATTTTCTGTGAAGCAGAATGAATGTCCATTTTAAATAATCTTTGAGCCTAATCAAAAATGACACTCCTAAGAGCAATAATCAAGTTGACAGGGCAGCTACCAGTACTTCTTAAGAATTTTTCCATTCCTCTTCTAATATAGAACAGACTTCAGATGTTCAACCTGATTCATGTAAAAATTTTAGCATTCTGATGAATTCCTAGAATGTCCGATAAATCTCCGATTTCTTGGTAACACTGTGCATGCTTTAGCAAGTTTGTAAATACCCTGCCTGTGCTGCTCTTGTTTTGGGGGAAGAAGAAATTTGAGGCTTCAAAACTGTCAGTCTGACACTTTTATGAGCTACAGTCAGCAGAAAATTGTTTTTTTAATTGGAAAAGAAAACCACAACAGTACTCTAGGGAGTGAGCATTATTCTTCTGCCCTAGAAGCATAAGTTTTAGTGAATACCTCTCAGCACACCTGTGCATGCCTGCCTTTATTAGATCAAAGCTATACATGTCTTAGACCTCCGAGCTCCAGATGGCTCTCAGCAATTCCGCCACCAACTCTTAATATGAAAGTGTGAAGTGCAACTATTTGAAATCTCAATTTTTATTACTTTTGGTGCCTAAGTATAATTCCCCCTTCTCATTGATTATTTTTTGAAATATGAACAAATTAAATATCTCTTATTTTAAACATCAGTGTCACTAAATCTGAAGACTCACCTTTAAGTGAATATCATAAAGGAGCAGTATAATTGGATTTTAAAAAAGAAAAACAGGAGAAAAATGAAAACATTGGGATAGTGCCAGAATAAAATAGAAAAGAAAATCTCCTTAAAGAACATTTTACAGGAGTTGAAAGTCTCAGGCAACAGTTTTTAAACTAGCACTGCACCATTGTGCGAGGGCTCAGTAAATAGCACGGTCTATCTAAAGAAAAGTTAATATATTCCTCCTTCACTATAGAGTCTCTTTTGGCTTCATGTTCTAAAGAACTAGGATTTTCCAAAGAAAACAGAAGATACCTACAAAAACCAAAACTTGTATAAGAAACGTCAGTGCTGTTATTGTGCCCATTTGTGCATGTATACAGACCCTAAACCCTGCAGATGAATTTAGTCCCTTGGCTTTAGTTTCCTTTCCTTATCCTTACCAGTAACATCAACTGTCATTTCTATTGTTTTTGTTATTGTCTTGCTCTGTTTGTGCAAGCCACCTCAAATCCTTTTTAGAGTGGCCTTAGTGGTGAAAGGATATATAAGTAATAATGATGGTTAAGCACTTACAGTGATTACCGAATGCTCTTCACTTTTGTGTGTGGCTAAATGGCCTGTGGAATAAATGTGGACGAAGTCAGAGAAACATTGTTTTGTTAAGAATATTTTGCTTCTGTGTTTTCTCTTTGCATGTCCATTCAATGTGTCTTCGGGATATATTGGACACTTTAGTATCAACAGGATAGGAGTAAAACAGACATGAAATTCAACCTTCTCTCCAGATCTAATCTAGTACTATCACAACATCTAAGGCCTGAATTTCACAAGCCCTTTTCCAACCCCCAAACATCTCCCTAATAATGAAGAGCAGAGGATGACTAAATATTATATATACTCTTTGTTTAGGGATAAAATGGATAATTTATTCCTTCCTTCATATTAATTCAGAGTGTAGTATCTATACATAGGATGTTTTATTTATTTATTTATTTATTGTTCATTTATTTACATGTGCATACATTGTTTGGGTCCTTCGCCCTCCCCCCCACACTCCCCACCCCCTCACTCTCCCCTCTTCCCCCTTGCTTCCAGACAGAACCTGTTCTATGCTTTTCTCCAGTTCCGTTGAAGAGTAGAAATAAGCAATAATAAGAAAGACAAAGTGCTTTTGTTAGTTGAGATGACAGCTATACAGAGAGATTCCTAGCTTTGCTTTTGTGTACAAATGTATTACAACCCAGGTTGATTCATCTCTAAATCATCTTTACGCCGGTTCCTGATCCCCTTCTCATGTTGACCTCTGTCACTTTAGAGTTTCTGTATTAGTTCCTCTGGAGTGGAGACATCAAATGCTTTCAAGCTTTGGGTTTTCTACCTATCCCCATACTTCCTGTATGTGTTTTCCCCTTGTCATGTGACCCAAGTCCAACAACACTGCTGTATTTGCCCTAGATCTAAAGTCCACATATGAGGGAGAACATACGATTTTTGGTCTTCTGAGTCTGGCTAACTTTGCTCAGAATTATGTTCTCCAGTTCCATCCATTTACTTGCAAATGATAAGTAATTTGCATTCTTCTTCATGGCTGAGCAAAATTCCATTGTGTATAAATACCACATTTTCTTGATCCATTCATCAGTAGCGGAGCATCTTGGTTATTTCCATAACTTGGCTATTGTGAATAGCACTGCAATAAACATGGGTGTGCAGGTGCCTTTGGAGTAACCTGTGTTGCATTCCTTTGGGTATATCCCCAGGAGAGGTATTGCTGAATCATATGGCAGATCTATGTTTAGATTTTAAAGCAGCCTCCAAATTTTTTTCCAGAGTGATTGCACCAGCTTGCATTCCCACCAGCAGTGTACAAGGGTTCCTTTTTCCCCACATCCTCACCAACACCTGTTGTTGGTGGTGTTTTTGATTATGGCTATTCTAACAAGGGTGAGGTAGAATCTTAGCATGGTTTTGATTTGCATTTCCTTTATGGCTAGAGCTGGTGAGCATTTTTTCATGTGTTTTTTTGGCCATTTGAATTTCTTCTTTTGAGAAAGTTCTACTTAGTTCAGTTGCCATTTCTTTATTGGTTCATTGATTTTGGGAGAGTTTAGTTTCTTAAATTCCCTGTATATTCTGGTTACCAGTCCTTTGTCTGATGTATAGCTAGCAAATATTTTCTCCCACTCTGTGGGTGGTCTCCTCAGTTTAGAGACCATTTCTTTTGTTGTGCAGAAGATTTTTAATTTTATGAAGTTCCATTTGTCCATTCTTTCTCTTAGTTGCTGGGCTGCTGGGGTTCTACTGAGGAAGTCCTTGCCTATACCTAGTAGTTCCAGAGTATTTCCTGCTCCTTCCTGTACTAACTTCAGAGTTTTGGGTCTGATCCATTTTGAGTTGATACTAGTACAGGGTGATAAACATGGATCTAGATTCAGTTTCTTGCTGATGGATAACCACTTTTCCCAGCAAAATTTGTTGAAGAGGCTGTCTTCTCCATCATATATTTTTTGGCCCTTTTGTCAAAAATAAGTAGGTATAGTTGTGTGGATTAATATCTGGGTCCTCTATTCTGTTCCACTGGTCTTCATGTCTGTTTTTGTGCCAGTACAGTGCTGTTTTTATTGCTATGAGTTTGTAATATAGTTTGAAATTGGGTATTGTGATACTGCCAGCATTGCTCTTTTTGCTGAGTATTGCCTTGGCTATCTGTGGTCTCCTATGTTTCCAAATGAACTTTAGGGTAGATTTTTCGATCTCTGTGATGACAGTCATTGGAATTTTTATGGGAATTGCATTAAACATGTAGATTGCTTTTGGTAGTATAGCCATTTTTACTATGTTGATTCTACCAATCCATGAGCATGGGAGATCTATCCATCTTCTGTAGTCTTCCTTGATCTCATTCTTCAGGAGTTTCTAATTCTCCTTGTAGAGGTCTTTCACATCTTTTATTACGTTTGCTCCTAGGTATTTGATTTTTTTTGAGGCTATTGTATATGGAATTGTTTCCATATATTCCTTCTCAGTTTGTTCGTTGTTAGTGTATAGAAAAGCTACGGATTTTTGTAAGTTGATTTTGTATCCTGCCTCCTTACTGTAACTGTTTATGGTGTCTAACAGTTTTGGGGTAGATTTTTTTTGAGGTCTTTAAAGTATAGGATCATATCATCTGCAAATAAGGATATTTTGACAGTTTCTGTACTTATTTGTGTTCCTTTTATTTCTTCTGCATGCCTAACTGTTCTGGCTAGGAATTCCAGGACTATGTTGAATAGGAGTTGGGATACTGGGCACCCTTTTCTCATTCCCAATTTTAGGGGAAATGGTTTCAGTTTTTCACCATTAAGCATGATGTTGGCTGTAGATTTGTCATATGTAGCCTTTACAATGTTGAGACACATTCCTTCTATTTCTAGTTTTCTTAGAGCTTTTATCACGAAGTTGTGTTGGATCTTGTTGAAGGCTTTTTCTGCATCTATTGAGATGATCAAGTGGTTTTTGTTCTTGCTTCTATTAATGTGCTGTATTACATTTATAGATTTGTGTATATTGAACCACCCCTGCATCCCTAGGATGAAGCCGACTTGGTCGTGGTGTATGATCTTTCTGATGTGTTGTTGGATTTGGTTTGCCATTATTTTATTGAGAATTTTTGTTGTTATTTCCCCTTTTGCATTTCTGATTTTACTGATTTGAGTTTTTTCTTTCCTTATTTTAATCAGGTTTGCCAGGAGTCAATCTTATTTATTGTTTCAAAGAACCAGCTTTTTCCTTCATTAATTCTTTATATGTGTTTTTGTTTGTTTGTTTTTATTTCATTGGTTTCAGTTCTTATGTTAATTATTTCTCTCCTTGTTTTGGGGTTTGCTTGTTCTTGTTTTTCTAGGAGTTTGAACTGTAGTATTAGATCATTGATTTGAGATCTTTCTGATCTTTTAATATGTGTAATCACGGCTATAAACTTTCCTCTTAGGATAGCCTCAGCTGTGTCCCAAAGGTTCTGGCAAGTTGTGTTTTCATTTTCATTAACTTCCAGGAACATTTAATTTCCTCTTTTATTTCATCAATGACCCATTGATCATTGAGCAATGTGTTGTTCAGCTTCCAATTGTTTGCATGTTTTTTACTGCTGTTTTTGTTGTTGATTTCTAGTTTTAATGCATTGTGATCAGATAGAATGCATGGGATTATTTCTGTTTTCTTATAGTTTCTGAGACTTGTTTTGTGCCCTATAATATGATCAATTTTGGAGAAGGTTCCATGAGCTGCTGAGAAGAATGTATTTTGTGCAGCAGTTTGATTAAATATTCTGTAGACATCAGCTAGGTCTATTTGGTCTATGGTGTGATTTAGTTCTAGGATTTCTTAATTGATTTTTTTGTTTGGATGACCTATCTATTAGTAAGAGGGGGGTATTAAGGTCTCCCACTATCATTGTGTTGGAGTTTATATATGTTCTTAGGTCCTTCAGAGTATGTTTGATGAAATTGGGTGCATTGACATTGAGTGCATACAGGTTGATAATTGTTATTTCCTTTTGTTGTTTTTCCCCTTCTATTAGTATAGAGTGTCCTTCTTTATCTTGTTTGATCAATGTAAGTTTGAAGTCTACTTTATCTGAGATAAGTATTGCTACCCATGCCTATTTACAGGGGCCATTGGTTTGATAGATCTTCTTCCAGCCTTTCACTCTCAGTCAGTGCTTGTTTCTGTCAATGAGGTGGGTCTCCTGTAGGCAGCAGATTGTTGGATCCTCCTTTTTAATCTGGTTTGCCAATCTGTGTCTTTTGATGGAGAATTAAGTCCATTAACATTTAGTGTTAGTATTGATAGGTATATGGTGATCCCTGTCATTTAGTTGTCTTTGTTGTTTAAGGGTTTGGTTGTATGTAGCTGAATCAATGTTACTCTTTACTTTCTTGCCTTTTCTTCTCCTGTGGTTTGGTATTGCCTGCCCTTTTGTTTGCTTTCATTTTCTGTGTGCAGAATTCCTTGGAGAATCTTTTGTAGTGGTAACTTGGTGGTCGTACATTGTTTTAATTTCTGCTTATCATGGAAGACTCTTATTGCTCCATCTATTTTGAATGACAGTTTTGCTGGGTAGAGTATCCTAGGGTTGAAGTTATTTTCGTTTAGTGCCCAGAATATCTCACTCCATGCTCTTCTTGCTTTGAAGTTTTCTGTTGAGAAATCTGCTGTGATTTTAATGGGTTTACCTTTGTATGTTATTTGTTTTTTTCTCTCTTACTGCCTTCAATATTCTTTCTCTAGTCTCTGTGCTTGTTGTTTTAACAATAATGTGTCATGGGGTATTTCTATTTTGGTCAAGGATTCATGTACTTGGATGGGCATAGTTTTCTCCAGATTTGGGAAATTTTCTGTTATTGTTTTTGTTGAATATTTTCCACATTCCTTTTGTTTGCACCTCTTCTCCTTCTTCAATGCCCATGGTTTTCAGATGTGGTCTTTTAATGGAGTCCGTGAGTTCTTGAGTATTCTTTTCACATGTCTTAAGTTGTTTGACTAAACTTCTTCAGTTTTTCTTTAATTACCATTCATCTTCAAGTTTTGAGATTCTGTCTTCTGTTTGTTCTATTCTGCTGGAATGGCCTTCAATTTTGTTTTGTATTTGTTTCCTTCTTTTTTTTGAGGTTTTCCATATTGTGGGTCACTTGCTCTTTAACGTTGTCAATTTTCATCCTTAATTCATTTATCTATCTATTTATGGTGTTCTCTGTTTCATTTTGGTGTTTATTTAGGGCTCCTATGATTTCATTCATTTGTTTTTTGTGTTTTTTCATATTCTTTATTTTTGTCTTTTTGGAATTTCTTGAGTTCCTCTTGTGTGTTTTGGTTGACCATGTCTAGTAACATCTCCATGAAATTCTCAGTGATTACTTGCAGGATTTCTTCTTTCAGAGTGTTCTTGTGGGCTTCTTTGGGTTCTTTGGCATACTTTATCTTTGTTTTGTTGGAGTCTGTATCTGGGTATCCATTTTCTTCATTTCCCTCTGAATCCTGTACTAATTCATTTTTGTGGGGAGAGTGGTTTCCATCCCTTTTTTTGTCTTCCCATATTTCCACTTGGTACTGTTTCTGTCCCTGGACTATGTGTAATTTAGTGTTAGCTAAGTTACAATAGTGAAACTAACAAAACCAAGGAAGAAGAAAAAGAGAAAGAAAGAGAAATAGAAGAAAAAAAAGAGATAACCAAGGAAAACATCAGGGAGAGATGGTGGATGATCAGACAGCAAACCATAAAGCCAAATCTTTAAAGGAAGCAAAAAAAAAAATCACTGGTTCAGGTACAGTGGAATTTCAGTCTTAGTAGTTCTGGCGTTACTCCTTTATCATCTAGTCCTGTCTGTCTGTGTCTCCTAGGCAGATTTGGAGCTCTCCTGTGGTGGGTGGCATGTGGGCAGGGCCCCACGGGCCTGCAGGTGGAGGCCTGTTGTTGAAGGGATCTGATGGGCCTGTGAAGCATAGGCCTGGCAGGCCTGAGGGGTGTGGGCTTGTAGGAGATCATGTAGGCCTGTGGATAGCCAGCCTGGCAGGCCTGAGGGGTGCGGGCTGGCTGAGATCTGGTGGGCCTGTGGATCATGGGCTTATCAGGCCTGAGGGTTGGGAGCTTGGGGGAGATTGTGTGGGTCTGTGGATCATGGGCTTGGCAGGCCTGAAAGGTGCAGTCCCAGCAGAGATTGTGTGGGACTCTGTGGAGATCTGGTGGGCTTGTGGATCACAGGTTTGTTAGGCCTGAGGGGTGGGAGCTTGGGGGAGATCATGTGGGCCTGTGGAGCGCAGGACTGGCAGGGCTGAGGAGTGGGCCAGAGGATTGGAAATCCCACTGCCTGTGGAGCAGTGGCTCCATGGCTTGGTGTGCAGCGCCAGCTATTCTGTTCATAAATCATGGTGTGGAGAAGCCTTCCATGAGCTAGGGGTTCAGAGTGCTGAAGTTTTGGCTATCCCTGGTGCTTTACCACAGCCAAGCGTGTCTCCAGCATCTCAGAAAAGTATCTGGTTCACAGAGCTCATGCAGTCTGTGGCTGTGTCCCAGTCACCATCTTGGATTTCCAGTAAACAAAAATTTTAAAAAACTTTCTCTCCCGGTCCTTGGTCCAATAACAAGGTTATAGTTCAGGACATATCTGGCCAGCCCTGAGAGTGCTATTTTACCCAGCCTCTGGCCTGCTCTTGGGGAGAACTCCTTTTCTGTCACTCTTTTCTCAAAGTACCTGAAAATCCAGTGCCCCTGCTTGGTAGGGTGTTTTAATATTAAGCCTGTTCTCAGCCTATAAGAAATTTAGATTATACTTTAGCAAATGCAAATTTTTTAGGAATACAATCCAAAACTTAAAAATAGATGTGGAAATAATGACATTTCTTTTGTTCTGATACTGAAATCTCATTTGACTCTGAGCTGCTACTTTACCTAATGGAAGATATTCAGTCAAGTACTTTCTATTTTATCCTGTGATTTTATGAGGGTTCATAAATCCTGTTTAAAAATGAGATCAGAATGTCTTTCACTCAACAACATCCCAGCTTCACCATTACATAACATTTTGTACAGAGATATGTGGTAAGCATTTCCAACCCTCCCCTCAAGATCCATAACACTTGAGAACCTCTTCTACAAATTCTCCAGGAAATTGAGGTAAGCAGCAGAAGAAGACCATTCCCAGGCATCTGGGTCTGATATCTTAGATGCCATCTTTCTACAAACTTGTATTTACAAAAAAAGACTGTCTTTCTGTTTTAGATATCAACCCATTCAGTTGTCATAGCCTTGTTCATCAAATATTTCAACCTTTACTTTTTCTCATTCTGACTCTATATGCTATGTGGTTAGACTAATGTTCAAGGGTCAGTTTGTTTGACAGTTAATTTTTAGCTTAAAGAAATTGTTATTCTGTTTTCCTACATCATTTTCAAAGGCATCATAGGAAATAATTCTAACCATTAATCCTATCAAATCTAGTTCAAGTTTCTGAGTCTTCAAAGTAGAGGATAAGATTGGGATGATGGTTAGCTCAGGATTGCTAGCTCCAGGAAAGGAGGGACTTTGTTTATTATGTTCATTCCTCTTTATTTTAAAGTAACTGATCCCCAGTTGAAGTTCTATATATCTGAATGAATGAAAATTCTGCTTTCTTAATCATTTGAACACAATTCTATTGGCTAACTAATGGTGACATCAATCATCTAACTTTTTAGTAAACTGTTTCTTTCCATTCTATAGATGAGAAAACCAAGATTTAAAGTAGTTAATAGGTTTCCTTATCACAAAGCTTGTAGAATGACTTTGAAAAGCAGCTGTATAGAACTCTAAAGTCATTGTCCTTTCCATTACATCATTGTACCTCTGGAAGTAGAGATGGTAGCCAGATCAAGCTACCAGGAATTTTTTTGGCAAAGGTACAATTTAAGGTAAATTTCAAAAGTTGTGTATCACTTCAGCCTAGAAATAGCATTGATAATAACTGCAAAATTGAAGGGGCAAGTTATGATATGCTGTCTTGGGAAAATATTAAGTATAGTAATAAAGTTCAACTTTAGTGTATAAGCTGTAAATTATTGGATGATAAGCAATGAACCTGGAAAAGTTTGACAGATCTTTAAACTTTTAAATATCAGACTGAGGGATAGGAACATTCCTCTATTTTAAGCAGAAGCAAACCAAGGTGTTTAAAGAATTCTTGAAACATGATTCAAGCCATGGTTTAGAATGATGATTCAAGTTGATATGTTCCTCAATTGGAAGTAAAGAAACCAATTAAGAATTATTGATGGAGGGGGTGAATTCAGCTATAATATATTGTAAGAAACTTTGTAAATGTCACAATGTACCTCCAATACAACAATAATATGATAATAAAAAAAGAGAAATTATTGAAAGTAGTATCCATGATGATAGTGATGGTGAGGCTACAGTAAGAAGGAGAGGCAGGTTAAGAAATGAAGCATTAAACAGAAATGGAGGAGTTAAATTCAAGTCTAAGAAGTTTGGGCTTTTGGTTTTGTGGGCATTAAATTTGCATTGGACCATCCTAATGTAGATGAGCAGCACACAGTTGGAAGGTGAGTCTGTAGTTTGAAAGTCTCAGCTACTTTCACCTATTTGGGATCTTTCTGCAGAAAAGTTGTCATTGAAAATATGGAGTAAATGAGATTATCAGAGGCAAAAGTAAGAAAAGTAAAGACTTAAGCAAACTTCAGGCAGGAAGATTTAGGGGCCAGAAGGAGGAAGAAGAAGCCTCAAAGTAGACAGAGAAGGCGTAGTTGGAAAAGTAAGTAGTTATTACCTTCCTCAAGGGGTTATTTCTGCAGTTTCAAGACTGAGAACTACTGTCTTGGTTTAATGATAGAAGATTATGAAAATAGCAAGACAGAAGTAAGTTAGTAAATACATATTAAGCCAAGGCAAATTTGATGAGCTGGATACAATTTTTTTTGTGACTATTGACTCTTAAAAACTTTTTTTTTTAACAATGCTACTTCAAACTTGGTTCATTTTCCTTTTTCCCCCTTACTTAAATAAAACTAGGTGGGCTAAGTCTAGACAATATTGATGGACAATGGATTTCTAGTGAATCGTTACTGCAGAACATTTAGGAATAGTCTTCCAAGTCAAGTTTTAGACTCGCTAAAAATGTGACTTCAATTACTAGCAACAGAAGTACACTTTGAATTAAAAATACAGCCAGAGCTGGGTGTGCTGGCGCATGTCTACAATCTCAGCTTCTCAGAAACAGAAGCAGGAGGATCATGAATTCAAAGATCAGTGTGGTCAAACGTAGTAAAAACCTATCTCAAAAACAAAAAGGCTGAGGGACATGGCTGAAGTGGTAGAGTGATTGCTTAGCATGGTGGTATGACCTGGGTTCAGTACTGCAAAAAAAAAAGAAGGAAGTCAATTAATGACATGACTGATGATGGATGTTGCAGCAATTAAGTCACTCTTTTATTTTTTCAATATAGATGATCTCTGATTTAGGATTTTTTGACTCAACAATGGTGTGAAAGTGATATAAATTCTGTAGAAACCATACATCACATTTTGAATTTGGGACTGACTGTCCTGACTCTGGGCAGCATAGGTGAGTTGTAGCTCTTTGTCATCCAAGCAATCATGAGGGTAAACAACAGTGCTCTATAGTGTACTATAATGCCAGTATGGTCTGTGCATTAGATGGATTTTGGATTTGTGATATCTTTGCCTTATGATGAGTTTATTGGGACATAACCCCATGATAAGTCAAGGAACATCTGTATTTAAAATTACATTTATGAGTACATTGTCATGAAGATGACTATAAATAGTATTATTTGTTTTCTTTAACCCTCTGATTTTAAAAGAAATTAAAAAATTTTTATGAGCCCCTAAAAGTATTGTGGGCCCTAGGTACTGTATCCCTGTGCCATATAGGTAAGTTGGTCCTGGAACCTACACCATAAAAGTACACATAAAGCTTCTAAAACATACCTCACTTTACCCATTCTTGTATTTAGATTTCAGTTTCATAACTTGTATAATTTTTGCAAAAAAAAGCCACATATAAGAACCAGGGTATACTTTTTGAAGTTCATGAGCCACCAAAGATGTTTTCTCCAAATAATTCCTCAAAGACATAAAGTCTTCCTGTTTAAAAGATGATGGATTCCTCAGAACAATAGCCAGGACAAGAGGAGGGAGATAACATAGACCTGAAACTACCAGCTAGAAACAAGGGATAACAAAGGCAGAAGGTGTACAGGTGGTACCAGAATCAATAAAACAGGTCCAATCTTTAATTAATTTAATGCCCAAACTCCTTGCCATGGCCTACAGGTCTGATCCTATACCATTCTCTCCTCCTTTGACCTCTCTCTTTCCCTTTTGTCATGCTGCCTTTCTTACTGTTTCTCAAACACAAGCACACTAAGTTCACTCCAGCCTAAAGGCCTTTGCGGTGATACTTTCCCCACACGGAAGTACAGATGTTTCCCTCCTCTTGTTCCCTCTGATCACATGTCACCTCCCAGCGAGTCTTTTCTTAACAACCCTTCTCTTGCCACTGTGGTACAACATAACACCATGGTATTATTTTCTTCATAGCACTTACGCCTGCCAGAAGCCATCTTGATAATTTATTCCTCCATTTATTGTTTTACTCCTCACATGGTTGTGGAAGACAAGTTTATCTTCTTAACTTGTACCTCCTCAGTGCCTAGAACAGTGTCTGCCATTCAAGAAATACTAATCAAGTGAGTAAATTGAGCTTAATTGAACACTTCCTCCTGAACCCTCCTTCTGCCTCAGGCCACTCAGTTCATAGCTCTGACTCTACTAGAGGACCTTTCCCTCTTAGGAACCTAATTCAACAGCTATTTGAACTTAATATATCAAAAAATAATAATAATTATAAAATATATTTTGTACAACTAGCTAGCTAAACATCTTTTCTTTCTTATTTTTCCTTTTGCTTACTGGTACTAATGCACTTTGTATGAATATGTACATGGTATGATTAACTAGTGGAAAATCCATGGTTACATAAAACCTTTGTGCTACACCTATAACTTGGGTAACAGTTTGGGTGAAGTGACATATACACTGCATCCAATGGTCATGTATTTGCTTCTCAAAAGTGGAGGGGATATCAGAAAATACAATGCTGAGCACTTAAAATTATAGTCAGTATCATTATACTGTAGGGCCTATTTCTCAAGCCACAGGGAAGTTTTTTATCTGCCTCAATACATACTTTCATTCTCTACAGGGCAGTAAATGGTCATTAATTGATAATACTCAGATCTAAAAATCAAGCATAGAAAGATGAACTTCCAAGGCCCACAGTACTGGTAGACCAATTTTTAATTCAGTTGCTAATTCTGCTAAAGCCATTTCAGTGTTCCACTCTCCCTGGTCACAGTTATCTGTGCATTCAGACGTGCACCCACAAACCCAACAGTCTGGAAGTATTTATGGTTATGTTTTCAGTACTGTGCACAAGTGAGTTAGTCAGTTTTCTGTCACTGTACTGAATATTTGATATAATCAGCTTATAAAAAGAAAAGATTTATTTTGATTTACAGCTTTGGAGGTTCCAGTCCATGATCAGGCTGATGCATTGTTTTAAGTTCTCTAGTAATGGATGGCAGTAAGTAGCAAGGAGCAAATGGAGTAATGGAGTAGCAAACCAGTAAAAGAGAGGAAGAGATCAGCACTCCACGGTCCCCTTCAGGGGCACTTCCCCAATGTCATTAAGACTTTCCATAGGCTCCACCACCTCCCAATACCACTGTGGACTAGGGATGAAGCCTTTAACACATGGGCCTTTGGGGGGATTCCTGATCAAAACCACAGCACTGAGCTTTGGAGATATAAAGTAAAATGTATGAAATCGTTCTTGTTCTTGGAGAGCTTATAGTTCACATAAGAGACAAAATTACTAGACATAAAAGAGTAAAAACCTATAGTGTATTATCAACTCAAAATTTGTGTTTTCTAGAGCTATTAAGTGAATTGAGGAAATGTGATGACACAATACTAATGTTAAAAACCTGGAAACAAATCTTAACAAATAGTACATCCTCAAGTATGGTGGGAGTCTCAGGGAAGGGAAGGAAATTGAATGTGTTTTATGGAAGGTATATGATCAGAATAAAATAAACCAAAATTGTTAAAAAAAAAAAAAACTAAAGAACAAAATACAATGACATGAGGGAGCTCTAGAACTCATTTTCCACATAAGAAAAAGCAGTATTTCAGGCAAATGAATAAATGCATAAAGAAAGATTGAATATGGCTTGTTTGTGGACTTTGAGGAGACTTGATTAAATTAGAGTCTATGTTTGGAAAAAGTGGGAAATAAGGTTGGTTAGCAAATGAGAACATATCATCAAGACATTGAGTGTCAGGTAAGACTAGAGGCATTTAGATTTGTTTGAACAGAATACTTGGAATTATATTAGTTCATCTTCTCCCCATGTCCCAGTTTGTAGAGAAAATAAAAGACCTCTTTTGAATAACTTCTTCTTGGAAGTCTTCTGTTTGTAGTAATGACAGTCAAAACTCTCTGAAGGTATGCTAAGAATAGTGGCTGAAACCTCAAGCTGAGATTTTTAGCATTTATATGGCTTTTTTCTGCTATTTTAAAACTTAAATAATTTGGTTTGGAGGAATGAGAGAAGTGATCTCTAATGAGAGGTGACTTTTTACAGACAATGAATGTATTTTTCGTGTCAGTTCATTTTAGGACACAGTTATTTTTTCAACTATGGTAAGCAGATTTTGGTTTGTCTCAGAATTTGGAATAAGAATATATTGTTTGCAACTGGACAATACATGGCTTGAATTTTAATTTTTTTAATTTAAATATTATTTCTATCCCCCTATAGCCTAAATTATTTCAAAGGAAAGAAGAAAAATTGTAGAGCCAGCAATATGGATTAATTAGGATAGACTAAGATAAGTTGCTGTCAAAAATTTACTCTCAAACCGGGTGCTGGTGGCTCATGCCTGTAATCCTAGCTACTCAGGAGGCAGAGATCAGGAGGATTGCAGTTCGAAGCCAGCCTAGGCAAATAGTTCATGAGACCCCATCTCCAAAAACCCTTCACAAAAATAGGACTGATGGAGTGGCTCAAGGTGAAGGCCCTGAATTCAAGCCACAGTTCCATGAAAAAAAAAAGAAAGAGAGAAAGAGGGAAAGGAAAGAGAGAAAGAGGGAAAGAAAGAAAGAAAGAAAGAAAGAGGGAAAGAAAGAAAGAAAGAAAGAAAGAAAGAAAGAAAGAAAGAAAGAAAGAAAGAAAGAAAGAAAGAAAGAAAGAAAGAAAGAAAGAGAAAGAAAGAAAGAAAGAGAAGAAAAAGAAAAAAATTACTCTCAAATCTCAGTGGCTTAGTGAAGCAAAGATTCTTTCCATCATGGGTTGGCAGAGGTTCTGTTCCACATCATTGCTTAGGTATCCCTGTTGACAGTGTCATCACCTGCAGTTCAATCATCTAGAACACATGATCTCCTTGGTCCTTACATCAAGGAGGAGAACATGAAATTCACACACTGGCCCTTCTGTGTAAATGGAGCAGAATTGGTCGCACAGCTCTACTGACCAAGGCATCTAAGAAATGTCATCTTCCATGCACCCAGGACGAAGAGGAGAGCTAGAGTCTAGTGGGCCCTGGTAAGTTCTACTGTGACAAGACATTGAGACAATGTGCTTCATGTTTTTTAATCTTCATGAAAGCTGTGAGAAGTAATAATATCCACATTTTTCAGATTAAAAATAAAAATAAAAACAGTATGATAAGATAGAAAAATGTTGGGTTAGAGGTTCTAGGTTTGAATCTCAGTTCTGCTACCTATTTGTTGTGTGACAAATCAGGTGACTTTTCACTCCTGTGATGGTTTTCCAGACTTATTGGTGTTCAGTGCCCTCCTGCTGTCTGCCATAGCAATCAGCACTACTCCCCCTCATTGCAGTTGTGGTATGAGGACTGTTAAAATGGTAAATTTCTTGAGGAAAGGGGCCATCATTACTTATAACTTACCCCTTTGCTTCATCCAGTAACTGGCACTGGGTAAGCATTCAATGTACCTTAAGTATATTCATAATGTAAAATCATAACCACCAATCTCCAGAACTCTTTTCATCTTGTAAAACTGAAATTTTGCCTATTAAACAATAACTTCTCATATTTCTCTCCCCTGAGCCTGTGGCAACCACCATTCTACTACATTTCTAAAAATTTGACCATTTTAGATACCGTGTGTAAGTGTGAACATGCAGCATTCATATTTCAGTGGATATTTAGGTTGTTTCCACTTCTTACTTGTTGTAAATAATACTGAAATGTACATGGGTGTGCAAATATCTTCATATTCAATTTCGAGTCTATTACTCAGAATTGGGATTTTGGACTATATAATATTTCTGTTTTTAACTTTTGTTAACTTTGTATATTATTTTCCATACTGACTATATTATTTTACATTTCTTCTAGCAGTTCATAAGGGTTCCAGTTTCTCCACAGCCTTGCCAATACATGTTAATTTGCTTTTGTTTTATTTTGTTTTTATTTTTGATAGTGACCATCCTAACCAGTGCAGATGATATCTAATTGTGGTTTTGACTGCAGTTCCCTAATGATTAGTGATAATAAGCATCTTTTCATTGGTCATTTGAATATCTTCAGTGTCTATTCATGACATTTATTTATTTTTAAATTGAGCTGATTGGTTTTTTGTCATTAAGGTAGAAGAGTTCTTTATATATTCTGAATATGAACCCCTTATCAGATACATGTTTTGCAAATATTTTCTCCCATTTCTTGGGTTGCTTTTTCACTCTTCATTTATTTCCTGTTTTGTTCAGAAGTTGGCAAATTTGATACAGTTCCTTTTGTCTATTTTTGCTGTGGTTGCCTGTGCTTTTTGTCACATCACAGAAATAATTGCAAATACAACGCCATGAAGATTTTCTTCTATGATTTTTATAGTTTCAGAATCTGCATTCAGACTTTTTAATACATTTTGAGTGAATTTTTGTATGTGTTACAAGGGTCCAATTCCATTATTTTGCATGGAGCTATCCAGTTTTCCCCAAAACTTTTTGAAGAGATTGTACATTCTCCCTTGTACAGACTTGGCCCTTTTATGAAAAATCATTTGATCACTGTCCTTTGAGATTTCATATGAACTTCAATTTCTTAGAAGAGTTTAAAAAGGATTGATATCTTGTAATTTTTTTAGTAGAACTCTCAAGTGAAGCCATCTGATCTTGGACTTCTTTTCATCTGAAGATATTTTCTAATTTTCCTTGTGATTTCTTGCTAGGCCAATTGATTATTCAAGACAGTGTTGTTTAATTTCCACATATTTGTGAGTTTCTCAGTTTTCCTTTGGCTATAGAATTCTTGTTTCATTGTATTGTGGTCAGAAAAAATACTTTGCATGATTTCCATCTACTTAAAATTTTTTGGATGAGTTTTATGATCTAACATTTGATCTGTCCTGGAAGAGTTCATGTGCCCTAAAAAAATAATATATATTCTGCTGTTTTGGGGTGGAGCATTCTTTAAATTTAACAGAAAATAATCCATGTGCCTTTAAAAATAATGTGTAATCTGCTGTTTTGGGGTGGAGTATTCTTTATGTTTGTTATGTCCAAATGTTCTACAGGTTGTTCAAGTCCACTGGTTACCTGTTGATGTGCTGTCTGTTTGATCTCAAACAGACAATCCCTCATTGAAATTAATGTATTGATATTCCATGCTATTATTTCTTCTTGCAATTCTGTCAGTGTTGGCTCTATATATCTGGGTGCTCTTCTGTTAGGTGCAGCTATATTTATAATTTACATCTCCCTGGTGAATCACTCTTTTGTGTCATTCTGTAATGTCCTTCTTTTCATAGTATTTGATTTTAAGTGTATTTTGTTTAATAAGAGTGGCCACACTTTGCTCTATTTTGGTTATATCTTGCATAGAATAACTTTTTTCCATGCATTCACTTTCATCCTGTGAATAATGTTAGACTCTTACAGGCAACATATAGTCGGACCATTTTTTAATCCATTGGCTATGCTGTGTCTTTTGATTGGGGAATATAACTTATTCACATTTAAAGTAATTAATGAGAAAGGGGTAGAGCACAATGGCTCAGTAAAACTGTCCAACGATCATCCCCCCACAGAAGCATCAATTTGAACAACTAACTACACCTAAAAAAAACTTTCACAAGAGCCAAGGAAACAACATCAATAATTACAATACTTAGTTTTGGCATAATAATAAGAAAAGATGCATTGAAAAGGTGGGAAGGACAGTTTTAGATTACCCACATCACTACTACCTTAATCCTAGATAGTGCAGTATGGAGGCACTGTCTGCTTGGACCAATAAAGGAGAAATAAGTGTAGAACTTTGCTTTGAAATCCATTATCAAGCCTGCCACAGGAAAAACCAGCACTAGGCAGAATCCCTCAGTTGCTGAGACCATGACAGTAACTTCAGGCAGAGGCTCTAGACCTGTCCCTGTTGTAAAGCAGAAACCCCTCGTTCTGATGGGATGGACTCAAATCAGGGCCTGTATCACTGCTAGCTGACTAGAACAATAAACCTCAGTGGCAGACAGGCCATATTGGCCACAGGATTTAGGCATATCCCAGTGTTGTAATGGTTTAGTAGTCATGGGCTTCACAAGTGGCCAATGACTCTGCTCATGGCAATCCTGGGTTTAGGGTGTGACCTCACCAGTAAACCTGACCTGAATCTTTAGATGGACTTATTGCTGAAGGAAGCTTCCAAGCAAAGCCAGACTTTGAAGAGTGGATTGAATGCCTATGTCAATGTGCAAACACACTGATGTTTGGCCAGAAGAATCATGCCAATGAAGAAAAAATAGTATCACTGTATAGAAAAATAAGATATCAGAGACTAATCCTAAAGAGAGGGAGATTGAAGAATCATTTGACAAAGAATTCAAAATAACTATTTTATAAAGACACTCTGAAAACCTCAAAAAAATACAGAGAAGAAATTCAGAAATTTATAAGAAAAATTTAATAGAATAAAGAAGAATGAAATTAATGTTATTTTCACAAAAATGAATGGAGCTAAAGCTTGTGTTAAGTGAAATAAACCAGACTGAGAAAAACAAATATTACATATTCTCTCTCATATGAGGAATCTAGACCTATATGAATGACACCAGTGTAAAAACGGGGACTGTTTAGAGTGGGAACCAATGTGAGGGAAGAGGGTGAAAGTAGAAGGTAAAGGAGATGAATATGATAGAGGAATAATAAAATCTATTAAAAGTTTTAAAAAGTGGCAAGAAGGATAAGAAAGAGTAATGGGGGGGATTCGATCAAAGTACATTATATGCATGTATGGAAATATCACAATGAAACACTTTTGTATAATTAACATATGCTAATAAGAAATTAAAAAACAGAAGTCATAGAACAGTAAATACAGTGAATGAAATGAAAAATGCATTAAACAGAACTAACAGCTAAATTGATCAAGCCGAGTAAAGAATTCTCAAACTTAAAAGAAAAATTAACTGAAAATATACCACCAGAAGAGAAAAAAGTGAAATGAAAAGGAATAAAGAAGGCTTATGAAATTCATGAATGAGGTAACATCTAAAGAGCAAAATGGTTAGGGTGCTTAAGGGGAGAAGGGGAGATGTTGGTTAAAGCAAACAAAAGTTAGGAGGAATGAATTTCAAGATACCTATTTTATGTGAGAAGGCTATAGTGGATGACATACTCTTGAAAAATGCAAAGAGTGGGTATTATGTGCTATTATCACAAATGATAACTATATGAGATAACACATTTGTTAGATCTAACAATTTCACAATGTAGATGTATGTCAAAATGTTATATACATGATAAAAAATGCAATGCTCATATTAAACAAATTAACCAATTTGAAAGGCAATTACTGACAGAGAACAACATTCAATTGCCATACCCTAATTGCTTCCTGTATGCCATATTTATTTTTTTTCTCTTTTCCTCTCTTGCTGCCTTCATTTGTGTTTAGTTGATTATTTTGACATTTTCCTTTTCCATCTACAGGTATTTACTTTGTGGTTATCATTAGAATTATATAAAAATATTTCAGTTATAATAATCTATTCTATTCTGATAACAACTTCAATCACATACAAAAATTCTACCCCTCTACATCTCCCTCCTCCATTTTATGTCACAATGGCATAAACTATATCTTTTTATAATGTGTACCCATTAACATGATTTTAGAGTTACAGTTATCTTTTTATACTTTGTTCTACATGGATTAAACATGACTTAAGTACCACCATTATGTTGTTAAAGGATTGTATAAATGATTATATATTTACCTTAGCAGAAAGCTTTTTATTTTCAAATGCTTTCAATTTTTCTGTCCAGCATCCTTTCATTTCAACTTGAACAACTTACTTAGCAACTCTTGTAAGACAGGTCTAGTAGTGATGAACACTATAGCTTTTTTTGGTGGTACTGGGGTTTGACCTCTGTGCTTTGTGCTTGTGAGGTAGGTGCTGAACCACTTGAATTATGCTTCCAGCCCTGTCTTATCTGTTTTTTAAGGAGAATTTTTCTGGATAAAGTGTCCTTACTTGGCCATATTTTTTTCTTTGAGCACATTAAGTATATCCTCCCACTTTACTGGACTATAATGTTTCTGGTAAATCTATTTTTAATCTTAGGAGAACTGTTTTATATGTGGTGAGTTGATTTTTTCTTGCTGCTTTTAAGATTATCTCTCTCATTGGCTTTGAATTTTAATGCTTTGTGTATAATATGTCTAGTTGTGAGTATCTTTGGATTTGTCAAAATAAGAGTCCTTTGAGAATATTTAACATCCTTCCTCAGATTTGGGAAGTTTTTAGCCACTATTTTTAAAATAAACTTCCTGTTCCAGTATCTCTCTCTTCTCCTTCTAGAATTTTCATAATGCCTTTATTGTTCTGTTTGATGTCCCATAAACATTTCTCAGTCTTTCATTGTGTTTATCATTCTTTTGCCATTATTGTTTCTCTCTTCAATAATTTCAAATTATCTATTACTGAGTATGCCAATTCTTTTCTCTATTTGATCAAGTCTGCAGTGAAATTTTCAATTCAGTTATTTTATTCTTTAGCTTTAAAATTTCTGTTATTCATTTTCTAGTTTCTGTCTCTCTATTGACCCTCTCATTTTGTTCACATATTATTTTCCTACTTTTGTTTAGTTGTCTGTCTTCTTTTGTATCCCATTGAGATTCTTTAAGACAATTATTTTGAATTCTTTGTCAGGTAATTCAGATTTCTATTTCTTTATTATTGTTATTTGAAATTCTTTTTAATCCCACAAAATAACCAATTTATTGTAGGCTAGTGAGGATTCAAATGGTAGAGTATCTACAGGTTTCTCAATTCCATCATTCTTCCGATGGTTGACTTGACTGTGTCAGAAAGAGTGGTATTTATTAAGACCAGGCACCACTGCCAGATATTCTTTTCATGCAGGAACCACTGTGCCAGATTCCCACAGCTGATCTCTTCATTTTGGTTTTACCATAGAAGGAGCAAATGTACTTGGTGTGCAGGCTGATTTCAACTTTCTTCACTATTTTCTGGAGGGAGACATCATAGTGGGTCCCTTATTTACTGAACCTTCTAGTCTTCTTGGTGAATCAGGCCCAAACCCAGAGAGGGACTGAAGTTTTAGTTTAATTCTTTAATTCGGCCATGTTTCCTTGTTTTTTCATGTTCCTTTTTTGTTATATTTTTGCATTTGAAACACAATCATTATAAATTGTTTTCATTCAGGGGAAGACCAATCATCCTACCTAGAGATTCTGGTGGCCTCACAAACCTTTTACAGGGATGTTTCTTCTCTTGACATATGTAAGTAAGTTTCCAGTGAGAAAGGTCTGATGGTTTGTTTTTTTTTTTCAGGAATTTGTAATCTCTTTGTCCAGTGTCTACAGTACTGGAAGATCTCTGGTACAGTCACAATTCACCAGGCAGTCTTGCTATTCTCAGAATCCCCCAGGCATTGAAAGGGTACTGGTTCCCTGTCAATTCTCCACGTTAGTATAGACAGAGGTCATTTCTCTGGAAGCTTCCACAAAATTGGAATGGATACAGTCCAACCTATTTTCCTCCCCAGGGAGAAACAAACATTGGACTTTTTCTCTAGACCATAATCTGTATCATTTTTGGGAAGGAGCTGACATGCATCAAATGAAATGTCTTTTCTTACTCATGTTTATATGGCTGTTCTTGACTTTGTGCTTGACTGGGGTACTTCAATTTCCTAACTGATTCCGGGAATTGTCATAAAGGTTTTTTGAATTGTATATTGTTTTTAAGTCAGTATTTCTGTGGAAGAGCAAAGTCTAAGTCTTCCTCTTCTGACATCACACCTAATATTTTTAAAGTCATAACAGTCAATTTTAAAGACTGTACAAAGGCGACTTATAAGTGAGGAAAGAAAATTTTTGAAGAGACTCATGAAGTTAAGCCAAAATTTTAATTCTTAAAGTTGTTGGTTTATCATTAAATAGAAAATTAACAACACTGTGTAGCATTCAAGGAAAATGGAATTAATAATAGGGGAGCAATAATAGACATTTTAGGACTTATGTTACTCAGTTTTCTGTCACTGTAACAAAATAACTGAGATAATTAACTCATAAGACAAAACTAACTTATTTTGACTCCCAGTTTGGAGGTTCATGTCCATTATTGGCTGGCCCTTTGGGTTTGGATCTGTGGCAAGGCAGCACATAATGACAAGAGGGCAGACCGAAACTGCTCACCTCATGGTCAGGAAAAAAGAAAGAGAAGAAAGGGCCAGGGTCCCACAATCCCCTCTGAGGTGTAACCCCTGTGATCTAAGACTTCCCACTGTGCTTCACTTCCTGAAGGTTCCACCACTCCCCAATTTTACATGCTCACATCATGTCAGCTTCACCTTTACCTCCCCCACAAAACCCAAACCATTTTCCCCTGCTCCATCCTCCATATTGAGTAAAAACAGTACTTTTTCCAGTCACTTGAACTACAAACTTTCCTGTGTATATCACCATTTTCAATAATATCAATCTACCCTGCTATTTATTTTTGTTTACCTCATAAATATATTGGGAGAAATCTATTTCCTTTTATTCATCTTCATTGTCCCTGATGTCACAAAGTCCTCTACTGCACACCATGTTACAAAGTTCAACCATGAATACTCAGGTGAATACACTAAAGTAATTCAGGTAGCTAGGCATGATGGTATATGCCTATAATTGCAGCACTCAGGAGGCAGAGGCAGGGACAGTGATACCCTGCCACCAAATAAAAGTTCCTTCATCATCCACCATGTGGCTACTACTCTTCCTAGAAATTGGTGTCCTTGCCACAGGACTCCCCCATGTGTGATCTCTTTTCCACATTTACATTATGTCTATTCATACTTCTATGTCCTATATATTCTCTCTGGTCAAATACATTTAGTATCTCTCTTTTCACCTATTACTCAGCCTTCAAACTCATCTCGCTTCTTCTGTGGAGAATTTCTGGATGATTCTTTTCTTTTGTGCTCTATTTATATCACAGTTTACTTGCTTCTCAAACAGTGGTCCATTCATAAGAATATCCACAGCCTAGGAACTTGTGAGAACTCTCAGAAGCAGTGGGACAGAATCCCCAGGCCTACTCCACACCTACTGAATCACAACATGCAATTTAGGGAGATATCAGGTAGTTCCTTCACACATGAAAGTTTGAGACTGGCTGTGATTGACAATATTTTGAAAGGTTTGGATATCTATCTTTTATGCTAAACTCTGAGTTCCTGCACTTGAGAGCCACTTATTTCGTTTTTGATTTCCCTAGAATGATGTCAGTTTATGATAAGCACTGCATGTATGTTCAGTGAGAAAATGGAAACAGATGGTTCAGTGGTCATCTAAGTAGGAGTGACAAAGCCAAAACTCCATAGATTTCTCCTACTACCTTGTTATGCTACTAATTAAATATCTTTTCCATTTCTAAATCTCAGACATACTGAAAGATATAATTAAAAGACTATTTTCAATGACTCTAGAACATGAAGTTTTCACTTGACACTTACTTGAATATCTTTGTATTGTGTCATTTAGCCTCTATCTGTCAGAACAAATGGGAAACACAGTAATTGAACTTCTGCTCAATTCAAATTTTAAAGAGCATCTGCCATGATGAATGAAAATATATTCGTGTTTTACAGTGTGCTTCAAATTAGTAGGTCCTGAATTACAGTCTGATAAGCCAAGATCAATGAACATGTTTATTTCAATGTAAAGGCAAAGGCATTAACTGAAAAACAAAAAGGTAAGAAATAATTAGAAATATGGTCAACTTACCAATTCGATTTTTCTTATCTAGTGTAATAACTTACTTGTATCACTAGGAATATTTTTATAATACATTTATTTAAGTGTGTGATATATGACTAAATTTTCTACTTTGAATTATGTATATGAATATAGATACATATATCAGCTATGAGGAAATTTTACCTTTAAGAGGAGAGATGACCAAAGAAGCAAGCAGTTACAATGGCCTTTCACAAAGGCAGGAGCAAACACGGAGCATTTTCTATGGTCTGAATGTTTATGTTCTCCCAAAACTATTGTTGAAATTCTAGTCTCCAAGGTGATGCTTTTAGGAGGTAGTACTTTTGAGAAGTGATTAGGTCATGAGAGTGCAACCTCACAAATGGAATTAGTGTCCTTATAAAGAAGCCCCAAAGAGCTTCTTGATTCACTGTCTGTGAAACAAGGATCAGACCTTCACCAGACATTGAATCTGCTGGTGCATTTATCTTGGACTTCTCAACCTCCAAAATAGTAAAAACTCAATTTCTGTTGCTAGTAATCTAGGCAATTTGTGGTATTTTGTTATAGCAACTTGAATGAACTAAGAGAGTACAAAAGGGCATCTAGTTAGGAAAAGGACCTGGCCCTGGTTTGGAGGCCAGAAAACCCTTTGCAGAAAAATTACTATAAGAAGAGAGCAGCATTTTTCTCAGCTTTCACAATCACCTTAAGCAAATTATAGATAATGTATATAGATAATATATTATAGATAATAAAACTGAAGGAGCCTGTGCCCCAGGTTTTATAAGACACAGATAATATGTATGCTTCTTTGCAAAGTTCTTCTTAAATGATACAACGATGTTGTCTGAATATGTTCTGTGAAATAAAATTCTCAGAAATCTTGAAAAGGAACATAGAGTAACAGATGGATTAAAGGGTCTACATAACATGTCTGTCATATTTATAGCAGATAAGAATGTCCCTTGGAGGTTGACATAATGCAACCTTCAAAAATGGCATGTATTTTTCAGCAAGTTTTGTATAAGATTGGTCTTGACCCTTGTAGGTTAAGGACCACTGGAATAGTTTCTTCAGAAAACCTATTATGTTCACATAAGTCACTGATGTGATCTCTAACTTCACTTAATCTTATAAAAATATAAGAGGTTTGTTTTTGTTTACATGTTCATAAAACTTGGAAATTAAAGGAGTACATACATCATAGGTAAACACGATCTCATGTACAAAATGTTAAGACCAGCCAGGCTAAAATAACTAATATCATTTTGAAGCTTAGAGAATGATATATTTTTCTAAAATATATAGAAAACAATACTAAAATATTAGGAATTATAGAAGAATAGAGAAGTTTAAAAAATAATCCTAGTAGTAATGTGTTTTATCATTTTTATACTTAAATTATATAATAAATAACATATATTATGCAGCCTTCATTCATCAGAGGCAATGGCATGTGTAAGCAGGTGGCCTTTGGTAGGAAAAGACCTGAGTTCAAACCCCAGTTCCATTTCTAATTGGCAAAGTGCACTTGGACAATGCAACTGTCTTTTTATACTTTAGTTTCTGCCTCAAGCAAGTAGATGCAAAAATATGTCTATATCATAAAGTTAAATAAAATATACATTAATTATTGTTAGGACAACCATTTTAATATCTGCCCCTGGAAGAAGAATTTTAATACAATGAAATTATTACCTCCTTGATTTTTTTGCCTCCGTCAGTTCATTAAGTAGATCATTATTACTGATCTGTTGAGCTATGATTTTTTTTCAATCTTGGCACGTCAGTAGAAAACTAAATTTTTTCAAACAACACTGTTATTTATGAAATTTACCTATCATCTGCAGTAAATCTTCAGCTACCCAGTAAACTTCAGTTGTTTCTGTGTGAAAAAATACAATCTGTGTACTACCATAGTTGGGGCCCTAATGCAGCTGGTTGAAAAGCAATTTTTGAATGTGCATTCTTTTTATATGACCTTTCTTGTGCAGCCAATCCCCCAGCAAAACAGTGGTAGCCAGATGGACTGTAAGCTTCACTGAATGAAGTCCTGTTGTGATCTGGTATTGGCTTAAGGAGTTTGGAGCACATCCAGTGGTCACACCGAGGTCCTCTCTGGGAATTTCCCTTTAACACAGACATGACTCAGGAAAGTAAATAAAACCTAAACTCTGAATAACTGTTTTTGGAAGAACAGTCACTGTTGAATGTCTATTTCAATTGTATGAGTTCTCTGTCATAATTCTATTTAGAAATTTGGTCCATTCTATAACAAACTGTGCAATTTTTTGCAAAATAGCTTTTTGTCCAAAATGCAAACATGTTCCTCTGAATTCACAACTCATTACTTTGTTTTAAAAGTTCTGTATCTTATTCATAAGTGAATTTTGGAAGACACTCAATGAAATCTCCAAAGATTTGGTCTTGATTGAGCATTGGTTACCAAAAGATTGATGAGGGAATTACCTATTAGCATTTCATCTGCAAAACTCCATAGCAGTTGCATTATGAAAGGGGAAGTCAGTCAATTCTTGACATCACCTTTTCCTCCAAGAATATTTGCTGTCTTTCTCAATGTAGAGAGAAAAGTTCCTGTGTTGACTTGAAAGGATTGGCTTATCTTCAGAGGTAACAAATAGGCCACTGAAAGAATGGCCTCAATGAGGTGAGTTAAATACAAAGTTTTCAAATTTCTTCATAGAGAAACTTGAAACTTGGAACTAAATCTTTCATAGCAGGAATAGCAGGATTTTTTTTTCAGTGCTAGAAACTGAACCCAGGGCCTTATACATATATATATGCTAGGCAACCACTCTACCATTAAGATATATCCATAGCCTTCATAAAAGGATTTCTGTACCAAGGATATACAGTCTCTTAAGAAGGGTGGTTGATCAGCTTGCTAATGTCTAGTCTACAGGCTTTCCAGACAGTCAAACTGTGTTGGAGTTGAGAATGCAAAATAAGGCTAAGTTTTTAATAAGTCCAAATTTCTGCTCCCCCAATGGAAAATTAGATGCATAACCATTAAATTTAACCAACTTATAAAATAATTTTTAATTACACACTCCCATGAAACAATCCATTGGCACTTTAAAAAAGTTATCCAACTTGGTTCATTAGGAGTTTCTTTAAACTAGTGCAGTAGTTCTGCCAAGTCCTAGGCATATGGCTCCACCATGTGGATGAGCCTCTGCAAATAACCCTGGCAATAATTTTTTTTTTAAATAGGGAGGAGGAAGTTAAAGTTAGAATGGAAATTAGAGGTCAAAGGTCAAACCCTCAATTCGTAAATGAGGGGAGGACTAGAGAGGCTAAATAATTAATCTTAAGTTAAACACACCAGGGCTGGAACTGCAGGGCTCTTTTTATTAGAGCAGTCACTTGAAGTAATTCATACTGTTAATTCACCCATTCAGTCATTTTAGTTATTAAATAATCAGATTAAGCATGTTCAGTGGTTGTTTGCTTTACTTTGTGTATGCATAATCTAAGCCCCTTTCCTATTTCGGAAGAATTTTGTTGTATAAACGTGGTGAGGCAAAGCCCCAGTTCCTTCTAGGGAACAGAAAAAAAACTCTCACCTCAAGAGCTAAGGTATATGTTTGGCCAACAGATGCTCTATGCAGGAATGTGTGATCTGTGGTAAATGACAGGTAAGGAGTTGTTCTGGAAACAGCAGATCAGTTCAGTCAAGCTGTCAGTGGCTTTGGTACATTTCATGCCAACTGCAGCAGCAGCAGCAGCAGCACTGAGGATCCAGTTGGTATCACTGCTAGTGGCAATGTTGTATCTGGTTGTTCCTAAGGTATGAGCTTTGATATGTTACCTGCCTCCCAGTCTCTAATTCAATCCTATTTCCTAAACTTGCTTCTGTAGCCGTCCTCTAGACTCTATGAGCTAACTGATGTCATCCTATTGTTCCAATGTCATCCTTTTCTGTTTAGTAGGACCAGAGTTGTTTTTTCAAGGCATTGACTTAAACAAAAATTGTCATCAATAATGAGTTGCAAAATAGAACCACAGAGAAACTGGCAGAATCCAGAGTTTTTGCCTGGCCTTGTTGAGACTGAAAGAATTTCAAATCATAGTCACTTGAGGGATAAAATTTAGATTCCATCTAAATTTGCATGATCCTGCATGCTAAAGTGAATCAGCTAATAACTATTTCTCATGGTCACCTAAATGAACTGCAGTTGCCAAGCCATGCCGTATACTGGTCTTTTGAGCCAGCCCAGTCTAGGTACCAGACTTGTGAGTGAATGGCTTTAAGATGTTTCTAGTCCACAATCAGAATCATCCCCAGGCTTTCAAACTTCTTGGGTGAGGCTGAAGACATCCTAGAGCAGAGATAATCCATCCCCACTGTGTCCTACTTGAATTCCTTACATACAGAGTTCATGATTATAATAATAAAATTTTTATGAAGCAAAGTAATCAGAATAGAAACCTACACCAATTCAGTAGATAATGGATTTGTTGGATGGCTAGGTACTTGGAAAGAACAGGATTGGAGGATGGTGGGAGGAGTTTAGAGAAGGGGTAGGTGAAAGGGGTATGGCCTCTCATAGTGAATCCATAATATATAAGTTGGCCCTCTATTTCAGTGGGTTCTGTATCCTTGCATTCAACCAACCACAGATTTAGAATAGTTGAAAAAGAACGCTGCATCTAGACTAGAAAAGTATTAGTTTTTTTTCTTATTATTATTCCTAAACAGTATAGTGTAACAGCTATTTCTATAGCATTTACATTATATTAGGTATTATAAATAATCCAGATATACATAGCTAATTTGCAAGATAGCATGCCATTTTATACAAGGGAGTTGAGCATTCCTAGGTTTGGTATCTGGGGGAGGGGCCAATTCTCAAGGATACCTTGGGATGATTGTATAGTTCTTAGCATACGTTTCACCGCAAAGCCTCTAATATGAACATAACTCATTTTGTCAATTCTAATAGGTCAACCTTCTTTCTCTCTTTTTTGGGATATTTCCTCCTAAATATCCCTCATGGGAGGAAGGAAGAATATTCATGGTTTCAGCAACATGGAAATCTGATCAATGACAATATGGCTACAGTTTTGATGAATGCTTCATTTTCTATCAGTAACCCACCATGAACTTCTGATAAGCATTACGACCCAGAGGGACCAAAGGTGTCAGGTTTTCTACACTGATAACTACCATTTTTGCTGAATGAGTATGGAGGGAGGAGCAGCAGTTTTTCCTTATTGCAATAGATACTTATTCTGATTTTTATTTTTTGGTTATTTCTGATTTTATTTTGGGGGTATTTTTTGGGGGGGTTGTTTGTTTTATTTTGATTGAGTGCATTAATTTAGTTTATTTAGCTTGCCCTGAAGAGTTTCTCAGTCATTATACTATCTGCTGCCTAATGCAAGATCATAGTATCTCCCACAAAATTGTTTCATTTTAAAGGAAACAATTTCCTAATTGTTCTAATTTTCTGGAGAAATAAGTAAAGTGATGGGTTAAAGTTGAAGGGATTCATTGGCAATAGTGCATATTGCATTACTTAGAAGGAATTAGTTCATCAAGATTCACATGACTTTCACCCAGAGGTAAGTAACTTGGAAGTCCCAGGTGCTGTGCTGCAAAATATTATGTTCTGAACTAATGACCACTACTCAAAATTTTTTCTCCCCTTCAGCTAGAATATGTAGTTCTGGAATCTTGGGGTTGGAAATTCAATGAGGTCTTCCATTACAATTGCTGATTTACTTTCCATTGCTCTGCTTTCTGTCCTTGTGATTTTTGAACTCTGATAGACTAGCACCCAAGAAGTGGAATTCTTTCACCTGAGGATACAATAATATTTCATTGACTTGAAACCGAAGGCTACACCTTAGAATTTCCATTCTTTATAGTACAGTCAAATTATTATTGTTGTCAGCATGCTACTGTGTTGTGTTGGTTCACTGTCCATAAAGGAAAATAGAGTTACTGCTAAATTGGGATAGGGAAAAAATTGTCAATGAGATTATACCACAACCCAATTAGGGTAATGACATCCCTCAGCTTGCTGGATAAAGAGCCCTGACTCACTGAGACTCAAGACAATGAAAGTGAAGAAAAGGAAGAGAGTCATAAAATTCCATCAGGACTCAGCTGAAGAACAAGCCAAGTGATATCCACATTTCCTTTTCCTGTATTTTGTTGATTTGCTATTGTTGTTATGGTTTTTACAATCAAGAATTAACTGGTGCAATTTTCTTTTTTTTTTTTTTTTTTTTTGGTGGTGCTGGGGACCGAACTCAGGGTCTTGCACTTGCTAGGCAAGCGCTCTTCCACTGAGCTAAATCCCCAACCCCCCTGGTGCAATTTTCTAATTGACTGTTGACTTATTTGTTTTTCTGGAAATGACACAAAAAGTAAAAGTCTAATTTTAAGCTTATGTCTTAGGAATATTATCAATTTGCATCTATTTTAACTAAATTACATTACTTAAAAAATCATACCTCTTAGTAGAAACACATTATTTCAAAATTGGGGGTTGAACACAGGGTATCACACTTGCTAGACAGATTCTTTACCACTTGAAGCACTAGCTCTGCTGGCCCTTAAATACTCTTAATAATAAAGTAGTAGACTTTAAAAGCAGAATATTACTACTTCAGCTTATTAAATTAAGTAGCTTATTACTGGGGAAAAGAGTATCAAAGTTTAATTTAAGCACACATCACTACTGGAGAAACTATAGGTCACTATTATATTTACATTAAAATATAAATACTTTGAGTTACAAAAATAATTATCAACTATAGGATGGAAATAAGTATTCAAAATGTTAGAATGATTTGTCACAGAACAGGAAAATAAATTCCTGAAGGATAATCTTTTGATCATACAAAGAAAATAATATAATGATTTGAGATTGGAGCCTTCCAAAATAAATTAGTTTTGTAAAATTATTATTTCAGGTTTTATAGAGTAATGTATTACAGAAAAGTTGTTCAATTAAGACACCAAAATGATTTACCACACACATTTTAAGCATATCCAAACACTTCCTAATAAGTTAATCATGTAATTGATGTTATATTAAGCAATGCACCATTGTCGACTCGTGGAAATTACAGAAGTCTCATGATTACTACCCTTTCACTGTGTGTTAATATAGGTGACATAGGTATTATCAAATGGATTGCACTATGTTATCTTCAATGTATCATTTTCAAGATGAAAATAGTTTTCAAAATGTCATAATCTGTTTATGTAGATTCATAATGGAACTTACTTATAAGTATCATTACTTCAAATTAAAGTACACATGTGAATCAATTCATTTTCCCATGATAACCTTTGTGTTTTTCAATACCCCATTAATCGTCTGCTAATATATCATGTTTTTAAAGGTTTATTCATTTCCTATTCTAGCACAAAAATAATTCAGGCAATAGGCTATTTCACAATTTTGGTTTCTTGGACTTCTTAAGACCCAAAAAAGTTATTTAGCCCTTTTTATTTTTTTATGTCCAGATATGCACCCAAAGCAATACAAGGCATTACTGAGTTTCGTAAGTATAGAAGGATGTAAAAAAAATCTTAAGTTAATAATTAGTGTCTTTAAATGCAGTAAAGGAAAAAATAAGGATGGAAAAGTTCCCAGGAGCCAGGAGTGAATTTAACATCTAAAACACATACACTTGCTAGTGATGAGCTGCAAATTTGGCTCAAGCTCTCTAGCAGTCAGATATTCCTTAAATAGCTTGGAGCTGTCTTCTACAGAAGCCAAAAACCAGTCTAAATGACCTTGAGGCTACTCAGCCTTGCTTAGTAAGTATAAGAAGATTACATGTAAATTGTGCTTTACATGATACATTTGCGACTGGAAAGCTGTGGAAATGGAAATTCTGCACATGGGATCAGATTATAAACGCACTGGTGGAAGAATCATAAATAGCTCCTTTCAGAGAAAACCTATGGTGACTGTCACGTGGGAATAATAAACTTACTTCTCTCATGCATTTAGAATTTTTAACATCGGATTTTCTGAAGAGTCACTGAATAATATTATAGGACCATCATTTCATCCCAGTATCAAAGTAATGTATTGAATGTTTTAGGGCATGATATTAGTCTATATGTAAAAGACTCCAACTTCTGTATTGTTTTGTTTTATCATGTTTTCTTGCCCTTGTTTAATATTCTAATGGCACAGGACAAACCATATATTTCAATTGCTTTGCTCAATGCTTATTTATACCTTTGAAAATATAGATGTACATGTCTATAGTAATATTCAAACTTATCCTTAGCATTCTCCAGTTATTGTCTACATAAATTCTAAATGTTGAGCTATGAATCACATAAAATATCTTTGTTGGAAAAATGATTTTGCTTTTACTAAAATGTATAATCTTTTATGATTCTTGAAATAAATATAATTATATTTATTAAGAGAATATACACCTAGAAGAGGCCTTAGAGATGAAGTAACATTTTTCCATTTGGAGAAAAAAATCCAGGATGTGGAGAGGGTAAGGTTTTGGTTTTTGCTGTATCCTGGTGAGCACTGAGAAATGAAGGCCTAAACATTTCTCTTACCCCATGATGACACTACTTAACAGGTCCTGTGTGCTGATTAGATAAGGCCTTGAAATGTACTGACTTGTCCACTATGAAAATAGAAGAATCATTCCATGATGTTACATTAACACTTCAAGGAGTATAAGTTTCTGTATTAATATATGGTAATTTCAGATTTTGAAAGGTCAAAGTCAATGAATAAAATCAAGTTAAGGGCCTTATATACAATCAAGACATAACAAAATGAAAAGTTCAATTAATACTTATATTTATGAAGTTGAAACATGTGTTAAGGACAATTTCCTTAAGTGGTTAAGGACAGAAAATATCTGCATATGAATATTTCAGAAAATAAATCACCAGCAAAACAAAATGAAGATACAATCTCTGCAGACATTTGGTGTGTACTTAGCTAGTTATCTCCAACATGACTAAAACATATAAATACCATTTAATTATGAGAACAAACTACATAAACTGACAATGACTATTAAGAAGAAGTAAAAAAAGAAACAGTTAATTTCTCCACAAGGCATGTATTTGTACTGAATAAATGTACAGCAATTTAAAGCATTTCCTCTGTGTGCAATAGAGCCAAATAAAATGCTATTTAAGACCTAAAATTGTGTTAACTTTTAATTATGTCTAGTACTGAAAATGAAAATAAAGCTAATTACTCAAGTTATCTTTAAAAGAGAAAATAAAACATGGTGAGGGTCAAAAGTACATTAGGAAATTAACTATAAATAATGGGTAGAAATGAAAGATGAAATGGTCACATCAATATAGCAAATAAAGAAAAGGAGCAAAATCACTCTTTCCTGAAGATATACAAGACATGAGGGCTGGATGTGTAGACCAAATGGTAGAGTGCCTGCCTGGGAAGCTTGAAGCCTTGAGTTCAAGCCCCAGTTTCACCAAAAAGAAAGAACAAAAGAAGAAGAAGAAAAGAAGGAGGAGGAGGAGGAGGAGGAGGAGGAGGAGGAGGAGGAGGAGGAGGAGGAGGAGGAGGAGGAGGAGGAGGAGGAGGAGGAGGAGGAGGAGGAGGAGGAGGAGGAGGAGGAGGAGGAGGAGGAGGAGGAGGAGAAGAAGAAAGAAGAAGAAGAAAGAAGAAGAAGAAAGGAAGAAGAAGAAAGGAAGAAGAAGAAAGAAAGAAGAAGAAAGAAAGAAGAAGAAAGAAAGAAGAAGAAAGAAAGAAGAAGAAAGAAGAAAGAAAGAAGAAGAAGAAAGAAGAAGAAAGAAGAAGAAGAAAGAAGAAGAAGAAAGAAGAAAGAAGAAGAAAGAAGAAAGAAGAAGAAAGAAGAAAGAAGAAGAAAGAAGAAAGAAGAAAGAAGAAATGTAGGGCCCAAACATACCAAACATACAGGCTCTCCTTGAAGGCATATGACAAGTCCTTTAGTATGTGATGTGTTTAGTTTGTTGAGTTTGCTTGCTGAAGGCGAGAAGAGGAAGACTGACCTGCTCTTCTAAAGATAAAGAAGCTTCTTCATCTGCTTATCTGTCTTATTTATTTTTTGTATTTGTGACACGACATTCAAAGAAATTTAAGAAGAAAAATTATAGTTTGTATTCTTATTTTATTTTTATTTCTTTTGTATTCCTATTTTAAAACCATTGCATCCATTAGCCAATGTTACTTCCCAGTTTGTTCACATTAACTGGTATAATCAAAGCACACAGATCATTTCAAGCTCTGCTTTTTAGTTTTTAATTTTTCTATTTTTTAGACTGTTTGTATTTATAATTATTTGAGAGAGCAAAACAAAATGTTTCATAGATGTTTATTTATCTATTTGTCTTTTGTTGAACAGTTTCAGTTTCAGTTATAATTAACATTACATTTGAATCCATATAATTTTTCTCTCTTAATTATTGCCTTATGATAAATTCCCAGGATGGGAGAAGTGCACCAAACAGTATGAACATTTAGAGTACTTTGTAAATGTTGTCAAATTGTTTTCTAAAAGGAATGTAGCAATTTATACTTTCCACAGCAATTCCAAACATAGCAGTTTTGCCCAAAAGTTGACAGCAATTATGTTTCCATCCCTGTGTTTTTAGATGTCTTCTTCTTCTCTCTCTCTCTCTCTCCCCCGCCCACCTTTTCTTTTTCACTGGACTCAGGGAGTGTGGAACTTTTAATCTAGTAGGCTGAGAAATCTTGTTGTTTTCATTCAATAATCATTGCTACATCCACTCAATGAAATATTATGCAGGAATAAATAAGGAGAAACATGAATGCTACATAGTGTCATAAAACACACTCTGGAATCCAGTTAAAGGGAAAAGGGAAACTTAAGAGGTTTGGCTTGTCCACTTTTGTTTCCAATCGAGAGACCAACTGTATACTCAGCTTTGTTTCATGCCAAATAGCTTCTTATAACACAGTCTGTTTCTAAGAGTAATACAAATCTATTTTTCCAAGAACACTACTTTCTGCCCAACTACTTCTGGCTACCTACAAAGTTCAAAAGAAATGTACCAAATGAGAGGCCCATGATTTTACTGAATGGGTATAAAAAGTTAACAGGAAATATTGCAAAATATTTTATCTGAAAGAATAGGCTATGTATCAAATTCTTTTCATGATACCAATTTACCTGGTCCTTTTCTTATGAACTGCAAATCATGTAATTTTTAGAATGTTTAACAAGATATTTCAAAATATTCTTACTAAATAGTAAACTCACATCTATTTACATAAGATGGACTTTGGAACTAGTTTGATTGCAATCAGTTGCCAAATATGCCACTTAGTTGTGAGATTTTGCTTGTCACTCTAGCTGTCTTTGATACCATTTACTCATGCGTAAAATGGGAATAATAATAATAATAGCTATTGTCTCATTGGTCTGCTGTTAAGGATTAAATTTTGACCTCATGGTAAGTGTCTAGGGCCACATAATAAAATATTAAATAAATGGTGTGTTTTGTTCTTCCTGTGCTGCACTGATTCCAAAAGTCCCGGTCACAAAAGCTTGTTGGTGACTTTCATTTCCCCTCCGTGAGTTATGGTTTCTCCATTAAAAACACAATTCAGAAAACAATGATAATAACAATAGTTACTTTATCAGAAGTGTGTTATTTACCCATATACAGTATTTTTTTATGTATTATTTCTCTGCTCTTCACAATAACCCTTTGAAGTTGGTACCAGTTTTCAGACACAGTGACAGATGCTAGAGAAACTACATAACTTGCCAAGTATCAGCTAGTAAGTGGAAGAACTTGAACTTGAAATCCATTCTGCCCATCCAGAATATTTGCGGAAAAAGAAAACACCTACATACTTCCTCTGGATCATAAAACTGGGAGTAGTGTTTAATGTATAAGAACATAATTTGGTAATAATAAATTATTTAAATCTATTTCAAATAATGAGGATAATAGCATTTCTACTTCACAATGAATAGTACTTACTCTTCACTTCAGGGAATCAAAAAAGTCTATGTTTGAATTGGTCTCTTGATCCTTTGCACAAAGCAATTGTTATAGCTTTCTAAAAACAAATATAGTGTTTTAGAACCTGAATTCCATTTACTTTTTCTTAGCACAAATATAACATACACAGCTTTTTAAAAAATGCAACCTAAAATCCAACATGAGTCTTAGGTTGGCATCAGATGGGCTCCTTGCTCTTGTCCTTTATGCCCCTAAAGAAAATCCCCCCATAGGTTTGCATGAACAGCAACAGAGAAGAGAGGTCAAAGGGAAGCAGAAGCCCAGCCTACAACCTCAAAAGAGGCAGGTTTGTCTCTCATTCAATTGCTTTACAGAATTTATAAGGAATAGAGAAGGAGGAAAGAAAGGTAATTTGTGACAGATCATATTCATGGTCAACTAACATTTGTTCTAAGGGCTCCTAGGTCCTCCACGATCTTACCAGTAATATCCCTTTTTAATCCTCCAAGAACAGAGTGAAGAAGGTATTTTTAGTTCTATCTCACAGTTCTATCTCCTGGCCCAGAGCTCAGCCATGTGCCAGAAACCAAGCAGGTGATATAGAATAGACAGGGGATTGGAGCTGGTTTCCAAAATCTCCTACTCTCTTCTCCATAAAATGCAGCCAACACATCATTTCCAATTCCCAGAAGTATAAGCCATACAGTAATCCAGTATTAGAAGTATTATGTGTGAGGAAGTATCCATACATTGCAATGTGTAATGAAAATGAATTAGTGAATAAAGAAGTTTGGGTCTATTTGCACACCGATTCCATGCTTCCTTTGCTTTTTTCTATATAAGAATTAATTTCCTGGTTGTTTCAATTTAATTAGTAATTGTAAAAACCTCTGATCTCTGCTATGAAGTGCAAGATGAATTTCATTTAATGATTCATGATAAATCTTATTTATAAAAATAAATTGTTCGACTCAAAATATTACTTTAACTAGAATCACATCCTACAAAAGACTTGAATAATTCTCTCCTCTTAGGTCTCTAAAAGGGTGCTGATAACCAGTTCTGTGACCCATCTGTACAGCTCTCATCATCTTTGACAATTCTGTCAATTTATTATTTTATGTATCTGTCAACATGGAGATTAAATGGAGGGACTGTGGAATTTATATTGTATTCAGAACTTTATGAGGATAAGAACATTTAGACAATGGAATATGTTACTGAAGCACGGTATAAAGATTTTTTTTTTTTCAAAGAGGCTGTCATTTGCCTGAAATGGTTCAGGACAGTTCTGCCTGGAGGCAGGACTACGGACTCATTAACCCCTAGCCCTGCAACTCTGTCAATCTCAATTCTCACCACGTTTTCAATCAGATCCAGCTGCCTCTAGTTTCATTCTGCTTGGTTTACTGTGCTGTGTGCTCTTCCAATTTTCTGTATTGTAGAGGAAAAAGCATCTTCAATATGTGTCTATCATTATGCACAAGGCAGTGTTCATGGCAGATCTTTCCTTACTGAGTCTCAGCATAAGATGTATTGATAGATGTGTGTACTGATATATTGAAAAGTGCCATATGCAAATATGGATGATTTTTATTATTTCTCTTTACATATAGATGAACACACAGCTGTGGCACTCTCAGGAGGCTTAGGAGTTGACTTAGCCCAAAGAATGTGCTATTTTTGCACTTTCCCTCACATTATTTCTCAAGGCTTGAGGGAATTTAAATGTGACTTACTTGGCAATGACATGTCTCTGTCCCCTCGGTGCCTCCCAAATGAGATCATTTACACAAGTCACTTCACCATAGCATATTCTATTTCTTCATAGAGAAACAGAATCACTTAAATGGAATCTAGATTTTGGGAGAGAACAGGATATTTTGCCCCCCTTTAAAAATGTCAATATTCTACTTTAAAAGTATCACTATTAAATTCACAGTAATGATGTGTCAGTTCATTAAAACATATCTTTGCTGGAAAAGGAAGTTTTTTTTTAATTTTTGAAGAACTTTAGTATTACAAATAAAGGACTTGAGGATCTGAGAAGTTAAGTGACTTGGATAAGGCCTACTGATAAACTGGTGGCATTTCCAGGACAAGAAGCAGATCTCTAGAGTCCCAGTCCAGAGTGCAACTTCCCCTGTATGTGACACCAGACCCTACACATTCCTGAATAAATCTGATCTAGCAGAAACAATAAAGTCTGCCTTCAATTAGATATTAATGAACTTCTATCATGAATTTTGAAAGAAGAAAACATTTATAAGTATACACAATATCTGTTATTTTTTAGGATTCTTACCACATTTTTATTACTAATGAGACACTGAAATTTTCCTGTTGCCTTGTGGAAAACTTTTAACGGAATGAAGTAACAATCAAACCAAGCTTAAAATACATAGTGAATACAAATTCAGGGAATATAGCCAGAGTTATTTGCCTCCATACAAAGAATAATAGAAGACCTGCAAAGGTGGGGATGAGTTAAAAGCCTAGCATTTTACACAGTGAGCAATTAATGAACGTTTTAAAAATTGATTAACCCGCACACAGGAACTTCTCACTTTCTAAAGCCACTTTTACAAGTTCTATGAAAGAGTTCTGTGCTTTCTAATGTATTTGTGTGTATTTATTATAGGATGTTTACATGGAAATTATGATAACTTTGAACAAATTAAATCTAAGCAATGAAAATTTTCTTGATATTTAATGAGTGAATTTTAGAATAATTATATACAAATTAAAGCTTGGCTATTGTCATATTATGCTATACATACTACTGGCCCCTACTGTTTTCTGACACTTGTAGGGAGATGGGGTCAGTTTTTTGTTTGTTTCAGTAGTACTGGGGTTTGAACTCAGGGCCTCACACTTGCTAGGCAAGAGCTCTACCACATGAGCCACAGCCCTAGCCCTTTTTACTTTGTTTAGTTTTTTAGTTAGGGTCTTGGCCTTTTTGCCTGGAACTGGTCTCAGACTATAATCTTCCTACTAAGGCCTCCTATATAGTTGAGATTATAGGCACACCACCATGGCAAGCTTATTGAGATGGGGTCTCAATAACTCTTTGCCCAGGGTGGTACTGAACCACAATTCTGTTGATCTTTACCTCCCAAGTAACTAGGATTGTAGATATGAGCCACCAGACACATATCTGGGATCAGTATTTCTAATAAGAATATAGAAGAAAATTCAAATGATCTATTTTTATTTAACCAAGCTAAAAATGTAATTTGTTTTCTCACTTATGCATTCTTTTATTAAATATCTCTTGTATGCGTAATATAATGGACAATATAGAAGAAGTCAAAGTGTCTGGATGCATGTTCTTATTTTCTGTTTACTAGATATGTGACCTTGGGTAATTTGTTCCTCATTTGTGAGATGAAGGAATTAATAATACCTATTGTTAGTATATATTAAGTGAGTAGTATCAATAAAGCATTTAGAAGAGTATATGATAAGAAGTAAATCTAGGTTTGCTCTTATGACATATTATAGACATGGATGGAGGAAAAATAAGTGGATATAGTTTCTACCCCCATAGACAGTAAAGATTAGTGGGAAAATAGTCATTAAATACATACTTGGATAAATAAACTGCAATTATGTTACATGCAAAGGGAAGGTGTAGTATTACTAACATAACACAGATCCAACCTCTCTCCAAATATTCATGTGTAATTTTCTTTTGCTGTTGCAACCAGGGGAAATCACACTACTTATTACCAGTACACATCCTGGTAACTGAGATGCACAATCTTTGATATTTCTGTGGTGAATCATACCCTTTCAAGTGAATAGAAAGTGGAATATCCTATCAGGAACATTAAGATGGGCAGGCATTCATGGAATAATTTCCATATTTCTTCTCAGTTTTTGTGATCACTTAAAATTTCAGGAAAGCAATCTTAATTTTGTTTGGTTATATTCATTAAAGCACAAATATCTGTGATACCCCAGGGACCTTTGTCCTGATAACAGTTATTTCTGGGAAGAAATGAAAAGACCAACTGCCAGTGTTTGTTAAAGATGGGCTCAGTTGTTCCTCACATTATGCAACAGATGGCATTGACAGACTTACAGGAGGAAACCTACATCTCCATTTAGCTAACCACTGTTGTCTCAATCTACAGCACCACATCCTAATTACATATGCATATCTTTTCTTCTAAACAGTCTTCTCAGCCTTCTAGAGCTGAGCTCATTTGGGTAATCTGCAAAAATATTAACTAGATACAAGTAAACCTTGATTTATCGCACTTCACTTTATCATGCTATGCAGATACTGCATTTCTTTTAAACAAAATGAAGGTCTTTTTATAAGTCTATGAGTGCCATTTTTCCAACACCTCAGATGACCATTAACATTTTAATTAACATATGAACATTTAAAAGGCGTAACGGTATTGCAGACTAAATAGGCAACAAGTGCAGCATAAACATAACTATTGCTGTTTTGGTTTTTGAGACATGGTCTCTCTATATAGCCCAGGCTAGCCTTGAACTCATGATCTCCCTTCCTCAGTCTCAAAGTGCTGGGATTACAGGGGTGCACCACCACTATTGGGTTAAATATAACTTTTATATGCACTGGGAAGCCACAAAAAAGCATGACTTGCTTTATTGCAGTATTTGCTTTATTGGGTGGACTGTAACTGAACCTATGATATCTCTGTCATATGACTGCACTCCTAAACACACATGGCATTTTGGCCCCAAATCAGATATCAAAGATGTTGAAGGAACAGATTTTTAATTCATATTTAAATGAATGTAGACTTGTTCTGCAGACAACTCATTTAGCAAGGATTTAAAAAAAGAAAACTGTCAAAGAATCTTCAGGAAATCAAATTTATTGCTTTGATTTCTTTTCTTAAAAATAAAAAGGATTTTAGGATTCCCAAAATCAAGACTGGACAGAGTGAGCCAAATGCTCCAGGGTTACTAAGAATGATTTACTCTATAATGTTGGCACTTGTATTCATTGCCACATTTTAGACAGGATTTTAGAGGTCTCTTCTAAAATACTTTGTGACTCTTTTCTTTCTTACATTAATTAACAGGTATCTTCTTTATGATAGGGGAATAGCAAACATGGGGTTCACCCTTCAAGCACCCAGCAAAGAAAAGCCCAGGACCGATATGGTAAAGTGTTAAGCATTTCCATGGCGTGGTACTTGAGTGCACTAAAAATAGGCAACCCTGAACTGTACTGCAGTTGAAGGACAAGATAAAAAATAGGAAATAAACTTGAAAAATAATTATATAAAAAGAGTGCTGGGATTAACAACTCAAATCACAGGAGTGAATTCACTAATAAAATTGGTTATTTTTTTGAATGCAGGAAATAGGATACCATTTACATAAGAGAATGGTTGGCTTTAAAGTATATTCTGAATTGAAGAATGATTGCTGTTCAAGTAATGACAATTTATACTATAACATATTTTAGCTGGGATATACCTTTATATCCTTCAGTGGTGAGAGAGAGAGAATATATTTGGATAATATCTAGCACCTACAATATATATAATTGATTTTACAGATGCAGGTAAAACCCATTACTTGGAATGTCAATAAAATAATTACTTGTGGTGTCACAGCATGTTTGATCTCATTCCAAATTTCTCATAAACAGTAAACACTAGTAAATGCCCAGGAAATGAAAGTGTATCATATGGTTTAGCATTCACTTAGCCACTGTACAGATAGCATTGCTTTAAAACTCTTCATATCTTCTTTAAAGTTTATATTGATAATGCTGGTCTCAAGACTTCTGAAATGAAAAGTCTATCCTGGATTACTAATTTTTTGTCCATCATTTTTGCCATTTTCTCAGAAAGAATACTATAAATCTACAACTCTGTTTCTATTTAGTTTTCTTTCTCTTGCAACACAACTGCCATGACTCTAGGGCCAACAACTCATTGTTCATACTTGGATTTTGGCAAAGAATCCTTAACTTCTGAATTTCTGCTTTTGTCTACTTCCAAAGACAATTTCAATTTACTCTTATGTTACTTTTTTGCTCAAAAACTTCAGAGGTTTATTTGGAGGATAGATTTTTCAATTCTTATTCTGGAGTTCTAGACTCTCTAAACTTGCATTTTAAGTGTAATAAACTATGCATTTGTTTTTAACAAATTTATATAATAATATCCCTGAATCCACTATCCAATTCATAAAACATCACCAGTAACTTATGACCTTACCTATTTTAATTTAACCCCCCTTTTTCTCTCTCAAAATTAAGTACTTTCCTAAATTGGTATTTATCATGCCTAACTTAAAAAACATTCTAGTACATTTAATTTCTCAGAAAGGTTATCATACTGTATTTTGCCTTCTGTGGCTTGCTTTGTAATGTTTTCCTTGACTTTTGGTTACTCAGACTCATCTGTGTTGTTGCCTGTGGCTACAGCTGATTATTTTCTCTTTTGTATATTATATTCGGCAAATATGCCATAATTTACAAATATCTACTTGTCAATTGACATTTAAAATGTTTCTTTCCCTGGATTTTTTGCTACTACCAAAGTGTCCAAAGGATACTGAAAACACTTTTAAACATGTCTCCTGGAAAACATACCTGCTGTGTGTGTGTGTGTGTGTAGTGTGAAACTGGTTTTAGTTTATACCAACAATGGTCCTGGTAGGAACAAGATGAACATGTGTCCTTGAGAAAAGTTTAATAAAGGATCAATTATGGGACAATGAAGCGTGTAAGGACTAGGACAGGGAGACACAACCATCCCAAGCCTTGAAGAAGCCAAAGGGGAGGAGTGATTAAAGATGCTCTAGCTTTCAGTAGAACTGAGTTAACAGCTGACAGAGAAGGAATCAATCTAAGAATCCTGATCTGTCTTCCTTTCTTTCTAATGTTTTTCCAGTCTCATTAACTGAACCCAACAGTAAGCCAGAATTTTAAGGGAATCCAATGATGAAGTGTATAGAAGTCTGTTTCCAAGAACACAGAGTAGGAAGGCTGCTGTAAACTAGAGCCATAAAGTTAAATGGATATGAAAATGTTAAATATCAAATTCTGTCTCATTTTCCAAGTGTCTACACCAACTGATACTTTAATAAGCAGAGTATGAGATTAAATGATTGTGATCTTCCCAACACTTAGTACAATTAGATCTCTGAAATTTTTGACAATAGATCCAAATGTTATCTCTTTGTGATCTTCTTTTGCATTGTCTCATTGGATAAAGACGAGTGATTCTTCTGTAAAAGTCCTAGTCACGTACTGTGGAACTTAATTTTATGCTAAGCTTTATATGGAAGAGTGAGGGAAAATAGTAGGTAAGACATTTCTGAAGAAGCAGCAGGAGTGACTTTCTTTCAAGATAAAGGTTTATTATAAGGCTACCATAATTAAGACAGTGAAATACTGGTAAAAGTATACTTATCTTCAAAAAGAGAACCTTCCAACTTAAAAATACAGGCATCACGAAAAATGATGGAGATGGTGTGTCATATCACCAAAGAAAGGCATGGCTATTTAAATAAAGCTGTAAAAAAACCTGACATATAAAGTCTAAGTGGAAAATGGATTCCTATCTTGCACTATAGGAAAAAAACAAACTCAGATTCAGAACTTAAATTTAAGAAATAAAACCTTAAAACTGAGAGAAACTGAGGTAAAGACCTCAAAGTAGAAAGATTTCTTAAGTATGATAAAAGTTCTTAACCACATAAGGAAATGTCTGATTATTTCATTAAGACTTCACTTAAAATTAATAAACTAGAAACATGAAGAAAATATCTAAAATTAATGTTACTAATAATGGACAAGTATCAAAAATATATAAAGATCTTTCAAAAACCAAAACTAAAAAGACAACCTAGTGGGAAAATAGGCAATTATATTTCTAATATCCTTTTATGTTCTTGTTTCATGAACCACCACCAGTCTATAATTCTTAGAGGATTATAGTCATCTTTGTTGCCTTGTTAAACAGCACAGTGCCTGGTATAAGGAAAATGGTCAGTGTATGTTTATCAAACATGCTAACCTGCCAGTCCAGAATAACAGGTACTGTTACCAAAACTTGCCATGTACATCCCACCCTCAGAAGCTTTACTCTCATTTCCAACTTAAAACACTTTTCCTCTTGTATTCACATTACCAGCTTCACACTACCATCCTTGGAATTCCAGATCACCACTCCTTTTACATATTAGTGTCTTCATAGCGTCTGACATTTACCAGACATTCCTTTGGCATATCTCCAGCATGACTGGGTTATTACTCCACATTTCTCCAACTGTGCCTCTTCTCTATTCAATTCTAAACTCCTTGAGGACATGGCAACACTCTTTTAAAGTACTTAGTAAAATTTTGTAGTTACTAATACATTCTGGTGATGCATCACAATACCTAGTGCAATTTTTTAGCCATCTACCATGTTTAAAAATGACAGAATAACTCATCTCAAAAAAATATCACCTCTTGGTTTCTTGATTCAGGTAGGTCTGGGCCCACTTTCTTCTCCCTTTTCCTTATTTGACAGGTGCTTTTTCTTGCTTCTGTTCACTCTTTCCATATTTTCAGTGAAATAATAGTGTTGCCAGATTTAGCAAAGTAAAACATAAGATCACCAGTTAAATTTGAATTTCAGATAATTTTTTAATGAGTGTCCCAAATATTGCACAGGGCATACTTATACTAAAGAATTTATTGTAAATTCAACTGAGCATCTTGTATTTCATCTGGCAATCTTATGCAATAGACAGTCCAAAGTGCTTCTGAGAGGGCTGTAAATGACTTGGAGTTCTCATGCTTCCAAGTCTAGAGACAAAAAGAGAGAAGCATGAAGAAAGTGACAGAAAACATTTCTGTGCCACAAATAGGAATATTAAGTTAGAAATGCTTTTAACAGGTTGGGAGCTGGAAAAGAGTGTCTGGGATATATTTTTGTTGGATTTAGTAAATATTCTGCGGACTTTGGGGAAAACAGGGCGTGTGGGAACTTGAACAGAATGAATTTATGACAAGGGTTAGAGTCATACTCACATGGGTTTAACAGGGTGTATTGCACCTATTACCACATTAATGCTTTATTCTACCAAACTGAGAACCCTTGGTGCAACAGCTGAGGGGTATCTCTGTGATCCTTTTGATTATGGGTGGGCTGGCTCACATCTCATCTTTTCAGCTGGCTGCTGAAAGATCTGGGCTAGCTTCACTTGTGACTTCTGATCCATGCATCTAATCCTTTTCTTTGGATCACTCGGATATCCCAGAGATGTCTTTTTCAGTACAACATTTCAAGCATAGTGAAAGCAAGCAGAAACATGCCGAGGCCTTGACTCAGAAATGGTAGTCTCATTCTCTTCTCATTAGGCACAAAGCCTGAACCTACAAGTAGAGAAATGGGCTCTGCCACTTTAGTGAGAGGAACTGCAAGTCACAAGGCAAAATGTACAGATGAATGACAGATAAAGAATTTGGGCTATTGCTTAATCTACCAAAAGGGAGGATAGGAGGTTAATAAATTGAGAAGTAGTTGCTTGTTTGGAAAGCCGCTTGCATATGTAGAATTTTTTCTTCTCCCAGAAAATTTACTTGACTTTCAAATGAAGCTCAATACCAACAGTTCTATATAAATTACCAGATGCTAAAAATTGAACATGAATATCAAATGTTGGTTTTGGGCCATTCTGGTATTTTCTTCTGTTTTTGGAGGATATGATGGATGAAAACTACTTGCCACATCTTCTCAATGAAGCAGAGAGGGTAACACATCTTCTAAAATGGTGTGGACAAGACAACCCTTCAGAACATTTGTATTAATGGCTTCTATACAGATACCTCTAAATCCCATGAGACCTCTAAAATATTTAAACTGTCTCATGTATACTAGCATCTAGAATTCAACAAACATTTGTTTTCCAACAGCAGACTATTGATGCCTCCTGTAAATCTTGTCTTCCTTTTTTGGTTTTAGATTTCCAATAGCAAATGTGTCATTTTTTACTTTTTCCACATACACAACCATAGTGTAGCATCATTTACCACATTTTATATAACTGGCATAATAAAACACACCTTGTTACATAACTTGCTTTTCTAGTTTTGAATGTTCATGTGAGATGCTGGGGATTGAACCCAGAGCCTCACATGTGCCAGGCAAGTGATCTGCCACTGAGATATACCACCCAGCTTGTCACTTGCTATTTTTGAGATGTACTTAAGTCAACCCATGACTATAGCTTGTTCATTTTGACAACTGTATAGAAGTCTGTCACATGAATAAATTGCCAGTGTTTTCCTGTTATACACAAAGCTGCAATAAACATTTTTGTGGCTGTGTCCTTATGCACATGCTTACTACTATGAATTTGATTGTCCCAATTTATTTCCTCACCAATAATAAAAAGAGCTCCATAGAGTTTGCTCTTTAAAGGATTTAAATTTACCATGTCTTTCATGACTGTGTCTTTGTATTTTAATAATTTTTCACATGCTAAAGTCTGACAGTACTGAGTATATTCTTCTAAATTTTAAAATATTACTTTTTAAAGTTTTTAATCTAACTCAAATATTTGATTATGGTTTGAAGTAGGGATTCACATTTTTTTCAAGTGAATAATCAATATACAAACAAAAATTTTTTTTAAATTTCAACTCCTTTATTGGTTTATGACACAAATATCTATGAGAGTCTCACTCCAAGTCTGAATCAAGCAGCAACATTTTGCACTAAGATGCCTTTGGCATCTATCAGGAACTATGCTAAGCATTTTATAAATGCTTAGTCATGGGTTTTGGAGTCAGAATTTGGGGCTTAAATATGCACTATGCCACACCTATAATCTTAGCACTGGGGAGGCTGAGGCAGGAGAATGGTGTGTTTGGGGCTGTAAAGCAAGACTCTGTCTCAAAAAACAAAAAGTACAGTAGGAGTATCTGAAAATGTTAAGCTTTACTACAACTTTATTTGTTCGCTGGTTGATAGAAATGTGTTCCTCAGGTGAGGTACACAATTATGCTGGTTGACACAAGCTACATTGTTTTTAAAAAAAAAGACCCCAAATATATAACTTGTTTTATTAAGCAGGAAAAAGCAACACATTCTTTCAAAGAGGCAGATATCCTAATAGCTTTAGTAAAAACCACCTTAATGTCAGCTTGTTTGAACAAATCTTTAGGAATAAATGAATGATTCAATTCTTAAAGTAGGGACAGGAAACCAACAAGCTTTAGATTCCAAAATAATTATAAGCCAACAAATCAGGCACTGTTTTGCTTAACCACTTTATCTTTCATGTAAATATATATTACTATTATTATTTAGAATATTAGCATCTGAACTACATAATGACTATTTTATTATTTTACTTGAATTAAAATAAGGATTTCATGAACTTCTAAGCACTCTTTAAAGTTCTCCAATATGGACATAAACTAACCCCTATTTCTCTCTACATATCAAATGTGAAAAAAACTGCCATATTAACATTTTCACAGGAAGATTTTTAAGGCTTCTGGCACATAAAATATGTGGTATCTGTGTGACAATGTCATAATTATATACAAAAAATATTTAAAAATTTCCTTGTACAACTTAAGCTCTAAAGATTAAAAAACTAAGTGTTCTATGTTAATAAAGTCCTCAAATACTATGTTTCCTTTCTATTTGACTTTGATTTGTAATTAAAGAATGTACAAGTCTTGTACACTAAGTGATTCATCAGAGAAAATAACAGAACTGAATATACTCTTGATATTTTCACTTTTCTAGGTCATTCAGAACAAAACAGCCTCTATTATAACTTATGAACATTTCTAGTTAAACTGTAACAATGAGGCAGGAAATGTAAGACCTGTGTTTGCCTATTTATGTGCCACACAAGTCTATAAATCTGAACTTATACTTTTATCTCGGTCATCATTGTAGATTACGTGTCAATAAGAAAAATCAACAAAGCATGATTATTTCTCATTTGAAAAAGATGAGTCATTTACACCTTGTTTGAAAGTTCTAAAGCAGCATATTTAGCTCTTAAGACATCCAACAATTATTATAAATTATAAATTCTAGTAATTCTTTTGGCATTAAAATTCATAGCACAAATGCTTATACTTTAACAGATAATATATTAGTGTACATCTGAATATACATTTGTCAATGTTCTCCGTTGGTAGGAAATGGGTCTATGAAGAGGAAATGGTGAACTGCAGTATTGCAGGCCAACATTTATTGGCCGTCCTGGGCATCAGAGGACATGGAATGGCTCAGTCTTGACTTTCCATTCATAGATATGGTATTTGATGGAATGGTAACCTAAGAGGGAGAAACACACTTTGTAATCAATTTAAAGTGAGACAGTTGTCTAATTTTCAACAAGTTTACATCTTCTGCTTAACTGTAAATGCCAATATTCATTATTGAATATTCAACAATTTACAAATAATCAAGAATAAATGTTCACTCTACCATGAAATGAAAAATGAGAGTGTTATTTCTACAACAAACAAGTTAAATAATCCATTAACACATCTTAGTCTTTATAAAATTACCACATCAACATAAAGGACAAGAGTACAAACAAACTGTAGACCAAGCTGTTAAAGAGCATTTTTAGCTAGATTAATTCTGGCTTTCCAACAGTGCTCTGGCAAATGTAAAAAAGTGAAGTAATAATGTTTTCATTATTTTTGTAATGACTTTATACATTAACTTGAAATTTCCCTCTCAGTGACCTGCTATTCATTAAAAACAAAAATAACAACAAATGTTTCTTTTTAAAAGCACTGTCATATAAAAGGCTAAAAGAGTCAAATCTGTGACTGTTAGCCAAAACAATTATGGAATTAAGTGAAAGTTTATGGGCTTTTTCAGTAAATAAACTCCCCAGTTTCAATGTTTGATGACAAAATCTTCTATTTGAAAACCACAAGTGAATTGAACATTAAAGAATTTCACAAGTAGCTTGAAATTCCAGGCTTAACAGAATATAAAGAAAACTCATGTGGCTCCTGAACAATAAATATGTATATTTTGAAATATTTAAAATATATGAGAAAATTTATCTCTAGATTATACCTTGACTAATTTAGATATAAGAATCATCATATTCTTAGAGGAGAACTGATTGGCAAATGACCACAGATCTTACCAAAGGAGTAAGGTAGGGAAAAGGAAAATGAAAATGGCAAATTTAGTTTGGATTTGGTTTGTGACTCATTTATTATGTTTTACTAAATGGAAAATTGGCTATCTATAGTAATGAGTTTTCTTGAAGGCCTTATGAAAACAGGATGGAGCGGAGTTATTGATATTATATACCCAAAGAAAATGTTTAAGAAGAATATTCGCCACCATGGTAAGGGAACTCCTTTGAACTCTGTTTAATATTCATGTGGAATTCCTTTGCAAGTGCAGCCAATGAAAGACAGGTAATGACTTTTTATCATATAACATTGGTCCCCAGAGTCTCTGTGTGCAGGAAAATTATTTTTGTAACTCATGCCAAAATTGCAGTTCTCACAAGTTTTTGTAAAGCAAAAGAAAAATTCCGTTTTATTCATTAAAAACAATGTACTAATGGTTTTAAATATCTACAAGTAAAACATGCTGGTGGCAAATGTCCATCAATAAGTAGCAAATAAGTTAGCATTCATATAGACAAATATTGTGTAGTATTAAATAGTACTGATATATATAATGAGATAGGAAGCTTCAAATCTATGCTTATGAATGATTTCCAGAGGATTTCATTTTTGTAAACAAAATATTTTAACATACTACAAGAGTAGTCTGGAAGGCTACATGGCAATCTATTAAGAATGGTAACTGGCTGGGCATGGTGGTATATGCCTGTAATCTCAGTACTCAAGAGGCTGAAGTAGGAGTGTCGTGAGTTTAAGATCAACCTGGCCACATAAGTTCAAAGCCACCATGGGCTACATAGTGAGAAGATCCTTTCTCAATAAACTATGCTAAAAAGCAACCAAATAGAATGGTAACTTTGAGGAAAAAAATGGCATTTCTGTTGACTTAAAAATTTGCTAAATTTTTAAACATGAGAAGATGTCATTAGAACATTATTTTATAAATCTATAAATTCTGAAGGCAGGATCATGTCTATTTGGATGTCATTTTATACCAAAATTTATTTTAGTGCCTGGCACAGTCTAGTACTCAATGAATATCTCTTGTATGAGAGATATGGCAACATTTCATAAACATTTAGAAAGTAAACGGTATGGCTTGAGTTTTTTGAATACACATAAATACACTTATTAAAAAGATTACTTTAAAAAATAACATTTAAGAAGTTGCTCATTAAGATCAACTATTATGATTATCTACTCTTGAAGATTAAAGAATTTTCAGAAATATGCACAATACTTTTTTAAATATGGGAGGTAACTATGAAATTAATTAATTAATTCAGAATACTGGGTATTGAACCCAGGGCCTCCTGCATGCTAAAAAAGTATTCTACCAGTTGAGCCACACCCCAGTTCTTTTCTTTTTATTTTGCTTTTGAGATTGGGTCTAACTAACTTTGCCTTGGCTGGCCTCCAACTTCCCTCTTCCTCCAGAGTAGCTGGGTTTATAGCTGTGTACCATTAAGTCTAAACTATTTATAATTTTTACTTGGTATCATCAAAATCAATTTAGATTGTACTGGGCAATGTAATTGTTACTGTATAAATGAAATGTCAGAATTTAAAAAGAAACTAGCAGAAATCTTCAGTACAGGACAGACACATGGGACTAAAACAAAGATTACAAGAAATTAAGAGACTTTCTTTATCCACTTTTAACACCTTTTGCAAGTTTTTGAAGTAGAATAAATATATTGCACATAGATATACATCCCAGTGAAAGCAAATGAATATACAGAATAATCTAGCACTGGGGTCAGGGTAAAGAACGCCTCCAGTCCCCTACTGAACTTGTCTTTAAATTTTCAAAACTGTCTTTGTTACGGATTTTTGCATTAATTTTGGATATTTTAGATATATTGCATTAAGATAATACTTATCTTGACAACTTAGTTTTTTGGTTCTCTCTTAAGTTGTATCCTTGCCCTACCCAAATAAGCCCTCAACAAGCCCTTTTCTTTCCCTATGGAGGGAACCACAGACATGATTTGTATAATCACTCCTTGTTTTTATTTTTATTTATTTATTTATTTTTGGTGTGGGGATTAAATGTCACTTTACTGCTAAGCTACGCTCCCAGCCCCACTTCCTTGCTTCTAAAGACATCTATGCATGTATCACTGATAATTGTTTTGCAAGCTTTCAAACTTTACACATGTATTTTTGTGTTATTCTATCTACATTGCCATGCTTACCTGTACTTTGTCCAATTTTATTGCAATAAGATGGGCTATTCTTTGAATATACTTCTATTTATTCTCCTGTTTTTTTTGGATATTAGGGCTTGTTTATTTGAAACTATTACAAATGATTTTCCATGAACATTCTAGTATGTAAATGCTGATACACACAAAGCATGATTTTTAGAGTATATAACCATAAGTGAAAATGCTGATCATGGAGTATGAAGACTAAAGACTACTAGATCCTATGTTCAGTTTTAGTGAAATAAAACGGATTATGTATGAAATGTTCATTAAAAAATTTAGGAGCTGACACTCTACTGACTCAGAACTATCAATAACCTCCTACTCAGAGAAAGCTTTATACTTAATAGAATCTAAAGTAATGAGCTTTAAATAGGATACAATTACAGGATCATCATGTAGGCTTCCTTTCTGTGTTGATTCACATCCAGCTCATTCTGGGAGCAATGAGTTTTCTATGTGAAAGGACTGCCGAATCAGGGCCAAGAACACAGCAAGTACACAGCTGCTGGCCTGTACAATTCTGTCATCCTAAAAGGCATTTCCAATTTAATGCACAGTATTCTGCAATTAGTTCATTGAAAACTGATTAATATATTCACTGGCTTAGTACAAAGGCATTGCAATAATTTCTGTGTAGTTACTGTCTTCTCCTGACAGTCTGATGTATCATTCTTTTCAGGCCCAGGCTGTGTAGAATGCAGAGGCTTCATTGTATTTGTTTTTGTACTCATTGTATCTAGTAAAATGTTTGATACTTATGTGCTTAAAATTGCTTGTCAAAGTTATTGAACTGTGAAAGCTTTATATTGGTAGCGACTGGTTTGAAACTCGCCCTTAATTTACAAGATTAGAAATAAAATTTTTTCATGAGTTGGAATGTGTAATTTATTAATAAGGATATATTTCCCCCTAAAAATATAAAATTGTCTCTATTACTCAGGTGGTAAAGACCAAGAGGATCATGGTTTGAGGCCAGTCCAAGAAAAAAAGTTAGGGAAACCCCATTTCAACAAATAAAAGCTGGGTATAGAGACATACACCTGTTCCCCTAGCTACTCAGGAAGCAAATTGAAGAGTCACAGTTCAGTTCCATCTGAGTCTAAAAAATAGCAAAACAGGCTGCTCAAAAGGTAGAGTGCCTGCCTAGCAAGAACAATGCCCTGAGCTCAAACACTGCTAATTCAAAATAAATGAATGAATAAATAAATAAATACATAAAGAAAAATTTTTCATTACCAGTGGAATACTAATTTTAACATTTAAAGCTATACCATATTTTTATACTGCCTGGCACCTCAATACAGGTCCTACAAAGCCTACAAAATTCAAACTTAAATTTCCTACATTATTCCTTTCTGTTTCCTTCACTCCCCAAACCACCCAATATTTTGCCTCATCTCTATGTTTGCTTAGACAGGGGCTCCCAGTGCTCTAGGAGAATGACTGTCACTCACTTCACATAAACATATGGAGGCACCTGGTTTCAGCAGTAGGGTATGGTGAGTTGATGTGTTGGGAAGGTCTAAGAAACCTTTCCCCTTTTATCTGTCTTTACAGCATTCCTATTCTTTTGCTGACATTATTTCTGAAGCTCAATAAGTCTCTTAGCTCTTCTTTCAATAACTTTTAAAATGATTAGAGAAGGAATTCATAAGATGAAATGCCTATTCCACTGATGAATGTCAGTGGATTAATGAATACTTTCTTGTCTTCAGTGTTAAGGTGCTCCTAACAGGACCACCAGGAGGAACAGGTGAGAAGTGTAGGGTGGTGAAGGTCCCTGGGAGGTGTAAGCCATGTGTCTGCTGTTCAAAGTTTCATCATGTCCTCTTTTGGGGACAAAGGGGGCAGAGGGAGGGAAACTCACCTGGGCTAAATTCCCCAGAGGGAAACATATCTTTCTCTCTCTTCTCCTGTATCTCAGTAAGAAAGACCTAGACCACTGTGGCAGGGCACTATGAAAATGAGTTTATGTGTTAGGACTCATCTGCATTCTCTATAGTCTGTGCCACTTTTTTGAAGATATAAAATGCTCCCTAAAACCCCACATATGGAAGTGACTTTGGTCACTGGAGGAGCTAACTGAAATCTTGCAGGTTCCATAGGGAGGAATTTGCAAAAGAATCTTTCTTACTGTGTTAACACAATTTCTTAAGAGTCTAGGGCACTTTCTATATATAGTTATACAATACTGAACCAAAAGTCATGTTCTGGGCCTGGCCCATGTTGTGGAAAATAGACCTGACATATTTTTAAGTATGTGTAAGACTCTGGACTCTCTCAGTTTATACTTCAAAAGCGACCCCTGACATAAAAGACTAACTTATGGCATATTCCCTACTCAGTTTTAAATGTTAGAAAAAAAATTCCCAAGTATGAGTTTGACAACTTCAAAAATAAACCCACTGCTACCCATCTGATAAAGAAAGCTTACTCTTTTCAATTTGGCAGCAGCCTCTCCAGAACGGATCGCCGTCAGCAGACTCTGTCGGATCTTTTCTGGGTCAGAGCTTTGGAATGTTAAAGAACTTTGTCTCATAAGGGTGAATGGTGGGCAGTCAGCTGTAGTCGGCATTTGAGAATTCTGATCACTATGTGCAGAATTATTTTTCTGTAAAAATAAATGTGAAATATTTATATGAATTCCAAGAGAAGAATGGGCAATTTTTGCAAAATATTTTCATCATTGATAGCTTAGAATCATCATTTGCTACACTGGTAATTTAGACACAGTTTTGTTTCCTTACCTACTCAATCTCCACTGCCAAAGCTGAGCTGGGCAATGAGAGCATGTACCTTCCTTTCTTTGAACTCATGAAGCTAAGAAAGAGAAGTGGTACCTCTCTTTGTGTCACGAATACATTATAATTTTACCATGCCTGAGCCAAATAATGTTGATTTTCCTAATGCATAGGTTGGCCAGAAAAAGCCAAATAAATAAAAAATTCCACAAACTGAAAAATAACCCATTTTGATAGTTCCAACAGATTAGATTGGGAAATGAGTATTTTTTAATGTACAAAGCAGTTGAATACTAGCAATTTCCTATTAGTTGAATCTAGTAGGTACTTTTGTCTTCTGTTAAGGGTATATTATCTGTTCCACTTAATATTGTACTGGGTGTTTCTGGAAGTCATGGGTACTATGTGCTGACCATTCTTTATTTTTCCATGGACTAAAAGCAAACATTAGAAACTTCCAAACTGAAGAATCAAAAATTTAAACTTCTTAGGAAGGGATATTTAGCAACTACATCAAGTAATTTAAAAAATGTCTTTTTCTTGGGGCTTGGGATATAGCTCAGTGGTAGAACTCTTGCCTAGCATGGGCAAGGCCTTGGATTCCATCCCAGGACTATAAAAAAATGCCTTTTTCAAGCTGCCAAATACATATCTTTATTAAAAAAATGAGCTAAGTGGGGCCCAAGCAATGAGTCAACAAGTGAATTATCTAAACCAAGCTTCTGTTACTTAGGAATGGAAATCCATTTCAAGAAGAAATACAGGCTTTATTCCCAAGTCAAGAATTCATCTCTATGTCATACATCACTTCCTGATGTTATATCAAAGTAATAAACATAAATGTAAAATATATGAGGAAATATCCCTGAAGATAAATATTGCTTTAAAATTACAGAAAAATATTTGCTTGGCAGCATGGTTAATGTTCTCTTACTCTAGGAATGTTTGAAAAAGTAGTATGAAATACTTCTGGAACTGTCACACAAATATTACAGTATTCTTTAAACACCATCAGAGTAAAAGTACACAAAGTATTTCTTAAAAATTGTCTGTGGATTATCACAATTCATGCTGTGAATCTCTTCCTCTCCCCTTTGACTATATTATCTGAACCTGAAGAAAACCCACCAAATCAACAGTATACTTTTTAAAATTACTAAGGTTAAATAGTGGTTAGATAATGTTCTGGTCAGCATACATATAATTAGAAAAGGTGACACTGAATTAGCAAAATGGAAAAGAAAGAAAAATGTGCTTTAAATTGGGTGTGGTGGCTTCCACCTATAATTCTAGCTATTTGGAAGGTGGAGATAAGGAGGGTTGTGGTTGAAGGCCAGTCTGGAGAAAAAGCTAGTGAGACCCCCCCACCTCAATTAACAAGCCTGCCATCCTAGTGATGCTGAAGGCATAAGTAGGAATATGGATGTCCAGGCCTGCCCAGGCAAAAATGCAAGACCCTATTTTAAAAATAAGTAAAAGCAAAAATGGCTTAAGTGGTAGAGCACTTGCCTAGCTACACAAGGCCCTAAGTTCAAACCTTAGTACTGTCAAAAAAAGAAAAAAAAAAAAGAAGAAAAGACATTTTAAAACTGCTTTCAATTTAAATGAGTTGTATGTAAAAACGTTTGGTAAGCTGAGGTTGAATGTGCATGTTAGAAAATGCACAGCTATGTCTTTGATGCCATTTGTTTCATATAACTAACACTACTTATTCCACTATTGCAAAGTGCTATAAAATTGAACAAGAAAATAAAGTTGAATGCCCAGAAAAGTTACATTAGTCAAACACAGAAAGACAGTCACAATGCCAAACAAGTGAACTAAACAAATGCATGAATAAAGTAGCTTTGAAACACTGTTAATGATACAATTAAATAATGATGACTTTATAGTATTACCTAGTCAAGGTATATGAATTATAATTCTCAGTAAATAATCAGATTCTAAGTACTACCACTGTTCCCTACAATATGATCTCAGAGTTAAGTAACACACAAACGTATCAACATTCCTGCTATTCCCCATTTTAACCAAGTTATAAAGAATCTGAATACTTGTATTTTAAAAAGGTAACATTTACCTTATCAATCACATCAAGTTGCGGGATGTCTTCAGGCTTATTTACAGAACAAGTCTTCACCTCTTCTGTGTCTACTGGGGACCGGGGTGATGCTCCCTCACTGGATGCTTTACTGAAAGACTGTGACCTTTTCACTACAGCGAGGGCAAATGGTGAAGGAGAACTTGAGTATGGTCGCGGGGCACCAAAGGTTTTCAAAGTCTTCAGGTTTAGTGCTGCTACCTGCCCAGCAGGAAGA